>NC_045558.1:8567256-8899756 GCF_009769535.1 Thamnophis elegans
GAAAGAAGCAAAGCAGGTCAATCTTGACATAAGATTTGCATAAGGCTTGGCTTACTTACTTGAGTCACCTGAGAAAAAGTTCCATTTGCTGGTTTCACCCTTCCAATCTTCATTGGTCAAGAGGTCATGCTGCTTTACACAAGTTCTGCTCAAATATTCTGAAGATAGCCAGAGGCATTGCTTTAGAATTCGAAGGCAAAATATCAATTCCAAGCTTTGGATTTCATGTGGTGGAAATTCTGGATCTTGTGTTTGATAGCTTGGAGTTTATCCATCCTTCTATGATAACATCTTCTAAATTTAGAAGAATAAATGTAACTTCTGCTTCCTTTGCCTTACAACGCAGTCCATTATTTAACCAGGAGGCTGTTTCCAAGGCATTTCCCTTCATGTTAGCGTGAATGCATTCACTCCTTATTGATCATTTGTCAAATCATACACATGGTTCTGAATCCGATTAAGCAGCATTTCCTCCAAAAGTCAATATTTATTCATTAACAACCTTTTAGCAAGTTAATTGAAAGTGACAGGTTGCATTTTTTGCTTAACAGATTGGTATATTTCCCTCTTTTCTCTCTCTCTCTCTCTCCTACATAATTTCTACTTTACAGTAAATATAATGAGACTTAAAAGTTAATTCTGCACATCCGGCAATGGAAGGCTTGTTCTTCTATGCCCCCAAGACCAGATGATGCTTATGTGACATGTTGCACGAGGGAGTAAAGTTGGAATTGCTGCCCGCTCTCGTGAAAAATAGCTACAGTCGAATTAAAACATTTCCCACCCATCCAACTCATTCACTCACAACTTGATTCACAAGCATTCAAGTGGATGTTGCTGCTGTGTGTGATCATTTGTATTTATTCATGTTTATGAGCTGCAATGGCGCAGTGGTTAGAACGCAGTATTGCACACTGATTCTGCCCACTGTCAGGAGTTCAATCCTGACCAGTTCAAGGTTGATTCAGCCTTCCATCCTTCCAAGGTCAGTAAAATGAGGACCCAGATTGTTGGGGACAATAGACTGACTCTGTAAACTGCTTAGTGAGACACTGTGAATCGGGATATAGAGCAAAGTGCTATTGCTATTTTTTTGTGATTCACCCTTACGGTTTTTACAAATAACTCAAGATAGTGAACATATATAACATTCCTTCATCTTCCTATTTCCCCCAAGAGAGGAAGTGACTGGTCCAGAGTCTCCCAGCTGGCTTTCATGCCTGAGGCAGACTAGAACTCACAGCCTCATGATTTCTAGCCTGGTGCCTTAATTACTAGACCAAACTGGTTCTCTATATTATGCTATACTTCTATGTCGGAAGTACCAAAGGGCTTCCATGGTGAAAGGATTAGCCAATGACATCACCATTGACTGGGGGGGGGGGTGTAATGCCCAATTACAGGCTTCCTTCATGTCCTCATCAATGATCTCATTGAAGTGGTACCTATTCATCTACTCATGTTGGATGCTTTCAAATGGCTAGGTGAGAGGAACTGGAGCGAATGACAGGAGCTCACCCCATCACCCAGCAGTATGTGTGGCTCAAACACAAGCTTGCAACCCAGCCTTCTAACCATGTCAGTCACTGTGCTCCAAACTGGCGCGCTAATAATAATTTATCATAATTGATAATATTATAATATAATAAATACTATTATTATTATAAATAGATAATACAATCTAATTAATAATTATTATACTCAGGTTATATTTGGCACCTTATCTGGGTCAGATTCTACAAGATCCAGTAAAAATGCTACCAAGAGGGAAATATTTGAAAGATGTTCATGAAAAATGGAACTGTTTTTCCATCATATCTGTTTTACCTGTTTGGATTATAATAAAATAAATATATTTAAACCTGGCATGATTTAGTTGCATATATCCTGTTTAAGTACTTTGAGCATTTGAATTCTCAATTTTCTATCCTATCATAGAAATCAGGAGGGTATCCACTTTGTCTCTTGATTAAATCCAATCTTAAATTTACATATATTTTAAAGAATGTCAAATCAGTCTCATCAGATTTAAGAGGGAAATTACTGCATCAAAATATTCTAAAGATATTTGAAAGGATGCACATCAGATATCATGAGAGGTCATGGTTTTCTCTTTTGAGTTATTGACATTTTTAAACTAACATTTTAATATGTTTAAGTAGATTTATGGAGAAATATCAGAATGTTTACTATGTTATATTGAATTACATTCCAAACGTGTGAAATTTAACTGTTTTGAGGAGCATTTGTTATATCATGTGTGAGGAAATGCTAAGAGAATTCAAAGTAACATTCTTCTGCCTATTAAGGATTGGATTCAGGAGATGTATGCATAATTTATCAATTACTAGAAAGTCAACCTTTCCTCCCTACCAAAAGGAATAAAAATGACTGCAACATATTCCCCTTTGGATCAAATCTCATGACTTTTACTACATAAGGAATCTTATTGTTTTATTATTGTATTATTGCTTAGAAATGTTTATGCAGTGTCTAAATATTTGATATAACATCATAGACTTGGATTATTCATCATTTTCTTTTCTGTTTTCTTTGGTTTTGTTGGTTATTGTCGACTAGTTGATCTTTGAGAGTGTATTGTGCGCATGTGAATTTGGTTTTTGTGGAACATCTTTGTGTACTACGTACTTTCCAAAATTATTAGACCCATCCACATACAATTCCCTTGTGGAGAAACTGTCAACCTTGAAAGCTGTCCATCACTTGGTGGAATCTGATTATTTCCCAATAATATGACCAGAATTAAAATAAGCATTGCAACACAAGGTTGTGTAGGAAAACATGAGCTTATCCAAGGCTGATCCAGACCCCAAGGCCTTCACAAACCTTGGTGACTTTCCTGAAAAAACAGAGATATAGAGTCAGATATTGCGTGGAAAATATGTGGTTGGCTACTTAACAATGACACTGTTTTCAAGCACTTTTCCATCCAAGTGCCCTATCCTTGTCACTCTGATAGCTTGAGAGCCCAAGTCGTTTTCCCTTGCATTCCGATCAAATGATGCAAATAGAAGAGATTTATGTGACCCCTGCATGCAAATGTGTCATATGTTTTTCACTGGTGTTTTCACGGAACAGGGCTCTTTTGGCCCTAGATTTATGAATAACCTTGGCTACCATTGGTTGGGCTAACCCCCATGGTGCAGTGGTTTCAAATATCTCTTCTACTACCTTTGCAGATGATCAAAAAGTAATAATTCACTGTGCATGGCAGGCCAAGAGAGTGGAAGGGAAATTTTGCGCACCGCAGCCTAGAGCAGCTCTTCTGAGCCTCGTTTTGCATAATCACAGCTCGCATTCCCCGTCAGAAATGGCTTTCTTTTAACGCTCTCTAGTTACGCGTCCTACCGTGAGACCTTTGCATTCCAAATAAATTGAAGTCTACTGAAACAATGTCATCTGGCTGCACACAGCCACAGAAACAAATGGATTGTCAGCGCCATGGAGGAATAACTATTTTAACAGAACATTTTTATGACAACGTCCATGTGGAAAGGCACGGTGATTTTGGTGCTCAGCCAAAACACCCATCTCCAGTATTTCAGATCAAATCACAGGGCCTTTGCACAGCACTCCGCTAGTGGCACTAATTAAATGATATTTATTTATTACTTCTCTGAGCTGAAAACGTGCAACAGGCAGGTTCAGTCCTCGAAGCTGTAAGCTGACAAATTAGCAGATAAATGGATCCTATCCACCACAGGCTATTTTTCCTTCTTACCTATGAAACAGAATAAGAGAATATAACAGAATAACAGAATTGGAAGGAACCTTGGAGGTCTTCTAGTCCAACCCCCTGCTCAGATAGGAACAGTGGTGGGATACAACCAGTACACCCTGGTACAGGTGTACCGGTATCTGCTGGGAGCACCAGGTACCGTTCCGGTACGGTGCTCCAGAGGGCCCAGCCGCCCGCCCTCCTTACCTGTATTTAGGCCAATTGGGGCTTACGCACATAGGTCTGTTTTTCGCTCTCCAGAGAGCGTCGGGGGGGGGGGGGCAGGGGAGGCTGTTTTCGCCCTCCCCCGGCTCCTAGAAAGCCTCTGGAGCCTGGGAGGGCGAAAAAAAGTTCCAAAAACAGGGGGTGGTGCTGATCGCATGTGCATGGGGGTGGGGGTTGCGTGCATAGCATTATGGGTGTGGCACACCCATGCACAGGAGCCAAAAACGGTTCACCATCACTGCCTTATACCATTTCAGACAACTGGTTGTCCAATCTCTTCTTTAAAAATCTTCAGTGTTGGAACATCCACAACTTCTGGAGGCAAGTTGTTCCAATGATTAATTGTTCTTATCAGGAACTTTCTCCTTAGTTCTAGGTTGCTTCTCTTCTTGTTTAGTTTCCACCCATTGTTTCTTGTCCTGCCCTCAGATGCTTTGGAGAATAGTTTGACTCCCTCTTCTTTGTGGCAACCCCTGAGATCTTGGAAGACTGCTATCATGTCTCCTCTAGTCCTTCTTTTCATTAAACTAGACATATCCAGTTCCTGCAACTGTTCTTCATATGTTTGAACCTCCAGTCCCCTAATCTTCTTTGTTGCTCTTCTCTGCACTCTTTCTAATTAAATGATATTTATTTATTACTTCTCCGAGCTGAAAACGTGCAACAGGCAGGTTCAGTCCTCGAAGCTGTAAGCTGACAAATTAGCAGAGCCGAGGTGGCGCAGTGGTTAAATGCAGCACTGCAGGCTACTTCAGCTGACTGCAGTTCTGTAGTTCAGCTGTTCAAATCTCACCGGCTCAGGGTTGACTCAGCCTTCCATCCTTCCGAGGTGGGTAAAATGAGGACCCAGATTGTTGGGGGCAATATGCTGACTCTGTAAACCGCTTAGAGAGGGCTGAAAGCCCTATGAAGCGGTATATAAGTCTAACTGCTATTGCTATTGCTATTGCTATTCTAGAGTCTCAGCATCTTTTTCACATCCTGGCGACCAAAACTGGATGCAAGTATTCCAAGTGTGATCTTGGAATGAAAGGAAGCCGGGAACAAAAATTGAGTGATTATATCAGCAGTTCCTGGTTTGTTTTGTTTTTTAAGGTTGATTCTGCTGTAGATTCACCAACTCATTGCCATTTTGATATCCTCACAAGAGTTACCTATTTTACAAAATGACAACCCATGGAAGAGGAGATGAAATTCAATTTTTTTACTACCGGTTCTGTGGGCCGCTACCGGTTCTCCAGAACCTGCTGGATTTCACCTCTGCATGGAAGACAATATCTCATGATATCCATCACCTTTCCATGATTCAGGAGACTGAACATGTAAAATGGACATTGAAGTTAATGAGATCTTGGAACAAAGTTCATTAATAAAAGTCACCTGAAACGTCCTCCTAATTGTATTAAGGTCCTGAAAAATGCCAGAGAGGAAAAATAATTTAAGACACATGTGTTTCTTTACTTATTCTACATCTCCATGATTTCTTTTCTCTACTGTTTTTCTTCTTTAAAGGAAAGGGAGTACAGGACAAAAAAAAATAATGATATAGTTCTTGGGATTCTACCCTAATGTTTACTAGCATCAATCCTTCTAAGCATTACAAAAGCTGAATCGGAATTCAGGTTGAAACACTTCACGATATCCTCTGTTTAAAATATTTATTGTCAATTATATCAAGGCTGGATTCAGTTCATCACCCTTAGGCTGCCCAGTTCCTCCACTTGATACAGTTTTTATAAAAATAACTTGCAATGTGACAAAACAGCTGAAGAGTTCATTTGATCCCTTGCTAATGACTCTAGAAGCTGGAAATGTTATTGGTGTTGGGATATGTGTTTGTGTTCACAGTCTTGCATGGGAGATTTTATAACATCCACTCCTTCCTTAGGAGACAAGAAAAACTATGAAAGGTTCCATACCAAGCAACAGTTTTTTCTATCAACACCAGTGAATAGCCTCTTTTAGCTTCTGTGGCTCACACAATAGACAACTTGCTCTTCACTTGGTTTAGCAGAAAATGTGTCTAACTCCAAAGCCATGCTTTTTCTACATAATGTGAGATCTGGATAATGCAATATGAAAAGAGAGGTCCTTGATTTCCATAATACCTGAAACCAGAAATTACATAGTCCTTTTTCAAGTCAGTGTCTCTGTCTCTGTCTCTGTCTCTGTCTCTCTCTCTCTCTCTCTCTCTCTCTCTCACACACACACACACACACACACACATATAGACCTATCAATCTATCATCTACATTTTGTCATGATTTTATCAATCATTATCTATATCAGTGTTTGTCAACCTTGGCTACTTGAAGATGTCTGGACTTCAACTCCCAGAATTCCCCAGCCAGCATTCGCTGGCTGGGGAATTCTGGGAGTTGAAGTCCGGACATCTTCAAGTGGCCAAGGTTGAGAAACACTGATCTATATAATCTCTGTCTCTATCATCTCTATCAATCTCTCTCTATCAATCTATCCTTCTATCTATCTATCTATCTATCTATCTATCTATCTATCTATCTATCTATCTCTATCTATCTATCTATCTATCTATCTATCTATCTATCTATCTATCTATCATCTTTTTATCATCTATTATTTATAAATCTATGATTATCTATCTCTATTGTCTGTCTATCTATTTTACATATCGATCAATCTATCATCTATCATTTATCAATCAACTGTCTGCCTGCCTGCCTGCCCCCACTCTCTCTCTCTCTCTCTCTACCTACCTACCTACCTACCTACCTACCTACCTACCATCATTTATCGTCTATCATTTACCGTATTTTTCAGAGTATAAGATGCACCTTTTTCACTCAAAAAAGAGGCTTAAAATCTGGGTGCATCTTATACACTGAATACAGCATTTTTTGCCTCCCCAAACCCCACCCCCATCACCAAAATGGCCATGCAGAGCCTGTAGGAGGCTTTCAGGGAGCTTCTCTGGGCTGGGGAGGACAAAAATGAGTGAAAAATGGGCCAGATTTTTTGCTCAATTTTACACACACACCCCAGCCTCCAGGAGCACTCTATAAGCCTCCTAAAGGCTATTCATGCCTCTTTAAAAAAGGGGGGGGGCAGTTTTTGCGAAAAAATGGGCCATTTTTGGGAGGCCTGCAGAGTGCAAAAACTTTTTTAAAAATTTGCCTCTTCAAAACTTTGGTGTGTCTTATGCTCCAATTTGTCTTATACTCCAAAAAATTTGGAAGAAAGAAAAGAAAACATATTTCGTTATATCTGCCTATCTTGAATCCAAATTCCCAAAATCTCTGGGCACTCTGTATTATAAAAAAAACTAGAATGATTAAATTAAAAAACAACAATATGTGTCCAATTTAAAAAGTACATACTCTTTTTTTTTTGGTGCCACAACCGAGAAGGCACATTTCCCATAACCTGAGAGATGGTGTTGTTTGATTGAGATGACTTGAAACATACCAATTCAGTCTAATCTTACTGGATGGGCAAAAACTATGGACAATAAATGTGCCTCTATTTTGCAAAAATTAATTAGTAGAGGAACTGTTCTCTAAACTTATTTTGCATATAATAATATATTTGCAAAATATTGAAAAAACCCCATCAGAGGAGGATATAATTCGGAAAATCTTAGATTGTCCCAAAATGAACAGACGTCTTTAAAAATAAAAGATAAAGAGGACACAGAATATTATTTGATATGGAATAGATTTTATGAGTGGTTATGAGAGAAATTAGACAAAGAAAGATTATTGCTATGTATGAATTAAAGATGATTCATAATTATAAACCAGCCAATACAATCAACAACTATAGTTGCATAAGTATAGAAACATAAATAAGCCAATGCAAAGAGAAATTTAACTAAACACTCTGTTATATTATTATTGTTTTATGAATAAAAAAATAAAACTCAATAAATAAATAAACTTAGGAAACTGAAAGAAGTTTAATATAATGCATCTAATTTACTTATTTATTACACCATCAAAACCTGGATATATCAATACACTGCATTCCTCCCAGTCAGAATAAAGACAAGATATGTTGGCTTGCAAGATGGCCTCTAACCCAAAAATGCTAGTCTGTGTAACCAGAATATTCTTGGAGTAAAGCTGAATTTTGGGCTTGAGATATACTGACCAATATTGTTCATATAATTAGCAAGGAATATCATATGCTTATTGCTTTTCTCTCTTATTCAGAGAACATTACATAAATCTTGGATTGGCCAGCAATCAGGCTTCCCAGGTAAGGCAGACACAGCTATATGAGTTAATTTTATCTATCTATCTATCTATCTATCTATCTATCTATCTATCTATCTATCTATCTATCTATCTATCTATCTATCTATCTATTTAGTGGATTTATAGGCTACCCAATCCCGGAGGACTTTAATTCATTATAAGGATACATTAATGGAATATTGCAACTCTAAAGGTACCGTGGGACGTTATTATCCAGCCCTCTCCCAGAAAAATGAAATATCCTAGGAAATATTGAAAAGGCAGAATATTTCTCTGGATATGAAAAGAAAGAAACATGTTTTAAAAGACAGAATAGTTGCCTGTAGCTTCCTGCCCATCCCCACTGTTAATGGGTCATTAAGAAGTCCAAGGTAGTCCCTTTTACATAATAAAGACTTCTCCACTGCAGCCCCAGGGGGGATGGGAGCAAAGGTATGATAATATTGGCCCTTTACTCAACTGACCACATGGCATCTGAGAACTCAACTAAACCTGGATTCAAAACAGCCCAGAAAGTTGCCCCTGCATGGCCCTATAGGAGTCTGACAACCAATCAGAATACATTTCTTACACAGGAACAGGAAACAGAGAGGTGGGACTGAACAGGTTATAAAAAGCCTAGCAAGCCCCTCCCTGGGCCCTTCTCTTCTTCTCCACCAACATTGAAGCATGTGATCATCTTTTCTGTTCATGGCTCAAGCCATGTGGCCCTGTCCAATAATAAACTATTTTTCCAAGCAGCCTCCATGTCTCCAGTGCTTTTTTCCCCACTTGGAGCCGAACCCAGAAGGACATTTCTTTCATCAGTACAAATTGCCAGCTGCCACTTTTAACTGTTTGATCCTTCCTAAGTTTCTTTCTGTGTTAAATCCCTAGGGGCTCCTCCCTCTTTTCTCTTATTTATATTCATTTTATTTAGTTTATCAAATATGAAAAAGATAATAGGTATAGGTATAAACCTAAATATGAACACAGTAATTGGGTGCAAATAAATGGAGACAGTAGGTCAGAGATGGTAGGCACGTTGGTGTGCTTATGCAGGCTCCCTTTATAGACCTCTTAGGAAAGGGTGAGGTCCACAGTGGACAGTTTGAGGTTGAAGCTGTAAGGGTTTGAGGATGTAACAACGGAGTCAGGTAGAGCATTCCAGGCGTTGACCACTCTGTTGCTGAAGTTGTATTTTCTGCAATCAAGTTTGGAGCGGTTTACCTTGAGTTTGTATCGATTGTTTGCTTGTGTATTATTGTGATTTGAAGTAGTCATTGACAAGTAGGATGTTGTAGTGTGTAATTTTGTGTACTACGCTTAGGTCAGACTGTAGTTCTTGGTTCTACAAGTGCAAAATTTCAAGCCTGGTGGCATGGGGTATTCTCTCGTGAGCAGAGGAGTGGAGTACTCTTCTCGTGAAATACCTCTGGATTCTCTCAATTGCATTTATGTCTGATATACAGCATGGATTCCAGGCAGATGAGCTGTATTAGAGAATTCGAGATCCTTGACAAAGTGAGGGTCATCTACGAGATCATATCTGCCCAACTTGTATTTGATGTTCTGTTTCTTTTTTACCAGTGGGTAAGACAGAGCATTTGTTGGTCGAGATTTGGAGTTGCCAATTGTTTGACCATTCTGACACATAGTCAAGGTCAGTTTGTAGGGCAATAGCATTGTCGATTGTGTTGAATAGTTTTACATCATCAGCAAAGAGGACGCAGCTGCTTACATCTGTTCCCTTTCCCCCCCCAAAGCCATCCACAGTTTCTGTTACACCAAGACTAAAATGGGCAGAAGTCAATATCAGACAATAATTTTAAACCCTTTTCAACCCCTGTAACTCTTAGGTTTAAACTCTGTTTTTAACTACCGGTGGTCCTCAACTTACAACCATTGATTTAGTGACTTTTTAAAGTTGCAATTACAATGGTAGTGAAATTGAAAATAACCGTACGACTGTTGTAGCATCCCCATGGCCATGTGAACAAAATTCAGGCACGTGGCAACTGGCATTTATTTATGATGGTTGCAATACACCGGGTGGTGTGATTCCCTTTTTGTGACCTTCTGACATGCAAAGTCAATGGGAAAGGCAGATTCACTTATTAACTGTGTTATTAACTTAACTTCAGTTAACAACTGTGGCAATAAAGATTGTAAAATAACGAAAAACCCACTTAACAACTCTCTTCCTTTACAACAGAAATGTTGGACACAATTATGGTCAGAATAATATAGTTGGAAGGGACTTTGGAGGTCTTCTAGTCCAACCCCCCACTCAAGAAGAAGACCCTATATCATTTCAGACAAATCTCAATCTCTTCTTAAAAACCTCCAATGTTCGAGAATTTACAACTTCTGAAGGCAAGCCTGGTTTATTGTTCTCAGTGTTAGGAAATTTCTCCCTAGTTCTAGGTGGATTCTCTCCTTGAATTAGTTTCCATCCATTAGTTTCTATTACTTTCCATTGTTGTAAGTCAAGATCTATCTGTATGTCACTTTTCACAGTTTTTATTTGTAAACCAAAGAGTATAACTTAGGTGAAATATGCAGTGCAGAAATTTGACAATAGATAGATATGTTGCATTTTTGCTGATAAATAAATGAAGGGAGAGTAGTATAGATCTATTTCAAGCTATTTAGCTCTCATCAGCTAGCCATACCCTTACTGGGATTCGAACTTGGGCTGTGTTTACATGTTAGACAGTTATATTAACCTCTAAGCCACAAGCTCTCCTCTCTTATCAACTGAGCCAGGGGAATGATTAAGTGTTTTGTCAAAGCACCTGGTATGCCCAAAGGGAAAGGGAAGCAGTATGCCCCCTCCCATATTTGGGCATACCATGTGCTTTGACAAAACTGTGTGTGTGTGTGTGTGTGTGTGTGTGTTTATGGATGGATAGAGATAGATAGATAGATAGGTAGGTAGGTAGGTAGGTAGGTAGGTAGGTAGATAGGTAGATAGGTAGATAGGTAGATAGGTAGATAGGTAGATAGGTAGATAGGTAGATAGGTAGATAGATGATAGATAGATAGATAGATAGATAGATAGATAGATAGATAGATAGATAGATAGATAGATAGATAAGATAGATAATAGATGGATGGGTGGATGGATAGATAGATAGATGGATGGTTAGATGGATGGATGGATGGATGGATGGATAGATAGATAGATAGATAGATAGATAGATAGATAGAGCAAGCAATTCATGTCTTTAATCTTGGTGCCTTGCTATTTCTTACTCCTTGACTGTGCCTACTTAATGCGTCTCACCCTGGAAGAGAATTGTGTGATGGAGATGGATATATGTAAAACTTTTACAATCCATTTTTTGCTTATATTGTTATTTAACGTGGAATGCATAGGATTTCCAGGAAATCCCCATTTGGGAATTGAACTAAACCTGGGCCCTTTCTCTCTCTCTTCCTGTTCTCTTTTCTACCTTTACTTTGGGACAAGAATACACTGCTCATATATTCATTAAATATATGAAAGTGGTACCACTGGAAGTATTTTTCCACATTGCCCCAGTTACTATTTCCATATCTACTAATGTGGCAAGTGTTAAGGCAGGGAAGGTAGGTTTAATTTGATACGGTTCAAAAATCTGAAAGCCATTTCCCCACCCCCATCTATTAATCCATATAGTATTGGAAACAGTTCTCCATCAATCCATTATGCTCCAAAAATATCTTTAAAAAATTATTTCAACCCCATCTATCTACAGGTCATCCTCCCCCCCATACCCCAGCTTCCTACACTTGTCTTTTCCCTCCCCAAAGTATTACCATGGAAATAAACACCACCAAGATAACAGACAGGAAGAAGTGCATGGAGAGAGATTCAAGTTACAAATGCCAAGATAATACACTGTGGGCTTAATTATGGTTGCATATTTCCCAGTATCCACTGGGAAGCAAAGAGTTCGTAGTAAATCAAATCCTGGAGTTGTATTTTAAAGCAATTGGAAGCAAGGGAATAGCTTAGAGAAAAATCTTTTCTGCTATAGAATGCATTCCTGCTGGGGGTAAAAATGACAAATCCAGTAGAATCTTGGTCCAATCTAAATATAAGTGAATCTTCAAAAATCTGCTTTGTTCTACTTTCTGTTTGGACATTATTTTTGGCCAATAGATCTTTTTTTTAAATCCTGGAATATTCACTACTTTGACCTGGATAGGTGTTACACTTTCACAAACATGGAGCACAGGATGATCAGATGGAGCAAGAGAAGGAAACACAGAGAGTATTAGTTTGCTTTAAAAAAAACTATTTTTTTTAAAGGATGGGGGTAGTGGAAATCAGATTTTCCTAAGGCATATTACCCACTTAAAAGAAAAGGAGCAAAAACTACAATCCATCCAGTGGTGGGATTTAAATAATTTCAACCAGTTCTTTGCCCTAATGACCGGCTGGGTAGGTGGGGTTCAGTGGTCATATGACTGGGTGGGCGTGGCCCACTCACCGTCACTCACGTCGATGGGCTGTGATAATGTCATAAGGGTTAACCGGAGAGGCAGTTTCTGTAAGCAGGGCAATAAGGATGAGGCTAGAAACAACACCAGAATATTTCCTTCCTGCCTTCCTTACAGGATTAGCCCTGTAAAGTGGAAAAAAAATAAAAGGAGATTTCTTCCAACAACCGGTTCTCCGAACTGCTTAGAAAGTTAACAACCGGTTCTCCCGAATAGGTGCAAACTGGCTGGATCCCATCACTGAATCTATCCATGGATTTGTTGGAGAAAAACAAGATTATATACCTAGGCAGGAAAAACCAAAGGTACAAGTACAGATTAGGCAAAATCTGACTCAAGTCACTGTGAAAGGGACCTTGGAGTCCTAGTGGACGATCACTTAAACATGAGCCAGCAGTGTGTGGCAGCCGCCAAAAAAACTAATGCAATCTTTGGTAGTATAAACAGAGGCATAGAGTTAAATCATGTATGAGTACCGCTTTATAAATCCTTAATAAGACCATACCTGGAATACTGCATGTGGTTTTGGTCACTACATTATAAAAAAGATGTTGAGACTTTGGGAAAAGTGAAAAGAAGAACAACTAAGATGATTAAAGGCCTGAAGACTAAAACATATATCAAGAACAGTTGCAGGAATTGGGTATGGTTAGTCTAGAGAAAAGAAGAACTAGGGGTGACATAATAGCAGCATTCCAGTGTTTGAGGGGTTGACACAAAGAAGAGGGGAGTCAACCTATTTTGTAAAGCACCAGAAGGCAGGGCAAAAAACAATGAATGGAAACTAATCAAGGAGAGAAACAAATTGGAGTTGAAGAGGAACTTCGTAACTTTGAGTACAATTAACCAGTGGAACAGCTTGCTTCTTCATATGTCAAGCTCCGAGGAAGTCAAGAAATTCAGGCAGTTCAAATGAGTAAAAAGATTTATTGCAAGCTTAAGTTCTCTACAAGAATCTGACCAACTGACGGTCAAGGGAAATGAGAGGGAGATAAGAAACACATTCAAGGGAGGCTGGACTTAGATCTCCTGTGGGCATGCAGGGACTCATGACTGATGATGCATTTGACCTTTCCCTCGGTCTCAGCCTGGTCATCTCCTACATCAGCCAAACTTTCGGACCTCAGGGACCACTAAATTCATAATTTTAAATCCCTCAGACCACTAATATGATTTTTTAAAGATAAATAATATTTACTGCAATATAAAATTGCAAATGATTTTTCTGCAGCCCACCAACATTTTCTCCGGACCACCAGGAGTCCGCGGTCCACCGGTGGGTGACTGCTGTCCTACATCATACCTATCAGTGACGTGCCATGAGGTTTATGGCTGATGAGGCAGCATTTTTTTGACTTGTGGACTTCAACTCCCAGAATTCCAAAGCCAGGCATGCTCAGTTCCGATTTAAAGCAACAGCATTTGTTTTTCTCCTTTGCTAAATAAGTTTCCTTCTTTCTTTTTCTTTTTCTTCCCCCTCCCCCTCCTTCCTCCCTCTCTCCCTCCCTCCCCTCTCTCTCAAACACACACGCACACACACACACACACACACACACACAGTTGCACCAGGAGGATGAAGTTTGAATTCCTCCCCTTCCCTCCGACCCACATGTACCTTTTCCAGCTGTTTCAGAGAGGATTTCAACTCTGTTCTTGCCTGTCCTCATGAAAAGAAAAAAAAATGTAAAAGGAAAAAGGCAAGAGCTGAGGTCAGGCTGAGCTAGTTGCTGCCAGAGTCACTGTGGATGACTCTGCTTAATTGTTTAAAAAAGCCTCTAAAAAAGCGTGACCCGTCAAAAGCGCGAACGTCATAAGCGCGCCGACAACACCGCGGCGCTAAAACCGCGATGTCAAAAGCACGCCGACAACAGCGCGCCGACAACAGCGTGCCGACAGAAGCGCGATTTAATTTAAGGTAAGATTTACAGTTAGGTTTAGGGTTAGGTTTAGGTTTAGGTTTAGGTTTAGGGTTAGGGTTAGGGTTAGGGTTAGGGTTACGTTACAGCGCGCTTCTGTCGGCGCGCTTTTGTCGACGCGCTTTAGGGATAATTAGTCGCTCATTCGTCGCGCGGTTTTGTCACCGCGCTTTAGACACCGCGGTTTAGTCAGGCGCGCTTTTGTTGTGCGCGCATTTGTGGTGGAACCCTAAAAAAGCACCCTCTACAGGAGGAGGCAGGAGAATGACGTGCCTCATCTACGTCAGGAATTTTTCAGCTTTTAACCCTTGCTTAACTCTGCTTGCGTGATCATAAAAAGTCAGACTAGATGAGGCACGTCGTTCTCCTGCCTCCTCCTGTAGAGGGCGCTTTTTAGAGGCTTTTTTAAACAGTTAAGCACTAAGCAGAGTCATCCACAGTGACTCTGGCAGCAACTAGCTCAGCCTGACCTCAGCTCTTGCCTTTTTCCTTTTACATTTTTTTTCTTTTCATGATGACAGTGGTGAGGCTCTGCCTCCCCTGCCTCCCCTGACTGCGCGTCCCTGATACCTATATTTTTCCACTTCTACCCTAGCACCCTAGAATTACTTAATTCATCTCCATTAGTTCTTCCAAGCCCGAGGACAACAGACTTCTGTGTTCCTCTGGTGACTACCGTCATCTTTTGTTCCTCTATTTTGAAAAACTAGACAAGGACCCTTTAAAAATTGTAGCTGGTTCTGCCAAGGAGATGTTTTGACAAGGTTTGAATCATATCAGCTCTTTGCTAAAACCAGTAAAATCCACTAGAAACTTTCCTGTGCTCATGATACTTGTTTGAAGAGATCTGCCTTTGCTTAACTTGACATGCCTAAATGATATGACAGAA
Organism: Thamnophis elegans; assembly: GCF_009769535.1. Lineage (NCBI taxonomy): Eukaryota > Metazoa > Chordata > Lepidosauria > Squamata > Natricidae > Thamnophis > Thamnophis elegans. The sequence goes on from NC_045558.1 coordinate 8,582,731, forward strand.
TCCATTTCCTGAGAGCATTCAGTCCCAGGTAAAATGATAGATATTGTTGATAACCTCCTGAGACTCATGAACTCTTTCTTTTGGAGAGTAATAGCAGTAAACAAAATAGTTCCTTCCAGTTGTACTCAACTCCTGGTACTTTTGGGGTACATCCTGTTGGAAGAAATGTCCATCTGGGTTCAATTCCAAGTGGGGAGAAAGACACTGGAAACATGGAGGCTGCTTGGAAAGATGGTTTAATGGTGGACAGGATCACGTGGCTTGAGCTCCTGGAGAGAAAAGGGGGATCACATGCTTCCAGATGTTGGGTGAAGAAGAAAAAAGAGCGAGATGCTGAATGTCCCTGGTTTTATGCCCTCTCTGGCCTTTGATCTTGAACTTGTATTCTGATTGGTTGCCAGACTCCCATAGGATAATGCAGGGGCAACTCTGTAGGCTGTGCTTTGAGTCCAAGTTTGGTTGAGCATTGCTTCTTCCCATGTGTCCTTGTGGTGAGATGGGTAAAGGGCTAATACTATCATGCCTTAATCCCATCACCCTGGAGCTGAATGGGAGAGATCTTTGTTATGTAGAATAGACTGACCCAGCCCTTTTAATGGCCCATTGAGAAAGGTGGGGGCTATTAAGAGTGAGTCTGCTTCCTGCCTAAAGACATGTTTCTCCATTTCTTATCCAGGGAAATATAATATTCTGCCTTTTCAATATTTCCCAGGATATTCCATTTTGCTAGACGAGGGATGGGTACTAATTTCCTACAGTCCCTAAAAGCTTCTCAGAAGAAAAGTATGGCTGGCCAATGCAAGACATTATGACCCTTCTTAGTTCCCAGGGTCAATAAGGGCGAAATGGCCTCTTCAGAGAAGATTAGCTTCTCGGTTGGTTACAGTGGGTGGCCACTATAGCAACTAGCCAAGGAGTTCTTACCGAACGCAGAAGTGTCTCTGCTTTTAACTCCACTTGACGTAGTGAACATTTCTCTTCTTCCACAAAACAGATTTTCCAAGTAACTAAGAAGAGTGTAGAAAAGTCTTTCTCAACCTCGGCCACATGAAGATGTGTGGACTTCAACTCCCAGAATTCCCCAGCCAGCGTTCCTCACCCTCGTAGCTATGGAATTCTGGGAATTGAGGTCCACATCAGTGGTGAAATCATTTTTTTTTGCTACTGGTTCTGTGGGCGTGGCTTTGGGGGGCTCATGTGACTGGGTGGCATGGCCAACTTTTTTTCACTTTTTAAAGCATTTTTCCCCCCTGCAAGTTCAGGTGAATAGACGGGGAAAAAATGCTTTAAAAAGTGGGGAGGGGGAAGCTTTTGACAATCATGCGGCTCAGAGCTGATCCACGCCATCATCGGAAGCTTTCCCCCCACTTTTTAAAGCATTTTTTTCCTGCTGGTTAACCAGCAAGGGAAAAAATATGTTTTAAAAAGCAGGGGGAAAGCTTCCAATGATCGCACAGGTCACTGCTGAGCTGCACAATCCTCAAAAAGCTTTTCAAAAAATGTTTTACTACCGGTTCGCAGAACCAACGGCAATCGTTCCTACTGGTTTGGCCAAACCGGGTGGAACCAGGAGGATTTCACCCCTGGTCCACATGTCCCCGATGCTGAGAAACGCTGGTCTAGGCCCCACATGACTCCATGATATTGGTATGCATAAACCACCTCTATCATGCAAATGCATGATCAGGACCAAACCATTAATTATAATGGTTAATGCGTTTGCTGGTGGGCAAAATGAAAATAGTTAATTTTACTTGCATTCTGTCAGAAGAAGGCGAGAAAATGCTTAGATGGGGGCCTTAGCAGAGGAAGAGAATGGATTTTTATTTTGGTCTCAACATTTGTCATTGCAAGGTTCAAAAGGAAGCGACTGGATTGTTACTAGGCAAAGCAATTTATTTAGGATTTTTTTTTTAATCCCACCTTTATTATTTTTAAATAACTCAAGGCAGTGAATGCTTCTCCTCCCTCCTATTTCCATTAGGAGAGTTTCTCTGAAACTAAGGTCCAAATCTATGGGCCTGAAAGTTCTTGGAAGTGCCAGATGCAACACAATGATATAATATGCCAGATACTATATTAATAGAAGACGGAAATGGACAATGTCAGTTGGGCCACAATTATGTGTGGTGCAGGTTGTCCCTGACTTACAACCACAACAGGGATCAGAATTACCATGGCTAAATATGGCAGTTCTTGAGGTGCGACCAATTTTATGATTTTTTTTTCCACAGTTGTTAAGTGGTTTTTAAGTGAATCGTATTAAAATATATTAAACATATTAAAATATTTAAGTGAATTCAGCTTCATCTTTTGATTTTTCTTGTCGGAAGCCAGCTGGGAAGGTTGCAAAGGGATTGAGGAAATAGGGGGGGAGGGAGGAAGAAAAGAAGGGAGGAAAGAAGGAAGGAGGGAGGAAGGGGGAAGGAGGGAGGAAATAAGGAGGGAGGGAGGAGGAAATAAAGAGAGAGGGAAGGAGGGAGGAAATAGAGAGGGGAGAAGAAAAGGGAGGAAGGAAGGAAGGAAGGAAGGAAGGAAAGGAGGGTGAAAGAAAGGAAGGAGAGGAAAGGAATGGAGGGAGGGAAGGAATGAGAGAGGCAGGAAATAGGGGGGGAGTGGAGGAGAGGAAGGAAGGAAGGAGGGAGGGAGAGGAAAGGAACAGAGGGAGGGAGGGAAGGAATGAGGGAGAGACGAAATAGGGAGAGAGGGAGGAAAGAAGGAAGGAAAGAAGGAAGGAGAGAGGGGGAAGGCGGGAGGAAATGAGGGAGAAAGGAGGGAGAAGGAAGAAATAAAGGGAAGGAGGGAGGAAATGAGGGAGGCAGGGGAGACGAAAAGGAGGCTAAAGTAAGGAGAGGGAAAGAGGGAGAAAGAAAGGAGAGAAAAGGATTGGAGGGAGGGAAGGAATGAGGGAGAGAGAAAATAGGGAGGTGGAGGAGAAAGGAAGGAAGGAAGGAAGGAAGGAAAGAAGGAAGGAAGGAAGGAAGGAAGGAAGGAAGGAAGGAAGGAAGGAAGGAGAGAAAGAAGGGATCATGGTTTGAGCTCCAGCTGACACTGGAGACCACATCTAACAGCCTTGTTACAATAAATATTAGCTGGGTTGGGGGCTTTTGCTCCTCTCCAGTCTCCCACCAGCAGGACTTCTATTCTTTGATCCACAACCCAGAAACGCGGCTGTTAATTCTTTGTGACTGGGAGCTCTGGAGGAGATGAGCAGCGGGTGGGAGGAGGGGAGGGAGGAGGGGAGGGCTGCACCAGGGGGGTGAGATGGGTTTAGCTCCTAGATCCATTGCAAAACTGTTTATTCTTTAGCAGGGCTTCTGGCCTACTTAAGTCACTATTCTTTCACTCCTGCCGAGCCCATCTGCCTTCTCCCTGCTGCCTTCCTGCTGCCACAGGCAGACAGCTGGCTCATGTATTTCTAGCTACTGTATGTAAATCCTCGGAGGCCCTCTCTATCTGGTGTGTGTGTGTGTGTGTGTGTGTGTGTGTGTGTGTTTGTGCTTGTGTATGTGTGTGTATGTGTATGTGTGTGTGTGTGTATACTGATGGGCAAGGGTAATTGGCAGGGCCAATACGATGGAGGGATCCCATAAGGAGCAGACGTTGTGAGTTGGCCTTGGGGAGTTCCAGAGATGCCATCTGATCCGGGAAATTGGCACCAGTGTGGCGGGCTGACCTGGCCTCCAAAAAGGCAGACAAACCCACGTAACAACCAAGAGGGGTGCTGTCTTCTAAGCTTCCTCCTTCCGTGTGTGGGAAGAAATGACCTTCTGGGTTTGATTTGATTTGATTTTGATTTTATTAATATTTGTAGGCCGCCCTTTTCCCTGAGGGGACTCAGGGCGGCTCACATAAAATCAGGGAGGGGGAATAACAAAACAATGACAAAGACACATATAATAAAAGTAATAAGCAACATACATTCATCATTCGGGAGGGGCGGCTATCCTTGTCCCCAGGCCTGACGGGCTAGCCAGTTCTTAAGGGCTGTGCGGAAGGCCTGGACGGTGGCGAGGGTACGAATCTCCACGGGGAGTTCGTTCCAAAGGGTCGGGGCTACTACTGAGAAGGCCCTCCTCCTTGTGGTTGCCAGCCGGGTTCAGTTTCCAAGTGGGGAAAAAGACACTGGAGACATGGAGGCTGCTTGGAAAGATGGTTTTAATGGTGGACAGAACCACATGGCTTGAGTCCTGAACAGAAAAGGTGATCACAGGCTTCAATGTTGGTGGAGAAAAAGAGAAGGGAAGCTGAGATGCTGAAAGTCCCTGGTTTTATGCCCTCTCTGGCCTTTGATCTTGAGCTTGTATTCTGATTGGTTGTCAGACTCCCATGGGGCCATGCAGGGGCAACTCTCTAGGCTGCGTTTTGAATCCAGGTTTGGTTGAGTTCTCAGATGCCATGTGGCCAGTTGGGTAAAGGGCCAATATTATCATGCCTTAATCCCATTCCCCTGGAGCTGAAGGGGAGAACTCTTTATTATGTAAAGGCACTGGCTTGGGTTTCTTAATGGCCCATTGACAAAGTGGGTGGGGGCAGGTAGCTACAGGGGGCTATTCTCAATTTAAAACATGTTTCTTCCTCTTCACAACCAGGGAAATATAATATTCTGCCTTTTCAATATTTCCTAGCGTATTTCATTTTTCTGGGAGAGGGCTGGGTGATAACTTTCCACATATGCATTGGCAGTCCAGATCCCAAAATTTGTTGGACATAGCCATGGAATCAGCTGCCATAAATACATGCTGGGAGAAGGGGATGGGATGAGAGAGGAGAGGAGAGGAGATGGGAAGGGAAGGGAGGAGAAAAGAAGAGGAAAGGGAAGGGGGAAGAAGAGAAGAGAAAAGAAGAGAAGAGAAAAGAAGAAATAAGGGAAGAGAGGAGAGGCAAGGAGGAGTAAAATACAGATTATAAAAGACTAAAGAGTATAGATTGCAGACAAGAATATAAAAGAATAGATTATTGAGACTAAACTAGGATAGACTAGACTGGCGAAATGTAGTAGTCACACAAGCTGCAGAAGCACTCATAATATCACAGCCACAATCTATGTGTTAATAAGCAAGGGACAGCAAAGGAACACCCACCACCACCCCGGCCCCAAAGCTGGGCCTGGAGAGTTTGTTTTTAGCATCTATTCTCAGGGATGCAGGGCAGTCCATAAACCTCACTGATCTTCCTCACCCTCCCCCCCCCCCCCTCTAAGTTCCTGATGGAACTTCACTTATAGTCCCAACAGCTGTCAGGGGATGCAGACAATTATTTAAAATAATATAAAAATAATTTTAAGTTTTGTCTTTCATATTTCATTTTGTCCCTCTTTCGGCAATCTTTCTTCAACAATTCTATTGCACTATTTCTTCTTTATTAATCTAGTCCTGAGGCAAGTTGTCCCTCAACAAGTTGTCCCCTTGTGGCAAGTTGGCTGTGGCGATTTGATGTGGTAGGCTGGCCGTGGTGAGCTGGCTGAGGTGATTTGGCTGTGGCGAGTTAGCTGTGGTGCCATGGCAAGTTGGCTATGGTGTGTTGACCATGACCTGCCTCAACTAGAGTGGAATCATTGGACTCATCACTGCTGGAATCATGCCGATCAAAACTATTGACCAATGTTGGGATCCTACCGGTTTAACAGCTGGTTTGGCGCGCTTTGTCAGATCGTTGGAATTACCAGTTCCCCCAAACCGGCCCATTCAGTAGAATCCCACCCCTGCTATTGACTTTAGATGCCCCCACATCCTCCTTATCCTCCTCATTTCAGGACATGTTCAGCAAGCCCAAAGGACAGCCCAGGTCCTCATGGAACGATCAAAAAAGCAAGATGGCAGCTGCTATCCTTTTGTCCATGCAAGTAAAGGAAGAGCAAGCTTGGAATGAATGTGGTGGCCATTTGTTTCATTGAATTCCCCTAAGTCTCATTCATTGTCTTGGCTAGGATCTCCCAACGATCTTCCACACAAAAGCCTCTTTTGGATCTTCTCCACCACCCAAGTTCTCTGGCTTCCCCAGGACTTGCCAAAATGTGTCCCTCTCGAAGCAGGCCTTCAGGGGACTCCACCCAGAAAGATGACAGGTGAGCATCTACACCTGCCCTCCTCTGCTTCCTGCCCTTCGGTGAAGCAGAAGGTTTCCAAGAGGCTGTTCTGAAGGCCGAATATAATCCCCACCTGCAAATAAAGCTCAATGAACATTTTTTGTTTATTTGATTTCACACCTGATTTTCTGTCAAGGCCTCAGTACATGGTGTCCTCTCCTATTTCCCCCACCCCCGCAAAAGCTTCAATTCCACAGGCCCGGAAATCCTCCAGAAATTTCCATGGCTAAAGCAGGAGTAGAAATAGGAAGGTGAGACAGATGGTTCGGAAGGACTCTTGCTGACGGGGTTTTCTCCCACGCTGGAGGTAACTGAGAAGATTGGTCCTTGAGGGGCCTTGAGGTAGTGGTCACAATGGAAACCTTCTCAGACCAGGCCAGTCTGCTGGCGGGGTTTTCTCCCACGCTGGAGGTAACTGAGAAGATTGGTCCTTGAGGTGATGGTCACAATGGAATCCTTCTCAGACCAGGCCAGTCTGCTGGCGTGGTTTTCTCCAACGCTGGAGGTAACTGAGAAGATTGGTCCTTGAGGGGCCTTGCGGTGGTGGTCACAATGGAATCTTTCTCAGACCAGGCCAGTCTGAGGTTGGTCCTGAGAGAGGTCTTCTCACGTTCCCATGAGTTCCCATGAGGTATTGAAATTGGGGATCTGGGTGTAGGATAAGGGGCAGCTGGCCTGGCTTGATCTGAGCAAATACCTCCCTGTTCTATGGAGTTGCTGAATCCGGAGAAGAGATGGCCGAGTCAGGAGGTATTCATTTGTTGAGCGGAATGGGAGGGACCGAGACTCTGGGGATGAGGAGAGTCAGAAGATGTGGTCGGAGAGGTGAAGTGCCTGCTATTCAGAGGTGGGATTCAGCAGGTTCTGACAAGTTCTGGGAGAACTAGTAGTGAAAATTTTGAATAGTTCAGAGAACCAGTAAATGCCACCACTGGCTGGCCCTGCCCCCATCTATTCTCTGCCTCCCGAGTACCAGCTGATTGGGAGGGAATGGAGATTTTTCAGTAACCCTCCCCTGCCACGCCCACCAAACCACACCATGCCCACCAAGCCACTCTACGCCCACCAAGCCACACCCACAGAACCAGTAGTTAAACAATTTGAATCCCACCACTGCTTCTATTGACTCTGCCTTCTAAACCCCTGAGTTCAATTCCAGTACTGGCCACCAGCTCCTTGGCAGCCCTTGGTGTCCCTGGGCTCAAGCTGTGGCTGTGGTTGGGACTGAATCTTGTTCAGCTGGTCCTCCACTTATAACCATTTGTTTAATAATGGATCAAGGATACAACAGCCTTGGAAAAAATTACTTTCAACCTATATTCACACTTATAACTGTCACACCACACCCACAGTCATGTGACTGCAAATTTGGGCACTTGGCACCCGGCTCACACCTACGACCAGTTGCAGGTTCTGTAGTCCAGTATCACCATTTGCAGTCTTTTTTCCAATTTCCAACAAACAAACAAAATGTCCATTGAGGAAACTGGATTCACTTAACTACTGTGTGATTCGATTAAAGTTTTCCATTGAAATTGTCATGAAATCAGGTCCAACTCAGCTTATGACCACAACATTCAAATTTCAGTCCCAGTTGTGGTCGTAAGTCGGAAAGACTGTAATAAGGCTCTCCTTATCCAGGCCTTTGTTCTGCGTGATGGATTTCCGGTGTGAGCTGCTCCATGAGGTGGTTGTGTTGATTTAGTTGATAGACTTTAACCTGCTTTGCCTTGGCGTTGAGCGTGAAGCTTGTTGGGTGATCATGGCTATCATGGATCTGATCTAAGCCATCAAGATCTGATCCACAGTGGGTAGGTGTGTGTGGGAGGGTCTACACCAGGGGTGGATTTCAACCGGTTCGCAGTGGTCCCCGCGAACCGGTTGGTCGGAGAACCTGGAAGTAAGTAACTTCCGGGAACGGCGAAGCACCCACCCGCCCGCCCGCGTTCCTTACCCGGTTTTGACGAGTTCTGCGCTTCAACGCATGCACAGGACACATACAGCGCCTGCGCGATCCTGCAGGAGCAGCTGGAGCATCGCACAGATGCTAGTACGCATGTGTGGGGGACAAGGATAGTTGATGCGCAAAATATACATTGCAACGCTTATTGCAACGCTTATTGCAAAGCCTCTCAACTATCAAACGACAACCCGGCCTTCACGTGGTGCCCCCCGTTCCCACAAATCGGGCTCTGTCGACCCTTGGGACTGGCGTCCCCTTGGGTATATCCAGCCGAAACAGCTTCCATGGATCGCCATACAACAGTGGCGTCAAATTTCCATGGAAGTCGCCTATACCCACGATGGGTGAAGAGGCGTCAAGTACAAGTACAGTACGCATGCGTGCACTGCACGCGCGCACGAAGACACCACCAGCCCCATTCCAACCGAACCGGTTAGAATGGGGCGAGAAACCCACTGGATCTTGTTTTTCCCTCTTATGCCTTTGCCATCTCTCCTCTGGATCTCTGCAATCTGATCTACATAGAACTGCACTTGAAGACCACTCAAAAGCTATAGATAATCCATAATGCTGCACAAGTGAACTCTGTAAAGTCCATGTTACACCACTACTCTATGAACAGCACTAGCTGTCACTCATCTTTCGAGTAGCTTGGTTGTCCTCAATTAGCTTTTCATCACATAGAGCAGGAGTTCCCAAATTTGGTAGCTTTAAGATGAGTGGACTTCAACTCCCTCTTTGCTGTCTGAGGAATTCTGGGAGTTGTCTCGAAGCTGCTAAGGCTGGCAAGCACTGGCGTAGAGCCTAGTTATTTGCAGTGCTGCTTGTCTCTGATTACTTCTGCCCATCCTGTGAGATATGACAAAGTTGACATGCCGTGAGTCTCATCATGTCACCTGGCGGAATCCAGGAGCTGCAGCTTCTCCGTCGTAGCCCCTGCCCATCGGAATAGCATCCCCCAAGATCCAGATCTCCCCATCCTGGCCTGCCTTTCAAGCGGCTCTGAAAACCGAGACTGTCTCCCAATCCTGGCTTGTCCTTGTTTTTGGTTGCTCAGTTTCTGCAATATGTTTTTATTACATTTTATCCTTTCTGGTGGTTGTTTGTGATGTTTCACTGGGCAGCCCCTCGGAGTCATGTGTTGAGTGGGAAGCCGTCTCAATTAAATTATAAACAAGGAAATGCAAACAATCTGCGATGCATCTGTGCAAAAGATCCCTTTCATGCCAGCCACAGGAAAAAATAACGACAAAATAAAATAAAATCTAAAATAATATGAATTGAAATAAAAGCCGAGCCTTCAATAGCTTTTAACACATCTGTTTGAGTTTAGCCTCTCCTGCACTCAAAGGCCTGTCTTTCTTTGATTTTTTTACAGGCAAGTAAAATAAAATCAGGTTTGAACGGAATGGTCGGTTATAAAAGGTTGTAAGTTGAGGACTACCTATATATAAGCTTCTGCTTCTCCCTCTCTGTCTCTCGCTCTCTCTCTCTCACACACACACACATACACACCAGTGGTGGGTTCTGGGAAGTATGGCCCAGTACAGCCGTACCAGTGGTAGCCGGGAGCAGTGGCTACCGTACCGGTATGGTGACTCGTTTGGCCCACCTGTCCCCTGCGTTTTCGTAGATTTTCACGAGTGTAAGTATGCTGGTCTTGTTGTATTCGGGTCTTTTCCCATGTAAGATTGAGATTGTCTTGGCAATGTTTCGGCGAGGTCCCACTCGCGATCTTCAGGCTGGTGTTTTCGGCGCCTTGCTATTTTATTGTATATTCAAAAAGAGATGATTGAGGGGTCCTTGCTGCTCTCTGGGTTTTGTTGTTTTCTTGCAGATATTTCATTACCCAACTAGGTGGCATCATCAGTGCTACTCAAAGAGATAATTGTCATGGCTTTTCTGTTGCAATGGCCAGGATTTTTATATATATATATATTATACTTTTAGTTTTTGTAAGCCCTAAGAAAACAGTCCTTTTCCTTTTGCCTGTTTGCTAAAAGTCCATTGTCCAACCACCAGTGGTATCTGGGAAGAGAGGCCAAGAAGTAAAAATCGGGGCCACTTCAACTATGTAATCGAAGCCCTGCTCCTGCAAATAATTCTTGTCCTCTACTTACAACCACAACTGAGCCCAAGAATTCTGTTAAGCGAGTTTTGCCTCATTTTATGACCTTTCTTGCCACCGTTGTTAAGCGAAATGCTGCAGTCATGTTAAGTGAATCCGGCTTCCCCCATTGACTTTGCTTGTCAGAAGTTCGCAAAAGGGGATCGTGCGACCTCTAGGGACACTGCAACCGTCATAAATACGAGTCGGTTGCCAAGCATCCAAATTTGACCTGACCCTGGAGAGGCTGCAGCAGTCATAAATGTGAAAAGCAGTCATGGGGGCCGCTTTTTTCAGTCCTGTTATAACTTCAAACAATCACTAGAACCGTTGTAAGTTGAGGATTATCTGTATTTGAACCTTCTCTTCACAACTGACACCCCATAGTCAAAGCAGAAGAAATGTGTGTCTCGAATGCCACATTCTGATACGAATTACTGAGCTAGGACAATGGGGAGTTAAACCTGGCCCATCAACAACTTTTATAATTTACCTGTTCATTTGCCGTAATGAGAGAGAGAAAGAGAGAGAGAGAGAGAGCCAATGTTTCCAGCCTTAACTCCCCACACATTTTCTATTGGCAATCACGGATAATGATGGGGCAATAAACTATTATATCGTTGAGCCATATAAAAAAAATATATCAGAAGCCAGCAAAGGGTTAGGAGTGGGACTAATGATAATAGGATGAGGAAACACAGAAATTGTAAGCTGGTTCATTAAAAAAAAATCCAATAGACTGTTACTTTTACAGGGCAATTAGTTTTGCAATCTAAGACCCCATTAGAGGGCTACATTGGCCTTAAATGCCTAACTAGCTACTCCAAAATAAGCTGGATCTTTTGTGTACATCCTGGAATCTTATTGCCCTCTGACAGCAGGGTCTTTGACAGATCTTGGGTAGGAAGGAGATGTTGTTCATTTGGGTGGAGGGTCAAAGCTCACAGAGAATTGGGAAAGGGAAACGGCTAGAACAGTGATAGCGAATCTTTTTGGCACCAAGTGCTCAAATCGGAACGTGTGCATCAGTGGTGGGTTCCAGACCTGTACGGTGCAATGGGGTCTGGCATCTTCCAGAAGCATGCGCGCAGCACACATGCAGTGCATGCATGTGTCCTTACCTCCGCAACCTCCATGACGCTCAAGCTGCTCGGCTAAAGGTAAAGGTTCCCTTTGCACATATGTGCTAGTTTTTCCCGACTCTAGGGGGCAGTGCTCATCTCCATTTCAAAGCCGAAGAGCCAGCGCTGTCCAAAGACATCTCTGTGGTCATGTGGCCGGCATGACTAAACGCCGAAGGCGCATAGAACGCTGTTACCTTCCCACCAAAGATGGTTCCTATTTTTCTACTTGCATTTTTACGTGCTTTTGAAGTGGTAGGTTTGCAGAAGCTGGGATAAGTAACAGGAGCTCACTCCGCTACACAGCGCTAGGGATTCGAACTGCCGAACTGCCAACCTTTCTTATCGACAAGCTCAGTGTCTTAGCCTCTGAGCCACTGTATCCCTGACTCTTTGCTAGTGAGTGATATTTTCCTTGCTGACTTTAAATGTCCACGCTTTTTATCTTCCTTAGAGGTAAATTTTATCCCCACAGCCACATTTTTCGGCACACTGAAATGCTATAGTCCAAGAAGAACCTGACAACTTGTCCCCGCGGTGATTGAAAAAAAAGACTCTTAACACTACAATAATGACTACTTGGCAAAGCCCTTGCTGTTTAGCTATTCAGCTCTGCCCAAGCAGTGCAAGAGTGGCTTGAGGAGAAGAAACAGATTCTCCTTGATTGAATCGGAAGGAAGAACTTCATTGCTTCTTTTTATAAAGCGATGAATGGTAGCCACAGGGGTGATGCTGAAGGAGCTTTTGTTATCTGCAAATCTCGCCTTCCCCCTCCCCCCCCGCAGCCACTCACCTGGGAACACTTCAGACCTGCCACACAATGACACAAAGGAGATTTTTGTATCAGTTTCCGGGGAAAAAAGAGGAGATCTTTGCAATTCAACATTCACAAATGCGTTCCAAGTGGTTGTAGCTGGGAAAACCAAAATTCAAGATCTGGAGGTCATCTAGTCCCGTGATGACGAAACCTGTGGCATGCGTGGCAGAGATGGCACGCAGAACCGTCTCTGTGGGCACATGCGCCATCAGCAGCTGCTCTTCTGGTTTCCGGCACGCACATGTGCGCCAGCCAGTTGGTCTTCATGTGCACTGTAGCGCCAGAAAAAAGCCTGAAAACAGGCTGTTTTCTGGGCCATTTTCAGGCTGTTTTTGGCCCCCAAACAGCAGGAAAGCGGCCCAAAAGACAGTCCAAAAACAGGCATGCATGCACCAGCCAGCTGGTCTTCAGGTTTCTGGTGCTCTGGCATACCACATACATGCACGCACGTTCCAGTTTGAACACTCTGTGCCAAAAAGGTTTTCCATCACTGATCTAGTCCATCCTCCATTTTGTTTGGAAACTGGAGCATGCTCAGTGGTTGTCAAACCCACTCAGCAATACATCCATTCCTTTCCACTGTCTGCTCCTGTTCGAAGGGAGATTTTGCATTCTCAAAGTCAGTTGGAATCTGCTTTGAAAATAATTCCATGTCATTTGTGAAGGTAAAGATTCGATCGCCAGGTTCGTCTGTGTGACATCCATTCCAGTATACCGTCATCACCTTACGACGACAATTGAGCCTAAAATTTCTGTTTTCTAAGCAAGACTGTTGCGAAGTGAATTTTGCCCCATTTTGCAACCTTCCTTGCTACAGTTGTTAAGTGAATCACTGCAGTTGTTAGTCACACAGTTGTTAAGGGAATCTGGCTTCCCCATTGACTTTGCTTGCCAGAAAGTTGCAAAAGGGGATCACGGTTGCAATCCCAGGTCACTGCAACTGTCATAAATCGTTGCCAGTTGCCAAATGTCCAAATTTTGATCGCACGGACCATGAGGATGCTGCAATAGTTGTAACTGTGAAAAATGGTCATAACTTGATGACAACTTTTTTTCCTTCGAACATTCACTAACCAGAACTGTCGTAATTTGAGAACCACCTGTTTCTAACAACTCCTCCAGTCTCCTTTGGGTAAACATCCCCAAATCTTTAATTTTGGATCCCTCTCTTGATGGATCTTCTTGTCTTTCTCCGAACACCTCCAATTTCTCTGAATTGTTCTTAAACGTGGAACCCAGTACTGGATGTTGTGCTGGATATAGGAATTGTCCACGTAAAGCAGAATGAAGTGATCGTATCTCCAGTCTTGGAAATTACATTTCTTTTTATATATACTGTATATAATAAAGATGTTTATTTTTTTCATTTTCATACAAATAATCACATGTATACTGTTGCATAACCAACACTATTTTGTATTATTAAATACTATATGAATTTGTCTTACCATCAATCCCCACAAGAACCATCATTGGCCCTTCTGCTCTCCATTCACCATATTGGTACCCTATCCATCACTTTCCTCCCCTCATCTCCTCCTCCTTTCCTCCTTTCTTCCCTCTGTCATCCTTCTCTTCCCTACTTCCCCTTCTCCTCCTTCTCTCTCCTCTTTCCAGTCCTTCTTTCTCTCCTCCTCCTTCTAACCTTCTCTTCTTCCTCTTACCTCTCTCCTCTTCTCCACATTCTTCATCTCATTTACATGATGTATTTCAGCCTCTGAGCGGGCTCCATTTTTGCGGCCAGAGGCATTGTGGGCCGGTCGTTCACTGTTTCCAGGGCAGCCTGGCGGCCCAGATCTAAGCACCCTGCAGGCCGGATGTGGCCCCTGGGCCTTTGACACCCCTGGCCTACCTCAATATTCATATTCAATATTTTTTATAAAATTCAGTTTTGGGAAGCATTGGGTTGGTAAATATTATTTTACCAGGACAAGAAAGTGAGGCAAAAATCAGGAAGAAAAATAAATAAATTCATTTTATAAATCTCCTCATGATATTTTATAACTTCACAAACTGCTACAGGAATAGTGCAGGGATGGAGGGTTGTTAAGGAAGCCATGCAGGCTGGCTAATAAGAATTCTTTACAAACTGGCTTTTCACTCTTTAAATTGACTTCAGCAGAAACACACGGCCCAGTTTTTCAGACCGGGGGTGGGCCGTTAATTTTCCCAAGGGGCCGCCTGAGAAACTTGGACTTCAGTGAGCCAGAGAGGGATAGTGAAAAGGCCAGGTGTGACCCGTGGGCTGCAAAATGCCCAGGTCTCTTTCAGACTGAGCCAAGCAGAGAAAAACAAGTATTGGCATTAAATCTAGCAAGAAAGAATTCAAGCTGCATCTCTGCTCCAGCCAGCCTTATTGGCGGAAATTATCTTCCCACCTTCAATGTCATCTTTTCTCTCTTTTTTTTTCTTGCCTCTCACCTCTCCCCCTCTCTTCTTTCTCTTCTCTCTTCTTTCTTCTCTCTCTTCCTTCTCTTCTCTCCTCTTTCTTCTCTCTCTTCTTCCTCTCCTCTTTCTCCTCTCCTTTCCACTATTCTTTCCTGACTCCTCTCTTTCTCCTCTCCCCTCCACTCTCCTCACTCCTTTCTCCTCTCCCCATCTCTCCCCTCTCCTCTTCTTTCTCCTCTCTCTCCCCTCTCTCCTCTCCCCTCTACTCTCTCCACTATCCTCTCCTCACTCTTCTCCTCTCTCCTCTCCACCTCTTATCGCCTCTCTTTCCTCTTCTTTCTCCTCTCTCTCCCCTCTCCCCGCTCTTCTCTCCTCTCTCCACTATCCTTTCCTCACTCCTCTCTTTCTCCTCTTCCCCTCTCTTCTCTTCCCGCTCCCATCTCACTTCTTTCTCCTCTCTCCTCTCCATTATCCTTTCCTCACTCCTCTTTCTTTCTCCTCTCCCTCTCTTCTCTCTTCTTTCTCCTCTCTCTCCCCTCTGTTCTCTCCTCTTTCCATTATCCTCTCCTCGTTCCTCTTTCTCCTCTCCCCCCTCTCTCCCCCTCTTCTCTCTCCTCTCCTCTTCCCACTATCCTTTCCTCACTAATTTCTCCTCTCTCCCCCCTCTCTCTCTCCTCTTCCTTCTCCCTTCCCCATCACTTGCTGGGAAATTCTGGGAGTTGGAGTCCATACATCTTATAGTTGTCAAAGTTAGAGAAACACTGGTTTAGAGTCCTCAACCTTATGATGCTTAGTTCAGGTTTGCCTCAGCAGGTGGGAGCACTGAGCTGATTCTTTTACTCTGCCAAGAAAATGATCCTGTCACAGGGCTGGAGTTAAACTTAAACATATCCTTTCCTTCAACATTGCAAGTGTAGAATTGGAGAAGGGGACAACTTACCATAGAGACAAGAAAGAACTTAGTCTTCTCCTTTCTCTTTCACTAGTGGAGTGGGCCGGCACGCTTCTTGCCTTTGCAGGAATCCAAATTATCACATCCCTGGCAGATGTTGATTAAAATAGCTTCTAAAGAGTGTCTTGATTAGACAAAAGCATCCATTGGAGCATCTCTTGGAAGCGAAGCACTAAATCAAAGCCACAAAGGAGTGGAGAGCCACACTTCACACGAAACTAAACACGTAGTCCAAGAGTTTTTGATCAAGTCACATAGTTTTTGCAGACCCCAGATTTCACAGGGTTCTTTTCCCACAATCTGACCAGATGATCAAAGATTGTCCAGTTGATCAACATTTTCTAGTTTGACCAAGATGTGTTGACTATTATCATTCCATGATTAGAACATCAACTCAACCTATCATTTTCAAAGGCTTCATTCCAACAAGCACAAAATTCCCTAGTAGGTTAATAATAATTCTTTTTCACACTATAGTAGTGCTTTTTCATGAGGCAACTGGACTTCCTTTGTCTTCTCCTGAAGACATTTCTTATCAGGAGAATGCTGCCCTTCTGGTGAATGTATTTCAACTCAAAAATGTGCACAACAGAAAGGAACCAAGAATAAAGGAAGCATAATTTGGTTTAAAAAAATGTCCTCAGCTGAAAATATTTACCAATTAAGACAGAATAAATGCAATGGTAATGGTAATATCGTTTGACTCTTGATTTTTTTTCTTTTTACTGGATCTTAACTTTTGTCTCTACTAAGTTGACTTTCTTGAAGAAACTACATTAACTCAATGAACTTGCTTGGGCTAATGTGATAGCAATAGCAATAACACTTAGACTTATATACCGCTTTACAACCTTCTCTAAGCGGTTTACAGAGTCAGCCTCTTGCCCTCAACAATCTGGGTCCTCATTACACCCACCTTGGAAGGATGGAAGGCTGAATCAACCTTGAGTCAGTGATATTTGAACTGCTGAACTGCAGCTAGCAGTCAGCTGAAGTAGCCTGCAGTGCTGCACTCTAACCACTGCGCCCCCTCAGCTCATAATGATGCACATGTTTTAGAAACACAATGAAGAGTTTAGGTCAACTCCAAATGTTTCTTAAGTCATTGCTTTTATTTAATTTTCCTGACTAAATAGGTTTCCCTTACTATTAAATGCGCTGACTTCAGTCTAATAAATTCTTACCAGCCAAGTTAAAAACTTTCTCATATGTCCAGGAAGAATCTCCTAACAGAGGTTACCCCAAATCATTTTATCTTTGTAAGATAACAATAGGGAGACGCATTTCATTCCTATATTATTTTTTTAACCTCTCACTGGATAAAGGGCCTCTATAAAAGAGCCAAGGTGGCACAGTGGTTAAATGCAGCACTGCAGGCTACTGCTAGATCAGCAGGTCAGCGGTTCAAGTCTCACCGGCTCAGGGTTGACTCAGCCTTCCATCCTTCCGAGGTGGGTAAAATGAGGACCCAGATTGTTGGGGGCAATATGCTGACTCTCTGTAAACCGCTTAGAGAGGCCTGAAAGGCCTATGAAGCGGTATATAAGTCTACTGCTATTGCTATTGCTAAAATGTAAAATCGTTCCATCTTGCACAAGAAATTAAAGTGACCTGTGTGAAAACTTCTTTTGATTTTACATATGATACATTTTGAACATAAATATAGGATGTCAAGCTATAAGTTTTCATGATTTTTTGTTTTTATAAATTCTCGCTTGATAATCACTGAAGAGACCTTGATACACATTCTAGGCCTTCAAACTCTAAAACAGTGTTGGCAAATCTTTTCGGCACCAAGTACTGAAACGAGCGTGCCTGCACGCACCCGGGGGAGTGTCGGAAAATGGAAGAGCAGCTCCCCGGCGCACACATGCGCACATGCGAGTGCTGGAAACCAGAAGAGCGGTTCAATGAGCTTCCAGTTTCTGGCATGCACATGCGCGCCAGTCACCTGGTTTTCCGGTTTCTGGCACGCAGGCATGGATGAAGATCATGAGCCGAGGTGGCGCAGTGGTTAGGGTGCAGTACTGCAGGCCACTTCAGCTGACTGTTATCTGCAGTTCAGTGGTTCTAATCTCACTGGCTCAAGGTTGACTCAGCCTTCCATCCTTCTGAGGTGGGTGAAATGAGGACCCAGACTGTGGGGGCGATAGGCTGACTCTGTAAACCGCTTAGAGAGGGCTGAAAGCCCTATGAAGCGGTATATAAGTCTAACTGCTATTGCTATCAGCTGGCATACCAGAAACCCGGAAGCTCAGTTTCCCAGCACGTGCATGCATGCCAGGGAGCTGCTCTTCCCGTTTCTGGCACTCCTGCGCGTGCAAAGACCAACTGGCCAGAACCAGAGCAACAGGCGATGGCTGGCATGCCCGGAAAGATGGCTCTGCGTGCCACTTCCACAGTGGTAGGTTCCGGGTCCAGGTGCAACCAGTACGGTGCAATGGGGCCCGGCGGCCACCACATGAACGTGTGCAGCACGCGCATGTGTCTTTACCTCCTGCAATGCTCTGCGACGCCTCCACGGCACTTCAGCTGCTTGGCAGAACATTGTGCAGGCGGCATACACTCTGTGCGCATGCACAGAAGCACCGAACAGCTCAAATACAGGTAAGGACGGTGAGCGGGTGAATGGGCCCTCCGGAGCACCATATTGGAATGCTACCCGGTACTTCTGGCAGGCACTGGTATGCTCGTACCGGGGCGTACTTCCTGAAACCCACCACTGCACTTCAGGCACATATGCCATAGGTTCCCCATCATGGCCCTAAAAGATGGGAGGGCTTCTTTGAACCTACAGTCCCAGCTATAGCAATAGCAATAGCAATAGCAGTTAGACTTATATACCGCTTCACAGGGCTTTCAGCCCTCTCTAAGCGGTTTACAGAGTCAGCATATTGCCTCCAACAACAATCCGGGTCCTCATTTTACCCACCTCAGAAGGATGGAAGGCTGAGTCAACCCTGAGCCGGTGAGATTTGAACAGCCGAACTATAGTCAGCTGAAGTAGCCTGCAGTGCTGCATTTAACCACTGCGCCACCTCGGCATTCATATATAATAATAATTGTGGAACACATTTTAATTCTTCCTCCCTAGTCCAAGCTTGGAGCCTTCAGCTCAGGGAACAGAAGTTTGTTTTCCATTTTTTTCCTGGATCTCCCTCCCCACCCCAGTAGATTCTGATTGGCTAGGAATTCATAGGTTAGCTTCCTCATTGGCTGGCCTCAGTTCCCAGAACAGGCCCACCAACAGTCCTCATATAAATGACACAGTGTGTAATTTGCACCAGTACATCATTTTGATTAACTACCCTGTTTCCCCGAAAATAAGACCCAACTGGAATATAAACCCTAGCATGATTTTAAAGGATGCTCGTAATGTAAGTCCTAACCCCAAAATAAGCCCCAGTTAAGGTCACCAGCCAGATTGACGCAATTAGTGCCGTATTTTCCCCAAAATAAAACCTAACCAGAAAATAAGCCCTAATGCATCTTTTGGAGTGAAAAAATAATATAAGAGCTGGTCTTATTTTGGGGGGACACTGTGGGTGTCCTCACGTTAACTCCGAGTAACCACTTAAGAGATTTTCTTCAGAACATTCTATCTTTAGTGGGGTCCTCCAGAACTTCCAAAAGTGCACCACTGCTGTTGTAACTAAGACCTTGCTGATGACTTAGCTCTCCTTTCTTTCCTTCCACCTTTCCCAACATTATCAACTTCTCAAGAGAGCAAGGTTTTTGCAGAATGGGCCCAACGTACAATAATTTTAAGGCTGATAGTTTTTGTACATCGAATATAAGAATGTTGATCTGTTTTCTTGGGGATCCATCTTCTTCTCAGCAATGTTGTCCAATAGCAAAGTTCAAAAGCATCAACACCTTTTTTTATATCTCGCTTCTACCAAATCCAAATTTCACTTCCATAGAATGTTTCGGGGGGAAAAAACCACTGCATGCACAATTTGGGCCATTCTCTTTTAGCTCAACTCACCTCGCAGGGTTGTTGTTATGGTGAAAATAGGGGGAGAAACATATGTTTCGACACGTCCGCCACCTTGAAAATCCACTTACAACTGTTCATTTAAGTGACCGTTCAAAAGTTACAACGGATTGAAAAAAGTCACATGACTGTTTTTCACACCGTTGTAATATTCCCACGTGGTGATCAAACGCTTGGCAACTGACTCATATTTATGATGGGTCCAGGGGGGTCACATGATCCCCTTTTGTGAACTTCTTCCAAGCAAAGTCAATGGGGAAGACAGATTCAGTAGGTGACTAACTTTAACAACTGCAATGATTCACTTAACAACAGGGTGGCAAGAAAAGTCATTTTTGGGCTCAGCTGTGGCAGTAAGTCGAGGACCAGTATTTGTAAAAATAATAAAAGTGGTACAAATAAACAAATATGTAAATAAACAAATGAATAAAAATAAACCACAGCATCTTCTCAAAATGCCTTCACTGAAATTCTATTAAGCACCAGCCTGTGCTGCAATTCATTATCTGAATACAGTTTTGTCATTTGCTTGATGATGTCATGGAATATCCAGTGTCACAGCTCCCCTTCAGTAGTTAAGGGTCCCATGTTCCCTCTGTCCAGGTTTTTGCTTCGAAAATGTTAAAAAGGAGTTCCCTGCCCAATTGCTTGGTGGGCGTGGCCTAGACAGCCTCCTGCACCATGGCGGCGGGGGGGGGGGTGTTTTTGCCCTCCCCAGGCTCCAGAGAACTTCTGGAGGTTGGAAACAGCCCAGTTTCCGGCCTTTCCAAACTTCCGGTAGGGACTCCTGGGAGGGGAGGGGCAAGGTGGGTGGGGTCAGCCACGAGTGGGATTTGGGGGTTCTCTGAACTGCATAGAATCTTAGCTAGAGGTTCCCCCGGACACCTGCGAACCCCCAGCAGCCCACCCCTGCGCCTCTGTCTCCTACTGGGTTGAATCGGCACCTATTTCTTCCCATCCCCAGATTTTCCTTCCATGCCCCTTTGCTGCAACGTCCATCGCATTGCATTCCATATCTCATCTTGGAAGCTATCCCAATTTGAATCCAAATGGTCCAGTTCAATATGGGGTAGGCAGAAGACAAATGTAATATAACATAAAGAGAAATAATAAGTTTTTAAAAAAAAAAAAAAAAATCTCCAGAACTGTACTCCCCCTGCTGTACAGTAGAGGAATTGCGTCCTCTCTCTCTCTCTCTCTCTCCCCCCCCCCCCCCCCCCCCCGCTCCCAGCATGTCAACTGATCAACGTCAATGAATATTTGGCCTCTAATGATCCAGCAAAACCTTCAGCCTTAAGCAAATCCTCCTCCCATATTCTTTAAAAAAAAATGAAAAGAATAAAGGGAGCCTTGAGCCATACCTGGAGGGCAAATTTGCTTTTATGAGCCTCAGAGCCTGAATAATTCAGGCGTGTTCATTTATTATTAATTAATATTCCATGAACAAGCCTGGTTTATTCACCCAAACAAAAGAAACCACCTGCCCCCCCACCCTCGCCCTCCCCCCTCTCTCCCAGTCCTGGACGATTCTTTTCACACCTCCTTGCCGCTTCGGATGAGCTGCACACCAGAGCCAGCCAGCTGGGTTTTGGCATAAGCCTACGGAGGGGTTGATTCTGCCAACTGGACGGGAGCCCAGCAAGATGTTAGAGCAGCGCTTTTCAAACCTGGCTAAATTACTCAAAATTGGGCGAAAATGGTTTTTCATGGGTAACAACACGCGGAGCCGTCATCCATCACAACAGGGACATTTAAATTGACTTGAAGATTGCCGCATGTCATGAAATATATTCAGAAATCTCCCCAAGTATTCCTATTAAGGCAAAATCAATAAAATTACAGCAATTTGTGGTAACAGCGCAAAGATTATTCAGTGGTATTGTCTGTATAATGCAGGTAGTCTATGACTTATAACCACAACTGAGGCCGAAATTTCCATTGCTAAGCAATGTTGTTAAGTGACTTTTGTCTCATTTTACAACCTTTCTGGTCACCAATGATAAGAAAATCACTGCCGTTTTTAAGTTAGTGACACGGTTGTTAAGTGAACCTGGCTCCCCCCCCCATTGACTTTCCTGGTCAGGAGGTCGCAAAAGGGGATCATGTGAACCTGGGAAACAGCGACCGTCATAAGTATGAGTCAGTTGCCAAGTGTCTGGATTTTGATCACATGACTGTCGGGATGCTGCAATGGTCTTAAGTGTGAAACATGGTCATAAGTCACTTTTTTGAGTGCTGTTGTAACTTTGAATGGCCACTAAATGAATGTACAGGTAGTCCCCTACTTACAACCTGTAAAGTAGTCCTTACTTTACAAGATGTAAGTTACAATCTGTACAGGTAGTCCTCAAGTTATGACCAAGTTCAGCAATTGTTTGAAAATAGGAAGGTGCTGAAGGAAGGGACTTACTATCAGACTTCAAAGTTCAGACATAATTTCTGATAAATGTTTTGAGTAGTAAAGGAAAATGTTTGAGGAACAGTGTGTTATATCAGGGATCACCAACCTTTCGGACTTCAGGGACCCCTAAATTCATAATTTTAAATCCTGCGGACCACTACATGATTTGCCTAATGACTGGCTGGGTGGGCGTGGCAAGGTGGTCATGTGACTGGGTGGGCATGGCCAACTTGATGTCACTCATGTCAAGGGGCGCCTCACCAGCCTCTACTCACCCCTCGCCTCCCAGCCCCTCCTCGCCTGCCAGCCGGGGCTCCTTAGGGCCCCAACAGGAAGCAATTGTTGGAGCTAAGCAGCCACCATGAGAAAGTGTTGGCAAAACAGCTGGCTCAGTTCAAATTGGATCTGACCAAGAAGGAGATTCAGCAAAAGCACCTCACTGAAGACTACAAGCATAGGCTTTCCAAGCAGAGGGAAAACCTGCAGGAGAGCAAGGCCAGGTCCCAGCGCCTGAAGGCTCACTGGGCTGAGATGACCAGCCAGTTCCAGGCCATGATGCAATCCCACTGGAACGAGGCCCTCCGGATCTTCACCACCAGTGGCACTTCCCTCCAGCCTTTGCCCAAATCCCCACACCAGGAGGCTGAAGCAGACCCCAAGTCAGAATTTCTGTCCCCCTCCAACCTGCACAAAAAGACCCCGAAGGGGGAGACTCTCTGCAACAACACAAGCGTTCATTGCATGTGTCCATCCCAGGGGTCGTAGTTTGAGGACCCCTGATTTAGTGCAATATAAAAATGCAAATAATTTTTCTGCGGACCACCAAAATTTTCTCGTGGGCCACCAGTGGTCCATGAACCACCAGTTGGTGACCACTGTGTTAGACTAAGAGAGGAGGAAGAGCAGAAGACTTGGGCAGCTTTAGCCAAAGCTGGAAATTGTTGCCGTAGCTTAATTAAAGGCAGCAGCACAGTGTTTGCAGGGAGAGAATCAGAAAAGTCAAGATGGGTGTCCAATTTTTAAAAAAATATTTTAATTGAAAAGATAACAATTACAAATAAAGCAGAGGCAAAGAAAAGTTGACAGTAAATCTTAACACACGAGCTAATAACTATAACAATAATATAATAACAGTAATTATAGTAGCATAACCAATAAAATAAAAAAAGAGCTTTAACTAAATTTCTACTTACATTAGCCTATTTACAATTTTCCCCTTACTGTAGTCATTGTTTTATACATCTTTATTCTCCGTACAAACACTTATTGGCATTTGTAAACTTATTTTCCCTCTCATTGTCTCTATCCATTCATAAAATTTATTCCATGTCCAATAATATTTCAAGTCTTCTTTATCTTTAATTCTTAAGGTTAATCTATCCATTTCAGCACAATCCCAAATTTTCCTAATTATATCCTCGTCCGATGGCGGTGTTGACGTTCTTTCAATAATTAGCATATGTAATTCTTGCTGCCATCAGTATGTGTAACTGTAACGCTAAATATGTGGTTGCTTTATCATAACTTTCTGATACCCTGTTTCCCCGAAAATAAAACTTCCCAAGATAATAAGCCCAATCAGGCTTTTGTGCGCATGCGCTAAAATAAGCCCTCCCCGAAAATAAACCCTCCCTAAAAAGAAAACCCTCCCCAAAAATATTGCAATGCAGCAGCAGCCATGAGGTGACCACGCTCGCTGCGTCCTGCGCCTCAAAAAATACTAAAAGCTCCCTGAAAATAAGGTCAAGTGCTTATTTTGGGGATCCAAAGAAAATAAGACCCTGTCTTATTTTGGGGAAAACACGGTAGTATACCTAAGAGGCATGTTTCTGGTTTAATTTTGATATTTTGCTCAGTTATCATTTCTAACCAGTTATGTATTTTCTCCCAGTAATTCCTTGCTTTCCAACACTTCCACCACATGTGGTGGTAGGTCCCTGGGATCTGATTACATTTCCAGCATTTGGCGGTCGAATTCTTACACATTTTTGCTAATTTTGCAGGTGGGCAGATGCCACCTGTAAAACATTTTATACAGGTTTTCTTTGTAGGCCGAGGCCATAGTCAGTTTGTAGTTTTTATCCCAAATTTTTAACCATTTCTCTAATTCTATATTATATCCGAAATCCTTTGCCCAGTCAATCATTTTAAGCCCCTGAAAGTTTCAGACTTTATCTTTGTTTGACAAACACGCAGCCACTGATGCTAGGCGTATTTCCCCAGCTATTTGAACATCAACCAAAGAAAGCCACTTTGGGGTAGTAGGTAGGACATCATGGTAAATACCAGGAGACTGTGAATTCTAGTTCTGCCTTAGGCACAAAGCCAGCTTGGTGACTTTGGGCCAGTCCCCTGCCTCTCTCAGCTCTATGAAGCAGACAATGGCAATCCCTTTCTGAAAATCTTGCCAGGAAAACTGCAGGGACTTGTCTGAACAATTACTAGGGTTCAGCAATGACACAATGCTACACACACATGGAGAAGAAGAGAGAGAAAGAGAGGGAGGGAGAGAAAGAGAGGGAGGGAGAGGAGGAGAGAGGGGGGAGAGAGAGAGAGAGAGAAAGAGAGGGAGGGAGAGGAGGAGAGAGGGAGGGAGAGAAAGAGAAGGAGGGAGAGGAGGAGAGAGGGAGAGGGAGGGAGGGAGGGAGGGAGAGAAAGAGAGAGAGGGAGAGGGAGGGAGGGAGGGAGAGACTCTAGCTGCACTATTTCCATACTGACTTTCTCTTCCTTGTGTTCCGCATGAATTCAATTACATTTGAGCAATTAACAGGGAGAATTTAAACATTTCTGTTTACCGATCCACTTAATAAACCTTCTGTGGTTTAATTCTTCATTCCTGGACTGAGAGGAAACAGAATGAATAAATTATGGAGGTCTTTCCATAGTTTTTGGCTGTTCAAGCATCTCTGTTGCACAACCACACTAAAAGTACTAGTGAGGGGGAAATCCCCACCCCCAACCCTGTGTTTCTTCTGAATTTGCCAGCACTGTCCTGTAGGTTTCCTAAACTGGGTTTTTCAGTCACTTAAGTCATCGGGACTTCATTTGATAGCTCAGTAAACATGTATAAGGATTTAAGCTAGATCCGTGGTCTGTTCTGCTGCTGCTCCACCACCACCACCACCACCACCACCACCACCGCCGCCGCCGCCGCCGCCGCTACTACTACTACTACTACTACTACTACTACTACTACTACTACTACTACTTCACTACTACTACTATTCATTCTTCTTCTCTACTACTACTACTTCTACTACTACTAATTCTTCTTCTTCTTCTTCTTCTTCTTCTTCTTCTTCTTCTTCTTCTTCTTCTTCTTCTTCTTCTTCTTCTTCTTCTTCTATTTTTGAAATATTGCAGGTTTTGTGGTCTCCAAAGCTGTGCTCATTGAAAACTCGGATAGGCCTGGTTTTGCCACAAGGTTGTGAGGCTTCCTTTGGGACTTTGGAATTGGCTCACTTCAGAGGTGGAATTCAACAGGTTCTGACCAGTTCTGGAGAACCAGTAGAGAAAATTTTGAATAGTTCAGAGAACCGGTAAATACCACCTACCCCCATCTCTTCTCTGCCTCCCGAGTCCCAGCTGATCGGGAGTGAATGGGGATTTTGCAGTAACCTTCCCCTGCCACACCCACCAAGACACGCCCACCAAGCCAAGACACGCCCACAGAGCCGGTAGTAAAAAAAATGAATCCCACCACAGGCTCACTTCCTCTCTTGTGGAAACCTAGGAAAGACAGGTTCATAACACTTTTTTTCTGGGGTCACAAAGTAGACAATGAAGATACTGAAGTGGGAAGTAACTTCAGCCATTCAGTATCAACAGTAAAGCAATCAATCACCAAGGAGTAGAATAAAATTTGGAGTGGAGTGGAGTGGAGTGGAATGGAATAGAATAGAATAGAATAGAATAGAATTCTTTATTGGCCAAGTGTGATTAGACAGAGAAGGAATCTGTCTCTGGTGCATATGCTCTCAGTGTACATAAAAGAATAGATACATTCGTCAAGAATCATAAGATACAACACTTAGTGGTAGTCATAGGTTACTAACAAGCAATCAAATCATACTAGGAAACAATCAATATAAATCGTTAGGATAGAAGCAACAAAGTTACAGTCATAAGTGGGAGGAGTTGGGTGATAGGGACAATGAGAAGAATAATAGTAATAGCCATGCAGCCTTAGTGAATAGTTTGACAGTGGTGAGGGAAATAGTTGTTTAGCAGAGTGGGAAAAAACTGTTTTTGTGACAAGTTGTTCTGGTGTGCAGTGCTCTTTAGGGTCATTTTGAGGGTAAGAGTTGAAACAATTTACGCCCAGGATGCGAGGGGGTCTGTAAATATTATCACGGGACTCTTTTTGACTTGTGCAGTGTACAGGTCCTCAATGGAAGGCAGGTTGGTAGCAGTTGTTTTTCTGCATAGGCCAGAAATCATTGTTTTGTGGAGGTAATGCATGGGTTCCTGTTGTGGCCCAGCAGGAGCCGTTGGAGCTGCAAACAGACTCTGCCAGCGAGGGGCCTTATGAGTCGGCTCTGGAAAAGGTAGATGACCCTGTACAGGGTTCCAACTCTGAGCAGGGTGCAGAGAGGCTGGTTGGCCACCAGGAGATGCCTGAGGCATGGAGCAGTGGTGAAAGCCGAAGGGAGTGTGCTCCTGATGTCAGGTCGTGGAGTAGTGACAAGGAGACAAGGGAGGTGGTCCTGGAATCCCGGCAACGCCGGGAAGATCAACAGAGAAAACAGCTACACAGTTACAAAAGATAATTGGAACCAGGTGGTTGTAATTAGGCTCCTCTCAAGATTGTGTTTAAGGAGAGACTCTGGGAGGAGTCTGGTTTGCAGGATTCAACTTCATTCTTAACGCTGGAGAAGTTGTTATCTGTCTCTGTCGAAGTCTGAGTTGCTGCCAAGGTTCTTATATGTTTGTTGTTCTTGGCTTTCAGCCACCGAGGTTTATGTTTCCTGCTAATAAAGTGCTGTGGCATTCCAGCTAAGCTTGTCTCGGCATTTGTTACTGGACGGAGAAGAGGGCCAGAACAGGTTCCTATCACCCACAAATGGCCCAGTTTCATTTTTAGGCTAATATGTTGGGTAGACTTTCAGTTGCTTTGGTTTTCAAGCACCATTTCTATCAAAAGACCCATCTAAACAAGTTGGATCTCTTTGTAATCATCTAAGACAGGGGTCTCCAACCATGGCAACTTTAAGCCTGGCGGACCTCAACTCAAGTAAAGCTGGCTGGGGAATTCTGGGAGTTGAAGTCCACCAGGCTTAAAGTTGCCACAGTTGGAAACCTCCGGTTCTAAGAAATAATAATGATAATAATAATAAAAAGAAACAAACTCTCCAGCACACGGCCATTTCTGATTGCTGGAACGCCCTCTCCTCAAAGGAATCTACAGGTGAGGGAGTAAAAGGACTGAAGTTGCAGCCACACTATCATAACCCCCATTCACTCTTTACAAACACATGTTATATTGTGCCAGTGTTGTAGAATTCCTAAACAGCGATCGAGGTGTTTGATGCAGGTTGCCTTACTGAGAATCATGGATGCCTTCCTAATTTTTTGAATAGAGAGAAGGAAGGGAAGCACTGCAGAATTCTGCTGCTTTTATAAATAAATCCCTGGAGGAACGAATGCCATTTGGTGACATTTGTGCTGCAAATTGAAAATTCAGGTTTCTCCCAATGCATTTATAATCAGCAGTTCCATTCCTCCTGGCATCTGGGTTAACTTATCACCCAGACAGCAGTGTAATCTGGGTGTTCGCTAGCCTATTGAACTTCTGTGCTGCATTCTTGAAGGTTATTAATTCCTGATCAATAGCAAAAGTCACAGCCCTTTTTCTCCTGCTATTCCGCCCTCCACCTTTCCATCAGCAGTTTTCTACCCTGTCACAAACTCATTTGCTAACTACATTGTCGTACAACATTCCTCTTTTTGGTCCAGCGGATTTCTCTGTATTTCTGCATCATTTACGGAAGGCCAGAAAGCAGAACCTCCTGAGTGATTTGCATCCAATAAATTGAAGAGAATAAACAGAGACAAAGGCAGATTAATCAATCTTGGAAAGTAATATTGCATACGGACTGATGGGGCCAGATAGCATGGATATAGACAGCAACTTTGTGCTTTCTATGGAATTCTTTGGTGCTGTCTGAGAACTTGGTTGTTTTCTTGCAGATGTTTCATTACCCAACTAGGTGACACCATCAGTGCTAGAAGGGAGAAGGGTTTGCTCTCTTCTAATGTACTACTGCCGTGATGGCAAACTATGGCACACATGCCACAGGTGGCACATGGAGTCTTCACTGCGGGCATGCAAGCCGTCACCCCAGCTCAGCTCCACAGCGCATGCGCCTCCCACCAGCTAGCTGATTTTTGGGTCTCTGTTGCATATGTGTGTGTGGGGGGGGGGGGCACATATGGTAGATGCATGCGCAGGGATGGGGGGAGGTGCTCCTGGTCTCAGGAGGCTTCAGGGAGGCCTGCTAGGACCAGAATGGGCCCCCCGGGGTGCATGCACAGGGGGTGGGGAGTGGTGCCACACATGCATTTTATTATGGGTATGAGCATGCACACTGTTATACATGCATATATGCTTTCGGCACACAATTACAAGAAGGTTAGCCATCACAAGTAGTGGCTTATCCTGTCAGTGTTGATGGGGGAGTTCTTGGTGGCTCCTTGATTAGGCTGCTGTTTACACTAACTTGTTTCTCTGGATTTGCTTCCTATATAGGCTTCCAAAGGTTTATTGGCTGTGATTACATACTATCAAGCCAATACAAGCTCTGAGTGACTATATAGATTTTTTCCAGGAGGAACTGGCCTGACCTCTTTTTGTTTTTTTTTAGGTTTTTCTATTCCAAGGATGTGAGAGAGTGTGTGAGAGAGAGATCAACAAAGTGAGTCCAGATTATACTGAGGTTTGGAGTGAATCGATTCTTCAATCCATTCACTGTACAGTAAATAGGCTTAGCAATGCTTGGTCTTAGATACAGGTTATCAAAGAAGCATGCCATCAATACACTGGTCCTTAGTGGATCTAACAGTTATCCAACTTAGCTTGGACATGTATTCTTTTCTTCATATTATTGGCTTCCCATCTTTTTTTCCAGCTGTTCAAGGCAACTTAAATGAAAATTTCTTTTTATTTCGAAAATAGAAATTTGGAGCTGGAGAAAACACCTGCAGCAATAGAAAAAGAAAGGAAGAGAGAAGGTGAGGAGAGGAAGATGGAAGCGGGAAGGAGAGAAGGAGAGAGGGTAGAAAATGGAAGAGGAAGAGAGGAGGAGGGGAGAGGTAAGGGAAGAAGGAAGGGAAAAGAGGAAGGAAGGAAGTAGAGAAGGGAGGGAGAAAAGAAAAGGAGAAGAAGGTGGTGTCAAAATACGCGAGGGATTGTAAACAAAACAACCCAAACGGAATATTACAATTCTATAAATGGAATAACAAATGTATTAGAATTATGAATGTAAAAAAATAATTATGTGAATGTATATATAGAGAGAACAAAAAATAAAAAAACTTTATTTAAAAAAAAAAGAAAATTTATTTTTATTTTATACTGGCCGATAACCTGGCGTTGCCTGTGTATTTATTTATAGGGGAGAAATGTCCAGAGACTCCAGACCAAACATAATTTCTAATGTTGGATATTCCCCCTTACCAGAGGGAGCCCCCTTATGGACTACTGTGAAGCTGTAACCTTGGCAACTCCACTGTGCTGTGCAGTAGAAATCATTTTACAGCAGTACAGTAGAAGTCATTTTAAGGCACAACAGGCTGTATCTTAGCAGAATACATACACCAAGGGGCTTTAGGGGTATCTTACCCTCACAGTATTTGTTCCAGAAAGGAAGTCTTATGTATACCAAGTTTTATTGAAATTGCTCGAGGCGTTCCAGAATTATGCTAGAACATACACACACAGCCGTGTGTATGTATGTATGTGTGTGTGTGTGTGTGTGTATATATATATATATATGTTATATTTATGCTGATAAATAAATAAAGGGAGACTAGTATAGATCTATTTCAAGCTATTTAGCTCTCATCAGCTAGCCATACCCAAGTTTTTGGGAATCGAACCTGTGTTCAGGTTCGATTCCCAAAAACTTGGGTATGGCTAGCTGATGAGAGCTAAATAGCTTGAAATAGATCTATACTAGTCTCCCTTTATTTATTTATCAGCATAAATATAACAAATGTAACAAAAAAGGCAACAGTAAAAAATATTGGGTTTCTGTCTGGATGGTCTCTTGTGACGAGCCTAATGACAGAGAGTGGAAGTGTGACCTTCCTCCCATATTTGGGCATACCAGGGGTTGTGACTTTAAGTGTGTGTATATATATATATATATATATATATATATATATATATATATATATATATATATATATATATATATATATATATATATACACACATATATATATACACATATACATACATATATATATATATATATATATATATATATATATATATATATATATATATATATATATATATATATATATATATATATACACTTATATATATATACATATATATATATGATTCACAACAATGGTAAGATGGGTTTGAGAAATGTATTAGCCCAAATCACTCAGAGAGTTCTCATGGATAACCCTAGATTTGAACTGAGGAATTAATTAATCTAGCATCTTGTCCCCTGGATCTTAGGGTACCTATTACAGGTAGTCCTCAACTTAAAGACCACAATCAAGCCCAACATTTCTGTTGTTAAGTGAGACATTTGTAAAGTGAGTTTTTCCTCATTTTATGACCTTTCTTGCCACAGTTATTAAGTGAATCATTGCAGTTGATAAGTTAGTAGCCTGGTTGTTAAGGGAATCTGGCTTCCCCCATGACTTTGCTTGTCAAAAGTTTGCAAAAGTCACATGACCTTGGGACACAGTAATGGTCATAAGTATAAACCAGTTGCCAAGCATCTGAATTTTGATCACATAATCATGAGATACTACAAACTGTGAAAAATGGTCATGTCACTTTTTTCATTGCCATTGTAATTTTGAATGGATGCTAAATAAACTATTGTAAGCTGAGCTCTACCTGTACAATAAACCCAAGAAGGCCAGGATGTTTTTCTACACACTAGAATTTACTTTCTATCTCAATGAGTTTTATAGGTTGAGCTCAGTGGTGGGATTCAGCCAGTCCGCACCTATTCGGGAGAACTGGTTGTTAACTTTCTAAGCCATTCAGAGAACCGGTTGCTGGAAGAAATTTCCTTTTGTTTTTTTCCCACTTTATAGAGCTAATCCTGAAAGGAAGGCAGGAAGGAAACATTCTGGTGTTGTTTCTCGCTTAATCTTTATTGCCCTGCTTACAGAAACTGCCTCTCCGGTTAACCCTCATTACATTGTAACCGCTAAGGCGAAGCGTCCATCGGCGTGAGTGACATTGAATTGGCCATGCCCACATGATCACCGAGCCACGCCTACCCAGCTGGTCATTAGGGCAGAGAATCGGTTGTTAAATTATTTGAATCCCACCACTGGTTGAGCTGCTGTGACTATTCAATCATCTCTAGTGGTGACTAGATTCCTGGCAAGAAGGAAATACGGTCCATCTGGGTAAGAGTAGGAACTCACAAAGGGCAGGCTAAGAATCTATTAAGGGCAAAAGCAGCTATGATGTAGGGGAGAGAAGATTCCAGAAGAGCTAGAAGCCAGGAGAATGAGGGAAAACTCCATTTTCGGGTCTCTGCCATGCATGCACAGGTGGGCGGGGGGTGCATGCGGGAGATCCATGCACATGCATGGGGGGAGCACAGGGACGCCCCCCATGGTCTGATTTTCTCCCAGAAGGCTGCAAAGAGGTTTACTAGGTCCAAAACGGGGCATGGGGGGTGTCACACATGTATGTGGGGGGGGGGGGGGAAAGAGGGAGCATGAGAAGTCATGCATGCATGCCCAGGGGGCAGGATTTGCCAGGGATGTTACCCGCGCATTGCATTATGTCATGACAACGACAAAATGGTTAGCCATCCCTGTCTTAAAGACTTCGAGGACATGTCCATTCAGTTCATCCTCGACTTAAAACCATTCATTTAGTGTCTATTCAAGTTTGTAAAGGCACTGAAAACAGTGACTTATGACTGTTTTTCACACTTACATTTTTTGCTGCTGCATCCCCTTGGCCACCAAAGATTAAACTTTGGATACTTGCCAACCAGTTCATATTCCCGAGGTCACGTGATTCCCCTTTGGCGACCTTCTGACAAGCAAAGTCAACGGGGAAGCCAAATTCACTTAACAACCATGGCAAAAATAGGTCTGGGCAAAATTCATTTAACAACTGTCTCACTTAGCAATAGAAATGTCAGACTCAATTGTGATAAAAAGTCGAAGATGTGTGTGTGTGTGTGTGTGTGTGTGTGTGTGTGTGTGTGTGTGTTAGCAAGCAGTCCTTACAACATCTTTCAGTCGTGGTGCTTTAAACAAAATTTGCAATATTACCCTGCGTGTCATAGTCAGAGGTAGAACCAATAGTCTTTGGATTAATAAGTGAAGGAGCTTCTTGGATCAGATTATGATTCATTGCTTCCAAAGTATTGTGGGGGGAGGGGTTCCCATATGCAATTATATGCAAATCCAGTCGATAGCTTAATCAACTAAACTGATCCACTCAATCCATCAAAGTGTCCTTAATCAAGTCTCAGCTTTCACGGAGCAATATTAGTCAAGTATGCCACTGTCTTTTTACATATTTTCTTTTTTATTTAAAAAAAAATGTTTTCTTTGTTTAGTTTTTTGACACCACACCTGGAGTCTTTCTGTGGCAGGTGAGGCAAATCTCTTTTGTACATTTATACGTTGACGGGGACCTCAGATCGCCAGGATTCTCTTGCCAAACTGTGCTGTTGATGGCGCACCCTGAAAGACCAGCCTGCTATGCCAAATTGCTCCTGAATTCATGCTGAGATTATAGGGACATGATGGGAAACCGATGGCACGCGTGCCCAAAGTGGCATATGGAGCAGTGGGGGTTGCAGCAGTAGGCCGCGGTACAGGCGTATCGGTGCCTGCCAAGAGCACCAGGTACTGTTCAGGTAGGTTGCTCCAGAGGGCCCACCCACCCACCTGCTGTCCTTACCTGTATTTGAAGGAAACGGGGCATCTTCCCATGCGTGAGCAGCGTACAGCGCCTGCATGACACTCCGCCGAGCAGCTGGAGCATCACGGAGGCGTTGCAGAGCATTGCAGGATGCAAAGATGCATGCGCGTGCTGCGCGCATTCATATGGTGCTGCATGCATTCATGTGGTTGCACCGTACCAGTTGTACCGGGAGCCGTAACCCACCAATGAGGCGGAGCCATGTTGCCTGGCATGCGCAGCATCGCCCGTTCCTCTTTCACGCTTCTGGCATGCATGCATGCATGCGCAACAATCAGCTGGCCTTCAGGCATGCGACAGTGCTGGAAACTGGAAGACCTAACCTTCTGTTTTCTGGCATGACTATGCATGCCATCCAGCTGATCGTTGTGCATGCCCGAAACCGGAAGAGTAGCTGGCTGGGGCACCTGCGCGTGCTGGGAACCGGAAGTTCGTTTTCCGGCGCACGCACTCCCCCTGGGCAGCTCCTCTTCTGGGTTGCAGGCCAGGCGAATGTGCACGCTCCCTTTTTGACACTCGGTGGCGAAAAGGTTCACCATCACTGTTATAGGTAGTCCTCAACTTATGGTCACAACTGAGCCCAAAATTTCTGTGGCTCTGCAGTTGTAAAGTGAGTTTTCTTCCATTTTTAATCTGGTCTTTTTGTTTTTTTGCCAGAGTTGCTAAGTGAATTACTGCAGTTGCTAAGTGAGTGATGCAGTCGTTAAGTGAATCTGATTCCCCCCACTGACTTTGCTTGTCAGGAACCATCTGGGAAGGCTCCAAATTGTGACCGCATGACTCAGGAAGAATGCGACTGTCACATACTTGCCAGTTGCCAAGAGCCTGAATTTTGATCACACAACCATTGGCATACCGAATGGTCACGTGGAAGCCGGTCATAAGTCACATTTTTCAGTAGCTTTGAACAGTCACTAAGCAAATAGTTGTAAGCCAAGGACTCCCTGTATCTGCTTTCGGCTGTCACAAGTGGAGGTGTTTTTTTTTTAAATGCACTTATAAAACCAAGACTTTTCCTGCCAAAGTAAGATTTTGTAGCCACTGTGTCTCAGAATTATTATTGATGGATTTTGATGTTCCTTCTTTTTCCTACCTATTTCATTCGTGTTTAATTGCTTCTCTTTCTTCTCTCTGTCTTGACATATTTGATCTTCTGGTAACGCCTAGAACCACTACTTAGCCAGAGAGTAATTGCTAGTGTGTGGTTAATTAGTTGAGCTAATCAGCAATGTTTAATTGGTGTGGGAAAATAAACACGAAGTAACCCTGGCCTCTGCCTGGATGGGCTACCAGCAAGCGGGTCAGCCAAAGATAATTCATAAGAATGGGGAAACCCCTTGTAGTAAAGAGAAGGGCAGGTGTAGCTGTCACCCTTTGATGTTTTACAGATGCTCCATGGATGTGTAGGTGTTTTAATCACCTACCTCTAACCTCTATCTCTAAACTGTAAGGACACATTTTGTAGCATCATTTGTGCCTTGATTGCAAACAAGCTTAAGTATATGAAGAAAAACCTCCATAAGCCTTATGGCTTATTTACATCATAATGATTTCTATGGTTTGTCACTTTACTAGACAGAGCAGCCAGGGAACATGACCAGATGAGCTAATTCAACTTTATTGTGAAGCAAATTGACAGAATCTTGCAAGTCCGAAAGTACCCTTCTCCCCATCTCCTTCACAGCTGAAGAAAATTGGGTTGTGGCCCACCTGCAGCCAGCAGAGCTGGCAGCCGAGTCGGACAGTGAGGAAGTTGGGGAGGAACATGGGCCACTCCTGGGGACTGAGGAAAGCTCAGACGAGGGCTCTGCGTCGGAGGCAGAGAGGGGGCTAGACAGCAGCGAGGCAGAGGAACAGCTGGAGCCTGTTCTCAGGGTGTGCATGCGCAGAGCTGCCAGAAGACAAGAACAACTAAAAAAATCAGTGTTGACTTGGGAGAAAAGCCACACCTTGGAGGTGATTGGCTCCTCCCATAGGAAAGAAAAGAGTTGCGAAGTGGGAGTGGGCTTTTGCAGGAAACAATTCCTTCCTTTAGTCAGTTCAAGAGTGGAAAGTTCTAAGTGTGACTTTAAGAGACCCTGTGCCAAGTTTTCCTTGCCCTGCATTTGGAAACTAGTTATCTGGCAGTGCTCCAAACGAGATAAGGTTTGTGTTGATAAACATTCCTCTGAAGGGCTGTTTGCTAAGCCTTGCTGACTGTCAATGAAAGGAATTCACAGTCACGTTAATAAAAGAGGTTGTGCAGGCACCAAGATATCTAAGGAAGAAGCCTGGGTCAGAACACAGAGAAGATCTTTTGGGAGAGCCCCTTGCCCTGTCCATTATTCAGGCTGCGCTGTCTCTCAAAAGAAACCATGGGATGATTTTGAATTCACTCAAAGCCAAAACTCTAACTTTGGGGCAAGAGGAGATGCTGGGGACAACTCGCCGTGGCCATCACACCATGACCAACCTGCCACCAGTGTCTTGCCGTGGCCAACTTGCTGTGGTTGCGACTCGTCACTAAAAATTCCATACGGGACAACTCAGTGCAATAAATGTTATCCATTACTGTTTCTTCGATGTGATTTCTATTGACAAAAATGGACATTATGTCGAAGAAACGGTGGCAGATAACATTTATTGTGTTGAGTTATTCCGCATGGAATTTTCTGTGATGAGTTATCCTAGAGCAAGTTGTCCATGGCCATTCCTTCTGCTTCAAGTTGGCTGTAAAGACCCCGGTCTACCCAGTGCGAAGAGGAAACAGTGGGCCGGAGCGGCTTCAACCCAGTCTACCCAATGCAAAGTGGGAATGTGCCAGCAGTTTGGGGAGTGGCATAAAGCTGGCCACGCCCACCCAGTTGGCCACACTCATCCAGTCAGCCATGCCCACCCAGGCCCCCAAGGTCAACCACAGCCCTGATGCAGCCCTCAATGAAATTGAGTTTGACACCCTGCTCTAAAGCAAGGGCGACTTTAAATGTAAGCCAGCCCTCTTGCATGAAAGGATTTTGGGGAAAAACAGCCACACAAGAGGTGTAGATGCTGCTTTGGTCTTGAACTCTGTCACTGGAACAGCCTGTAGCTAGTGCTTCAATATCTCAGCAAACCTTATTATCAGTTGAATTTCTCTCTTAAGTCTTCGGTGATTCAGTCAAGTGCTAGAGTCTGTCCTTTATAAAGTCCCTTTATTGGATTATGCCAGGATGGGTTGTTAATGGAAATCAGATTATTATGAAGACAAGAAAAGAATATTTCTAATTTGAGTTTAGGCTGCTAACAGACTTGCAGGTTTTTATGCAAATGCAATGGAATTAGCAGAGCCACAGCTTCACAAGTGCTTGAAGTGTGGAGATAAGGGAAAGCTTGCCGGAAAGAAAAATATTAATTATTTTGGGAGGTGGTTTCCATCCAGGTTGGAATATTGCCATGTGTGGTTGGTTATCTGAAGACCATCTGAAAATGTTCATTGATCCAAAATAGGGCCTACCGGCATTTGGATGGCTTTGCAGAGATCTTTTACAAATATTCCTTTACTTCCTCTGACCATCGGATGCAGGTAGTCCTCGACTTACAACATTTAGTGACTGTTCAAAGTTACAACGGCACTTGAAAAAAAGTGACATTATTGTTTTTCACAATTATAACCACAATTATAACCAATCCCACTTGGCCAATAAAGAATTACATTCCCTTCCATATCTGTTCCATTCCATTCCATTTTAGTCTATTCTATATAATTCAACTTTATTTATTTATTTTATTTATTTATTAGACTTATATACAGCTTCATAGGGCTTTCAGCCCTCTCTAAGCGGTTTACAATATTTTTTTTTTAGCAAATTGAGTCAGCAACTTGCCCCCACAGTCCGGGTCCTCATTTCACCCACCTCGGAAGGATGGAAGGCTGAGTCAACCTTGAGCCGGTGAGATTTGAACCACTGAACTGCAGATCACAGTCAGCTAAAGTGGCCTACAGTACTGCACCCTAACCACTGCACCACCTCGGCTTATTGTAAAGCAAATTACAACACACACACACACACACACACACACACACACACACACACACACACACCGTCTCTTATACAGCTAGAGAAACAAGGGAGTGTCTCTTCTGGGCCTCTTTCTCTCCCCTCCCCCCCACATATGCAGCTTTAGGAAGCTTTATGGGAACTGAAAATAGTGGGTGGTCTGAGCTGCCCACTGGATCTCAGAGCACGGTGGCATTTATTAAGAAGGTCAAGAAATAGATTGTGTAATTGTTCAGACTCAGCACAAGTAAGACAGTGATTTTCAGAAGGCTTCCATCCGTCCACGACCGTCTCTGACCCTCGATGGGGCTGTGTTTCCCCAGAGAGAGCAAGTTCACAAACCAGAGTCCTTCTGCGGAAGCCAAGGAAGGCTCTACCGAGAAGGGCTTTGGTTCAACCCCACCTGGCACACCAGCTGCAACCTTCCCTGATCCAGGATGCTCTGAGGACAATCGCTTAGATCCCCGTTATCTCCTGATTAGAGTTCTGGGATTTGCCCTGCAGGAAGCTACCTTTGAGCAGCACCTGAGCACCAGCTGGTCCAGAAGGCAGCATCCTGGATGCTCATGGGCCAGTTTAGAGCCATCATTCATTGCAAGAGATACGGGTCACTATTATAAAGACTAGGATAGGGGAGGGGAGGGGAGGGGAGGAGAAGGAAAGGTAGGAAGGAAGGAGGAGAGGAGAAGAGGAGAGAAGGAGGGAGGGAAGGAAGAAGAGAGGAGAGTGGGAGGAAGGAGGAGAGGAGGGAAGGAAGGAAGGAAGAAAAGAGGAGAGGGGGAGAGAGGGGGGAAGGAAGGAGGAGTGGAGAGGGGGAAGGAAGGAAGGAAGGAAGAAGAGAGGAGAGAGGGAGGAAGAAAGGAGGGAGGGAGGGCAGGAGAGGAGAGGAGACAGAGGGAAGGGAGATTTATATGCCCATGTAGGAAGTAAAGATGATGGGACAGATTTGTTATCAATGCAATAAAAGGGGAACATTGCTGAAATCCAGATGATGAGGAAGAATTACAGAAACATCTCAGGTAGACCCTCTCCTGATTCACAACAAATAAATCAGTAAATCCATATGGATGTAAGATGAAGGAAAGGAAACACCATCAGACCGCTGAGATTAGGGTACCCCAGCAAGTCAAAATGCAGGTTTACAACCACAATAGAGCCTAAGTGAGACATTTGTTCAGTGTGTTTTGCCCCGTTTTACGAGCTTTCTTGCCAGTTGTTAAGTGAATCATTGCAGTTTTTAGTAATGCAGTTGTTAAGTGAATCGGAATTGACTTTGCTTGTCTAGAAGGTTGCAAAAGGTGATCACTTGACCCTAGGACTTTGCAACCGTCATAAATATGAATCAGTTGCCCAAGCAGGTGGATTTTGATCATGTGACTACAGGGATGTTGCAAAAGTTCTAAGTGGGAAAAAGAGTCATTTTTAAAATCTTCCTTGGAGTTTATTTCTTGGTCTGAACTAACTTGCAGAGCTAATAGGATCCTCCATATTTACCAGACTACCTTTCCTAACTAGTCTCCACCTGTTCAGCCCAGATGGCTGAGGTAGTCCTCAATTTAGAACCTCAGTTCTAAATCAGAATTTAGACTGCTAACCAATTTCGGCTGTTAATTGCGTTCTCCTCTGATTTTTTTGACAGTCTTTTTGCCAGAGTTGTAAAGGGAATCAGTTCAGTTGTTAAGTGAATCATGCAGTCATTAAACGAATATGACTTCCCATTGACTTTGTTTCTCAGGGGGGTGGGCTTCAAAAAATTTCAGCCACGGAAGCTGTGGCAAAGGAGGAACGATGTTGCACAGAGATGGTTTGTACCCAGACGACACAGTGCACAAGGAAAGGTGGAATGTTTATTTTTGTAATTAAAAAATAATAAAACTCTTTTTAAAAAAATCAGCAACGGCTTTTCTCCAGGGTTGCTGGGTGGGCGTGGCCATGGTGGGCGTGGCCTAGATGGCCTCCTGCACCATGGCGGGGAGGGGAGGAGCCTCTGGGAAGGCAAAAACAGCTTCCCTTGGGCTCTGGAGGGCCTGTTTCCAGCTTTCAGAAACCGATTCCCGCCCTCCTCACCGAGCCTCTGCGTGGGCCCTGCGCTTACCTCAGATCCAAAACGGGCCACGTGGAGACTCCTGGGAGGGTAGGGGTGGGAGCGCCAGGGTGGGCAGGGCCAGCCAGAGGTGGGATTTCCAAACCAGCCAAGGATTCTTTTGAATCCGTGGGCAAATCCTCCTAGGGGACAGGAGGAAAGGAGAACATTCCCTATTCTTATAGCTTTTCAGAGACTAATAACTTTGTTTTTCCCAGGAGAGATTTGAGAATTGATTGTGGTATCTCAGAGGCGGTGTGTGTGTGTGTGTGTGTGTGTGTGTGTGTGTGTTTGCGTGTGTGTCTGCGCCTGTGCCCGTGTGTGTTCTTAGTCATTATAATATTGTTATTGTTTTTAAAATGTAATTTTATTTTATTGCCATTTCAGTGTCTCTAAATCACCTGCTGCGCATGAGAATTGAGGCAGCAGATAAATTGCATAACTAAAGTGCATAAATGAATAGGATGTCTAAGTAAATAGGTTTGCCAGCTACCTGCAGATGTCATTTGCTGACAATGACCAAGCCAAGCTGAAAGAAACAAAGCAGAAACAAAAAAAAAAAGCACCTCAGAAAGGCAGCCAATTAAAATGGTTTAAACTGAGTAATCATCCGCCATTTAACTGGTAAAATTTATGTACAATCCAAATTGGCACGAATGTCTTCTTCTTCTTCTTTTTTTTTTTTTTTGATGGATGGATGGAAGGTTGTAAACAATAAATTACAATTTCATAACCCCAAAGCCAGCAAGCTTCATTAGAAGAAAAGACTGTTTTTTTTAATCTTTTCTATCTCCTATTACCCTTGAGAAAAAGTATTTGAAAAAATAAGTACATTGCTGTTCATTCAGAATTCTACAGATTACCAATAAATCACCTTTGTTCTGTACGATTGATCCGAAGAGGCTTCTGTGTTTTCAAATTTTCAAAGAAAAGTAAGATTTCATTCCATATCGGGTTTTTTTTTTCCCCTGTTCAGAATTTTATGGAACTGATAGACTTTCCTGGGGTGTCTAAGAGACACAGTTTAAAATAAGTCAAAATGATGTGATTAAAGTTCTACCTTTTTGTCTGTTTGTTTTTTATTTGACACACACCCAAAAAGCCGACAGCGTTTTGGTCACAACCACTGGAAGGATAGATGGCTTCAAATGTTGAACAGGTAATCCTTGATTTACAACAACATTAAGTCAACATAAATCAGAACAACTGCAGTGGTTCACTTAACAACGATGGCAAGAAATGTTGTAAAATGAGGCAAAATTCATTTAACAGCTACCTTACTAGGCTATTAGAATACTAAAATAACAGAGTTGGAAGGGACCCTGGAGGTCTTCTAGTCCAACCCCCTGCTTAGGCAGGAGACCCTACACCACTTCAGACAAATGGTTAGCCAACATTTTCTTTAAAACTTCCAGTGTTGGGGCATTCACACTTCTGGAGGCAAGTTGTTCTATGGATGTTCTAACTGTGAGGAAATTTCTCCTTAGTTCTAACTTGCTTCTCTCCTTGATTAGTTTCCACCTGTTGCTTCTTGTTCTACCCTCAGGTGCCTTGGAGAATAGTTTGACTCCCGCTTCTTTATGGCAACCTCTGAGATATTGGAAGACTGCTATCATGTCTCCCCTAGTCCTTCTTTTCATAAGATTAGACATACCGTTCTTTATATGTTTTAGCCTCCAGTCCCCTAATCCTCTTTGTTGCTCTTCTCTGCACTCTTTCTAGAGTCTCCACATCTTTTTTTACATCGTGGCGCCCAGAACTGAATGCAGTATTCCAAGTGTGGCCTTACCAAGGCGTTATAAAGTGGTATTAACACATCACGTGATCTTGATTCTATCCTCTGTTTATGCAGCCTAGAACTGTGTTGGCTTTTTTGGCAGCTGCTGCATATGGTTGGCTCATATTTAAATGGTTGTCCACTAGGACTCCAAGATCCCTCCAAGATCCCTTACTTAACAACAGAAAGTTTGGGCTCAATAGTCAAGGACTAGTTGTATCTTCCTTGTCCAAAATTTGAACATCATTGTCCTCAAAAGAGTGTCCTTTAAAAAAAAAAAAATGAAGGTGCCCTGGCAATTCTGGTCCTGTGGGGTTGCTTCTCCTGTACCATCCTTTGTGTAAAGGCTGTTTGTTTTCTCCAATGTAGAGCTCTGAATCCTTCCCACTGCACCGGACTGCATACACGGCAAGGATTTGTCATTCTACCCTACAACAACAAATCAGGATACCTGGAATTCCAGTGACTTCCTAACCTTGCCTACCTCCAACAACCTGCACTTGTCAATCTTGACATCTGGGTACCTGTACAACCACCTGAATTGACTCAACCTTCTACGTTGGTCAAGAGAAGGTCCTTGTAGTTAACTACTTCTGTGAGATGGGGATAGCTAAAGCCAAAAGGTCCTACTTCTAAGTGACAATCACACTCTTTGGATATTCGTTGGATTTTATGATTTAATTATCAAATGGCATTTTAACCAGACTGTGAATGTTTCAGGGTTTCCACCCCCACCCCACCCCCCAATCATGTGAGCCACCGGACTGTGGCA
This sequence comes from Thamnophis elegans, assembly GCF_009769535.1. Classification (NCBI taxonomy): domain Eukaryota; kingdom Metazoa; phylum Chordata; class Lepidosauria; order Squamata; family Natricidae; genus Thamnophis; species Thamnophis elegans. The sequence continues at coordinate 8,624,365 of NC_045558.1, forward strand.
GAATATACACGCAATAAATAAATCAATGAATAAATCCATCTTGCTTTCCCAATGATACTGGAAGGTCAGTGACATGGAGAAATGCTGAGTAATGTTCTTTCATTGAAATTTCGAAAAGTAATTTCTCAGTAAGGTCGACTTTGAATTAAAAAGACTAAACCTAGCATTTTTGGATTTAGCTTGGTCTAGGATACTCACAGCTTTCCAGCTGATACCAAAACTGAGTCTCTCCATGTGTGGTGAGATTAAGAAGTTGTGTTTTCTGACTGCCAGTTGGTGTTCAAGGATGGATGTGCCGTACCAATCACTACCATAGATTCAAAGGAGAAACTGTACCTCATTGAAGGCCACACTAAGGTGAAAACAAAACTATATCACTACCAATACTGGCTATATATATATATATATATATATATATATATATATATATATATATATATATATATATATATATATATATATATATATATATATAAATGGGTGTGTGTGTGTGTGTGTGTGTGTGTTACAGCATAATTCTGGAACCCCTTGAGCAATTTCATGGTCTGATCACTTCCTTCTGAGGCTTGACTTTCGGAAACCAATCCCCCACTGTAGGGAGGAGGAACCGATTAGGTGGTTTCGCCCCAGGCGCCTGATGGACCCTATGGGATTTCAGACGGCGCTTGGAGAAATACCTGACAGTCTTGTCCACAATCCGGTGGAGTCCTTAGTCGCTGCTTGGAATACAGCGGCGGCGGGGACCCTCAACCGGATTGCGCCTTTACGGCCTCTCTGAGGTAGTGGATCCAGGAGAGCTCCTTGGTTCACCGAGGAACTCCGGTGATGAAGCATCAAAAGAGACGCCTAGAGCGTCGCTGGAGGGCCAGTAACCGAGTCAGACCGAGCACTGATGAGAGCCTTTATCAGAGCCTATCTCGTGGCAATACGGGCAGCGAAATGTGCGCATTTTGCCGCTCTTATTGCATCTGCTGAATCGTGCCCAGCTGCCTTGTTTAGAATAGCCTGCTCCCTCTTGAAAGGGAGGGATGCGGACGACCCTGTACAAGATAGAGCTGAGGAATTTGTTCAGTTTCTAACGGATAAAGTCGCTCGGATTCAGACAGATCTGGACTCCAATTGCACGATACCAGCCGAGGTACCGGGGGAAGGTCTTGAGCGAATTTTATGGAGCGAGTTTCAACTTGTTGTTCCTGAGGAAGTGGACAAGGCCATGGGAGCGGTGAATGCCTCCACCTGTATACTGGACCCGTGCCCCTCCTGGCTGGTCTCGACCAGCAGGGAGGTGACACGTGGCTGGATCCAGACGATAGTTAACACCTCTCTCCGGGAGGAGTCCTTCCCGCACCTCCTAAAGGATGCGGTGGTGAGACCCCTCCTGAAGAAACCTTCTCTGGATCCAGCCATTTTGAGTAACTATCATCCAGTCTTCAACCTCCCCTTCGTTGGGAAGGTTGTTGAGAAAGTGGTGGCCTTTCAACTCCGACGGTCCTTGGATGAAACCGATTATCTGGATTCCTCTCAGTCCGGTTTCAGACCTGATTACAGCACGGAAACTGCTTTGGTCATGCTGATCGATGATCTCTGGCGAGCCAGGGATAGGGGTCACTCCTGTATGCTTGTGCTTCTTGACTTCTCAGCGGCCTTTGATACCATCGACCATGGTATCCTTCTGCGATGGTTGCGAGAGGTGGGAGTGGGAGGCACCGTCCTTCAGTGGTTCTCCTCTTACTTCTCAGACAGGTCGCAGTCGGTGTAGGTCAGAGGGCAGAGATCGACCCCTAGGCCCCTCAACTATGGGGTGCCACAGGGTTCGGTCCTGTCTTCCCTCCTATTTAACATCTACATGAAGCCGCTGGGTGAGATCATACGCCGGCACGGGATTAAATACCATCAATATGCGGACGATACGCAATTGTATCTGTCCGCCCCGTGCCAACTCAGTGAAGCGGTAGAAGTGATGTTCCAGTGCCTGGAGTCAGGGTCTGGATGGGAACGAACAAGCTTGTGCTCAATCCCGACAAGACCGAGTGGCTATTGATGCTCCCCCGCAAAGATGGTCCAGCTATTCCATCTCTCAGCCTGGGGGGTGAAATTATACGCCCCTCAGAGAGGGTTCGCAATTTGGGAGTCCTCCTGGATCCGCAGCTGACTCTAGAACATCATCTGTTGGCTGTGACCAGGGGGGCCTTTGCCCAGGTTCGCCTGTTGCACCAATTGCGAACCTATCTGGACCGGGAGGCCCTTCGGATAGTCACTCATGCCCTCGTCACCTCAAGACTGGACTACTGTAACGCACTCTACATGGGGCTGCCCTTGAAGAGTGTTTGAAGACTTCAGCTTTTCCAGAATGCAGCCGTGCGAGCGATTGTGGTTGCACCTCGGTACATCCACGTTAAACCTATCCTCCGCGAGCTGCACTGGCTGCCCATTGGTCACCGGACACGCTTCAAGGTGCTAGTCGTTACTTTTAAAGTCCTACATGGTATCGGACCTAGTTACTTGAGAGACAGCCTCCTGCCAGTCACCTCCCAAAGACCTATTAGATCCCACAGACTGGGCCTCCTCCGAATTCCATCTGCCGGCCAATGTCGGCTGGCGATTCCCCAGGGGAGGGCCTTCTCTGTGGCTGCTCCGGCCCTCTGGAATGATCTCCCCATTGAGATCCGGACTCTTACCACCCTTCCAGCCTTCTGCAAAGCAACTAAGACCTGGCTGTTCCGGCAGGCCTGGGGCTCTTGAATTATCCAGCCCCATCCAAGGTTATGACTGTTGTTGTATTTTAAATTGTTGTTTTCTATTTTTATTTTTGTACCCCCTCCCCCTTCTTATTGTTAGCCACCCTGAGTCCTCCGGGAATAGGGCAGCATACAAGCCAAATAAATCAAATCAAATCAAATCAACCAAACCTGGTACACAGATGACTTACCCTCTGGAAAAAAAATATTGTGGGGGTAAGGCACCCCTAACCCCCCCCCCGGTGTGTGTGTGTGTTCTGTTAAGATACAGAGCACATGTACACACTCTTGTGCCTTAAAAAGGCTTCTACCGTACTGCCGTAAAATGGCTTCTACTGTACAGTGCAGTGGAGTTGCCATGGTAACGGCTTCACAGTACTCCACCAGGGTAAAGGGGAAAATCCAACAGTAGAAATTATGTTTGGTCCGGAAATTTTCCCCCTATAAATAAATACCTGAACAACACCGGATTATCAGCTAGTAGTATATAAACAGGAAGTAAACTCCACTCTCACTCTGATGTTATCTAGTTGGGTAATGAAATCTGCAAGAAAGCAAACCCCACAGTCCACTCCTGTGCTACAGAGGTTCATTTCTATTGGAAGATATCTGTTCAACCTAAGGGGTGAAGAATTATTAAATTTGTTTATACTTGTGAGGAAGGTTGGAAGTCAGTTCTTTGTGCATTTCTTTTCTGTCTTTCTTCGTTTATATCCTGTCTTTATTTTAAAAAATATATAAATAACTCAAGATGGAAACAAATGCAATACTTCTTCCTTCTCCTATTTTTTCTACAACAACAACTCTGTAAAGTGGCTTGAACTGAGAAAGAGGCCCAAAGTCACCAAGTTGGCTTTCATGCCTAAGGCAGGATTAGAACTCAGAATCTCCTGGCTTCTAGCCTTGTGCTTTAACCACTAGATCAAATCCACTCTTTATACTACTTTATTTTTCTTTATCATATCTCTCTCTCCCCCCCTCCACGTTTTTATTCTTTCTTTCCATTCTCTTCTCTTTCTCCACGTTTAGAGTGTAATAGATTTACTATTGTGATTAAAATTCTTAATAAAAATTCTGTTCCAGCTCCCTCCCCTCGACCGTCCGCACCACGCTTGCCTCGCCCGCCACTCACTGATTGGCTGGCTCACCAATTGCCCCGCCCGCCTCTAAGAGTTCTATCTAAACCTTAAAGTCTTAAAGCTGTTAAGTTTGAACACCCCTGGGGGGGGGGAGGTTCTAAAGGGTTAGGGGTACAAGAGTCTTGTAACTTGACAGCTTTAAGACTTGCATTCTTCAAATGCCAGAGTTTCTGAGCCAACATTTTGGTTGCTAAGCAAGAGTGTTGTTAAGTGAGTTTCACCACATTGTACAAGTTGGCCATGCCCACCCAGTCACATGACTTCCAAGCCACTCCCACTCGGTCACATGGCCGGCAAGCCACTCCCACAAAGTAGGTCACACCTACAGAAGAGGTTCTAAAAAAAATTTGAAACCCACCACTGAATATAAACCTGGAAGTTCTTGGTGGTCTCCCATTCTGGTAGTGAAATATATCCTACCCTACTTAAATATCACCCATATTTGAGTGGTTGCAACCTGCTAGGTCAGGTTTCAAATTATAGGAGGCTATAAGAAAAGTTTTCCAGTATCTCATTCAAGATGCAGGATTTATTTAACTGTTTATTTCCTTTACACCCTGACCTCTTACCAGAACTACATATCGGGCAGCTAACTGGATTTTTAAAAAAGAATTAAAGCCATTAATAGCTAACATAATTGATTTTTTAAATGGTTAATGCAATCGCAATAATTGAAAAATAATAAAATGCTGCGTTAGAAGCCCACCCGATTAAATTGGATCATAAAATACAGTCTTAAATAAAGTTTAAAAACATAGACAGAAGGAGCTTCCTGGATTTCCCTGGGGGGAGAGTTTTTAAGGTTTGGGCTTGCTGGTATAATGTCCTTGTCTCCTTGGCAAAATAACAGATTCAATCAGAATCTTAAATGCTCAGGAGAAAAAAATGCTCCTTCCCAACAATGCATCTGAAACCCTTTAAAGGCAGGGACATCAAAATTGCTGCCTTTTAAAATTCTGCCTGATGCGCGTGTTTTACCCAAAACATGGGCATTAAATTCATAATTCTATTTTATAGTTACTTATTTATATCCCGACTTTATTATTTTTACAAGGAATCCTAGAACCCTCCTCCTAGTTTCTCACAACCCTGTGAGGTAAATTGGGCTGAGAGGGATTGACCCAAGTTCATCCAGCTGGTTTCCCTAAGGCTGGACTAGAACTCACTATTTCATGGTGATTGGTTCAATATCACCCATCTGATTTTCATATCTAAGACGGGATTAGAACTCACTGCCTTGTAGTGATTGGTCCAATATCACCCAACTGATTTTCATATCTAGGACGGGATTAGAACTCACTGTCTTGTGGTGATTGGTCCAATATCACCTATCTGATTTTCATACCTAAAGTGGGATTAGAACTCACGGTCTCATGGTGATTGATCCAATATCATCCAGCCAGCTTTCATGCTGAAGGCGAGACTAGAAAATGACTCCTGGTGATTGGTGTAAAGTGGGACTTCAACTTATAGTCTCATACTTTCTAGCCTTTCTACTTTAACCACTAGACAGTTGACAGAACAATTAATCAGTGTTAACTTCATTTATCAGATTACAAGGTAAACTGTCAGTCAACAATGGTCTCCTACAGAGTCCGAATATACCAATGCCTGTATTTAATCTCACAAATGCATTTTTTAAAAGTGTACAATGCACATTATAATCCCTTCTGTGGAATTTTGCACAATTCACCATGCACTATGCACATAAATGCACATAGTAGGGAAAAATCCATCTCAGATGTAATAAATTTTTCTACAAAGCATCATAAACATTTCATTTATCTATTTATTTATTCTATTTATTTATTTTCATTTACCGTATATACTCGAGTATAGGCCGACCCGAATATAAGCCGAGGCACCTAATTTTACCACAAAAAACTGGAAAAGTTATTGACTCGAGTATAAGCCTAGGGTGTGAAATGCAGCAGCTACCGGTAAATTTCAAAAATAAAAATAGATACCAATAATGTTTTTGAATATTTATTTCAAAGAAAAACAGTAAACTAGCGGTGTATTCAATGAAATACTTCACTCACCTCATGATGCTGATGTCCCGCTGTGATGATGATGTCCCGTGCAGCCGCGGGAGCGATGTCCCGCCTCCTATGACACACGGCACAGTGATTCCTATCATTGGATCACTGTACCAGAGGAGGTGGGACATCGCTATGTGGCTGCTTGCCATAACAAGGAGGAGGTGGGACATCGTTGCAGAGCGGCAGGAGGGGGAGGAAGGGGAATCGTAAGACAGCCCTGCATTACATTAGAACGTGAGGAGGGGGGATGGTGCGGTGCGCGCTGCGCGGCAAACTGACACAGAGGGAGGGGAAACTCACAGGGGCACTGGGCCATTCACGAGTGTCACCCAGCGGCATGGCCCCGCCCCTTTTTCTCCTCCATTTCGGGCAAATTTTTCACTGACTCGAGTATAAGCCGAGGCGGCTTTTTTCAGCCCAAAAAGTGGGCTGAAAAACTAGGCTTATACTCGAGTATATACAGTATCTATTTATTTATATAACTGCTTTTCTTATATGAATTTTTGGGTGGCTCCCAATCTATTGTTAGGATCAGTCTGTCTATTATTATTAATAATAATAATAATAATAATAATAATAATAATAATAATAATAATAATAATTTATTTATTTATTTAGCACATGGCATAGAGAACATGGATAAAAGTGGCATATATATATATATATATATATATATATATATATATATATATATATATATATATATATATATATATATATATACACACACACACACACACATACATACACCCGCGAAAACCTCAGAAACACACACACACACACACATATATATATATATATATATGGAGCACATAATACTGCGGTACGTGCATGATGGAAATATGTAATCAATTTTATCGTTACATAAGAGCAGGCAGAAAAAGAGAATAATGTTTGCTTTACACACCCACTGCCTAATTTGGAAAAACGACTTACAAAAAAAATGTATTTGAAAAGTGTGATAAAAATGGGCAACATTTCCTGCTTAATTCATACTTCTTGAACCAAAAGCAAGCATTTTGTAAAAACAATAAGAGCAGAATTGTTCATTTCTAAGAAACCAGGATCTGTGGATGCATACAAAGATAGGCGCATAACTGTATGCAGATTACACACAGCAATATATTCTATTCACAGACATGTTTATCTCTGCATGAAAACACTTGCTTAGAACACGCTACACCGCCATCTGTCAAATAAATCTGACATAATAAATATGTCATTGTACTTAACCAGCGCTAAAAAGAAATAGAGGATAAGAAGTCAAGAGATGGCTGCATTTTAAAACAAATTCACTCACATCCACCAACACATGCAGTCAAAATGGCAGGAATTAAAGCAATCAATCAAGGGGCTCTCAAAATGTCAACATCCTTGGAATAACATTTTGTTGTGAGCTATTGATTGGATCCTGCAGCACCAAACTGCAAGTAGTGAATTCTGGTATTTGGAGAATAAGATGTTATGCTGGAATAACTGAAATGAAAATCTAAGTCAGCAATTGGGGGATTTGGAGGAATCCCCAAAATTTTGACTTAATTTTGTTAGGACATGGCCAATAGAAGTCCTTCCTTCCTTCCTTCCTTCTCCTCCCCTCCCCTCTGCTAGACTACAATTAGAATAGAATACAACAGTGCGAAGGGACCTTGGAGATCTTCTAGCCCAACCCCCTGCTCAGGCAGGAAACCCTCTACCATTTCAGACAAATGCTTGTCCAATCTGTTCTTTAAAACTTCCAGTGTTGGAGCATTCAACAACTTCTGGAAGCAAGTTGGTCCACTCATTAATTCTAATGAGTTCTAGCTATCAGGAAATTTCTCATGGGTGCTTCTGGATTGATTCTTTCCTTGATTAGTTTCCATCCATGGCTTGTCCTGTTTTCAGGTGCTTTGGTTGGCTCCCTCTTTCTTTGTGGCAATCCCTGAGATATTGGAACACTCCTTTCCTTTCTTTTTTTTTTCCATTTCCTTTCCCCTATATGGAGCAGACCTTGTGAGTCGGCCTTGGGGAATTCAAGAGATGCCATCTGATCCGGGAAATTGGCACCAGTGGGGCGGGCTGACCTGGCCTCCAAAAAGGCAGACAAACCCACGCAGCAACCAAGAGGGTTGGGTAGATTGCTGTCTTCTAAGCTTCCTCCTTCCATGTGTGGGAAGAAATGACCTTCTGGGTTCAGTTTCCAAGTGGGGGAAAAGACACTGGAGACACAGACGCTGCTTGGAAAGATGGTTTTAATGGTGGACAGAACCACATGGCTTGAGTCCTGAACAGAAAAGGTGATCACAGGCTTCAGTGTTGGTGCAGAAGAAGAGAAGGAAGGGTTGAGATGCTGAAAGTCCCTGGTTTTATGCCCTCTCTGGCCTTTGATCCTGAGCCAATCCCTGGTTGTCAGACTCCCATGGGGCCATGCAGGGCAACTCTCTAGGCTGTGTTTTGAATCCAGGTTTGATTGAGTTCTAAGATGCCATGTGGCAAGTTGAGTAAAGGACCTATATTATCATGCCTTAATCCCATCTCTCTGGAGCTGCAGGGGAGAACTCTTTATTATGTAAAGGGACTGGCTTGGGCATCTTAATGGCCCATTGACAAAGGAGGGTGGGCAGGAAGCTGCAGGGAGCTACTCTGTCTTTAAAACATGTTTCTTCCTTTTCACATCCAGGGAAATATAATATTCTGCCTTTTCAATATTTCCTAGCATATTTCATTTTTCTGGGAGAGGGCTGGGTGATAACTTCCTACACCCCAAAATCAGCTTCATTTTTTTCCACCTCAAGCAGAAAAGTGGTTATCAAGTAGAAACAAAATTGTGGGGTTTTTTCCCCCCCTTCAATCAAAGCAGTCAATTTAGCCATCTCTGCTAACTCTACTTGCCATGACAAAATAGATTTACAGCAATACTTGTGGAATCCTTTTCGTGACTTGGGCCAACATCTCTAGAAATTTGAGGTCATTTTCCAGTGCCCTCACACAAGGACGAAACACATCATCCTTTCTGATAGAACAGGAAAGAGAAGAGCAACAGAGATGATCAGGGGACCAGAGGCTAAAACATATGATGAACAATTGCATGATAGCACGCTTCTAATAGCTAAGAGGCAGTCACAAAAAAGAGGGGGAGGGGTCAACCTATTCTCCAAAGCCCCCGAAGGCATGACAAGAAGCAATGGGTGGAAACTCATCAAGGAGGGATCCAAAGTGGAACTAAGGAGAAATTTCCTAGCAGTGAGAACAGTTAATCAGTGGAACGGATTGCCTTCATTGGAGGCTTTTAAAAAGAGACTGAATAGCCATTTGTCTGAAATGATATAGGCTCTCCTGCTCTAGCAGGGGGCTGGACTAGAGGACCTCCAAGGCCCCTTCCAACTCAGTTATTCTGTTTCCAGAATCAGCATAGAAGATGTTTGCTTTGTGTTCAAGGCATCCTCTGATGGAATCTCCGAGAAGGATTACGTTAATCAAAAGGGTGGAGATGAAATTACGGTGGAGTCTTAGACGTCTTGTCACTTTGACCAGGAACCCAAAGGGGTGAGCAATACCAGCGGCTGGAATGCAGCGCACAGACCTTTGGGGGTCTGCCCCCCTGTCACCCACCTCATTTGCTTCTTGCCCGGGGTGCATCTAACCATCGAAAAGAGCCTCCCTCTCCATGGCACTTGTGCAAATTTTTAACAGATGGCCTGTAATAAGTAAATTGAAAAGTGCAAATAAGGTTAAAACAATTTTTCGTTATTGAATATCATTAGCTTCAAGGCTGCCCACTTTAAAATGCTAATTAAGTTTTCCTTCTCCTTTCGTGGGGTGCTGGAGAAGACAAATGGCGGGAGAGTACATTAATCTTATTTGCAAAAGGACCGACCCAGGAGAGAGGGGAGGGGAGGGAAATCTGATGAATAGATCTTCATTTCTTCAAGGTTATACACTGAGTTTTTGATTCCCCCCCCCCCCCAAGCTCGCACCTTCTCGGACTAATTAATTTCTTCTCTAAAATTAAACAAGGAGGGGGGGGTTAAGCTTCACAGAGTAAGGTTCATGGATTAAATAGGAAAAAACTGCCTATATTTTGCCCAAGGGCCCTGAATCTTACTCTTAATTAATCAGACCAAAGGCCAGGCTCTCCCTTAGCAAGCTGTCATGCACATGTTCATCCAACAGGGGGTGCAATGTAAGATTGAAAGAGTCAAAATGGCAGCAATCAGTGGTGGGTTTCAAAAATTGTTCAAACCTACTCTGTGGGTGTGGCCTCCTTTGTGGGAGTGGCTTGCTGCCCATGTGACCGGATGGGAGTGGCTTGCCGTCCATGTGACCGGATATGAAGATGCCGACGACACTTGTCAGAACCACCTTAAATTACCTCACACACAGCACTGGCATGCATAAGAATATGATGTAAACTTGTTTTTTAAAAGGCATCTTTGGTTTGTGTTAAAACAACTTCAACACACGCAATGTTCTGATTGCGCCACAAACACAGTAGTCATCCTGAGGGATTTTCACTTTTTCTTCCATTTTGGAACAAAAATGTCCCAGTAATGGGTGGAATTCTGCCAGACAAATCTGGAAATGAGTGTATTAGTAGTGTTACATTTAATTTACAATAAAAGTACATCTAGTACCGGTTTATTTCTTTCCTTACATATCTGCCCAATCGAGATAATGTGATTCTTGGTGGTGTACAAAAAAGGGAAGAAAAATCAAACCAACAAATATTAATAAACCATATCCTCATCATTATTATCTTCACCATCACCATCACCATCATTCCTGCAGGGTGAACGCCTCTTCCACATGTTTCCAACCTGTCAGAGTGCACACAGTGTGACTATTTTTGAGAAAACCCAGGAGCAAACCACATTAAACAGAGGTTTGCCTTTCAAATAGTGGTTTATTTACAAGGAATATATACATACACCTACGAGGCAAAGTCAGACGATCAATCATCAACTACAGCACGGAGGCACACATGGAGAGAGAAAAACACCCTCACAGGCTATCTTATGGCTGAGGTGGCACAGTGGTTAGGGTGCAGTACTGCAGGCCACTTCAGCTGACTGTTATTTGCAGTTCAGCGGTTCTAATCTCACCGGCTCAAGGTTGACTCAGCCTTCCATCCTTCCGAGGTGGGTGAAATGAGGACCCAGACTGTGGGGACGATATGCTGACTCTGTAAACTGCTTAGAGAGGGCTGAAAGCCCTATGAAGCAGTATATAAGTCTAACTGCTATTCCAATTGCTATTATATATACAGCCTCTTAAATAAATAACCCTGCTGACTCATTCTCATTGCATCATCATTTCAATATTACAGCATTACAGCAGGTGTTGAGCTATTAAATCATTACCTTAATACAACCAATGCAGACCTGAGCTTTCCTTTGTCAGTTGAGTCCCCAGTCGCTCCATCTTTTTTAGGTGTCTTTGGTGGGTGTTTATATCAAGTGTGATCCGTTCTATGACTGCCTTGGTCCACCCGCCATCAGTTATTCTTGCTTTGTGACCATCCTATCTCCATTTCAATTCTTTTACTGATATCATACACATTTTATTTGTTCTCTAATCCATGTGCAGGTCTTTCTATCTTCTATCTAAACCATATACACCATAAAAATCTGCTGAGATAATATCATGATGTTAAGAACTAAAACATATTATGGTTGTTTGATATTGGTCCTCTACTCATCCTGACCCGAGTTCCTGGTGGAAAATCCAAGTCTTAAACATCTGCAGTAATAAAAGACCTGCAGAATCAGGGTCAATTGCATTTCAGAGAGAAATATTTCTTTCTAAAGTGAAGCCACCACCAAGTCACTTCTTAGGTCCCGTAAGTTAACTTTGCTTCAACAAGGAGACCTGGAATGCCCTCCCTGTTGATGGGTTCATTGTTTAGCTCTTTCTACTTTTGTTTTTCTACACAAAGACACAAGATGTATATCTCAATGTCATCTATCTAGATCAAGAGAATGTACCTTAACAGTTGCAACACTTGCCCCCTCGACCAGTATCCCCAGAGACACTTATGGTCCCACCTTGATGATGTTATGAAATTTTGACCCTTCTGGTCTTCCAACATTATGTCCATCATTACTGTAATTAAGACCATTCATCTTGCTGTTGGTCATCTTCTCTTTTCTTCCACCTTTACAAGCTTCAGAGAGTTTTCCAGGGTTTTCCTACAATATGTCTGAGGTAGCAAAATTTGAGGCAGATCACTTGTGCCTCAAGTGAGAATCTTGGGTTGGATTTGGGATGAGAAGGACAACGTTCCTCCAGGCCATTCTGTCCTCTACCATCCTCATCCTTAAGCTCACACTGACTGCTTCAGAGACTCCATCCAGCCATCTCATTCTCTGTCCTCCCCTTCTTCTTTTGCCCTCCATCTTTCCCAGCATGAGTCTCTTCTCCAGTGAGTCCTTCCTTCTCATTAGGCGGCCAAAGTATTTGAGTTTCCTCTTCAGGATCAGGTCTTCTAAAGAACAGTCAGGGTTGATCTCGGTTCCACCACAAAACCGCGTTCGACTAAAGCGTGCTCGACGAAACCGCGTAGCTGACGTTATCACAGCGCGACGAAAAAAGCACGCTGTAAACGCTAAAGCTAAAATTAACCCCTAAACCTAAACCTAACCCTGCTAAACCTAATCCTAAACCTAATCCTAAACCTAACCCTTAACCTAACCCTAACCCTAACCCTTAACCTAACGCTAAACCTAATCCTATCCCTAACCCTAACCCTAACCCTTAACCTAACCCTAACCCTAACCCTTAACCTAACCCTAAAACTAACCCTAAACCTAACCCTTACCTTAACTTGAATCGGCTTGCTTTCAAAGCGCTATTTAAAGCGCCCTTTTTTCTCCGCGGTCGCTGTTGTCACCCTGCTGATGACGTCAGCGATGCGGTTTAATCGGGCGCGCTTTAGTGGAGCGCGGTTTTGTCGTGCCATGGACCTCCTCTAGGACTGACTGGTTGGATCGCCTTGCAGTCCAAGGGATTCACAGGAGTCTTCTCCAGCACCAGAGTTCAAAGGTCTCCATTCTTTGGCACACGGCCTTTCTTATGATCCAACCTTCAAAGCCATCCATTGCAACTGGGAAAACCATAGAAAATAAGTACATGCAAATTTTAACCAGATCCATTCCAATGGGAGTTTTCTAACATGGACCTCTGCGGTCAACAGAGGTCAACTTTTGGCTTCCTATCTCAGAAGACCATACTTCAAAGCCTCACTGGATGGATCTCAGTCAAACCAAAGGCAGGGAGATTGTTGGCTGGATGAAGACCAAGGTAGTCACTTTCCCCAAGGATACTTTCTTGATTGGTGTAACCCAATTATACTTCCTAAGGGAAGGTCAATAAGAACAAGGCATGGAGCACAACATCTCTTGAGCCAAGAGTTGTTCTCCAGACCAAAATAGGACCAGATGATGAGATGGCCCATCAAGGTTTTTTTTTTTTCCATATCATAGCTTTGGGGGATAATATGTCACAGCCAGAATTGGAGGGAAAAAATTAATTCTTCCTCCCCAAACTTTCTTTTTTTATTCTTCTTAATCCTGCAAGGGAGACTATGCACACTATACTTGCACCCTCCCAGACATCCCTTCAATGAATCATAAACTGTAACAACTAGTCAATGCAGGCGTATATAAAATCCACTCTTCTGTATAACAGAGTTGGAAGGGACCTTAGAGGTCTTCTAGTCCAGCCCCCTGCTCAGACAGGAAACCCTATACCATTTCAGACACATGCTTGTCCAGTCTTTTCTTAAAAACCTCCAGTGTTAGAACACCCACAACTTCTGGAGGCAAATTTTTCCACTGGCTGATTGTTCTAACTGTCAGGAAATTTCTCCTCAGCTCTAAGTTGCTTCTCTCCTTGATTAGTTTCCACCCATTGCTTTGTGTCCTGCCCTCAGGTGCCTTGGAGAATAATTTGACTTCCTTTTCTTTGTGGCAACCCCCGAGATATTGCTATCATGTCTCCCCTAGTCCTTCTTTTCATTAAACTAGACATACCCAGTTCCTCCAACCGTTCTTCATATGTTTTAGCCTCCAGTCCCCTAATCATCTTTGTTGCTCTTCTCTGCACTCTTTCTAGAGTGCAGAATACACTCTCCAACATAAATAAACATAACAGCTGAATAGTATTCAATTTGTCTTCCAGACAAGTTTTCCTGAAGATGCTGTGTGCCAATTATTGCTCTATTTTGATCCCTCTCAAAATATGGGCTCCAGGGCAATTATTACCTACTTCAATCCTGGAGAGCTCTCCATCAGGAAACAAAGAACACACCTTCTTTGAGTAGGCCACTCACTTGGGCTGTGAGACTCTCCCATAAATTGCTTGCAAAGAGATTCCCTTTCGCCATTCTTGTTTGTGCCTTCAAGGTGTTACTATACTTCGGAATGTCTGCAATAGTACAGAAGCTGGAAAAGAAGAGGAGGGAAGGAGAAGATGGAAGGGAAGGGGAGAGGGGAAGAAAGAAGAGGAGGGGAGGGGAGGAGAAGAGAAGAGAAGAGAAGATGGAAGGGGAGAGGAGCACTTTGGTTAGACACACAATGAATTTCATAGGTGGGTTGCTCCTGGTTCGGTATAAATCAGGCGAACTGGTGGTGGTGGTGGCGGGAGGCTCCGCCCACCCACCCGGATGCTTCTGCGCATGCACAGAAGCGTCGTGCGCATGCACGAGCAAACCAGTAATAAGAATAATGGAAACCCACCACTGAGGAATTTGTCTCTGGTGCAGAAGTCCTTGATTTAAACAACCATTCATTTAGCGATTGACATTACAACACTAATGAAAAAGTGATTTTTAAACAGTCCTCCCACTTATGACCTACTGTCATATGATCAAAAGTTGGGCACATGGCAACCAGCATGTATTTTACAAGGGTTGCAGTATCCTCTGTTATGTGATTGCTATTTGCAACCTTCCCGACAAGCGAAGTCAAGGGAGGGGGAGCCAGATTCACTTAATGACCGCATGTTTCAGTAAACAGCTGCAGTGAATTGCTCAACAAGCATGGGCAATAAAAGTTGTAAAGTCAAGCATGACTCACTTAACAACTCCCACATTTGAGAAAATGAAGGTCTGGCCTTGATTGTGGTTGTAAGTCTGAGGTTACCTTTGTTGTGTTATACAAGAAAATATTTATTGTGTTAGTTTGTCCATCACAGGGGGGGGGGGCTCTTAAGGCACACTGTCCCTCCCGCTCCCCAAAACAGTAAAATTGAAGAGGAATCATCAGAGATGAAATTAGGGAGCCCCCGAATTGTGTTGTTCCCAACCTGAACTCCCAGCTCCGACGCTTCAGTTTTGCCAGCGCTTTAAAAGCAAAGTAGCTCCAGGAAGCCCCCACGGTTTCTTTCCATTTCCATGATCAAGGATTTTCAGCAGCAAAGAAAATAATTTTTCATTGTGTCGAGCTCATTGGAGAATCAATAAACGTTTTGCAGATGGATTAGAGGTGGGTCTCGGGGACCACAGTGTTAAAGGAGAACAGCTGCAACTTGGTATTCAACATTCAAAGAAGTGGAACTTAGCAAAAGAAGCATCTGAGAACTAAACAGGGAAAACGAAGCTAACTCTGCTGTGACTCCTGGTCTTCTTCGTTGAGCCATGCCCTTTCTTTTGTGGATTTTTTATTTTTCTATTCTCATAACATATAATCACATGCACACTATTACATAACCAACATCATATTGTATTGTTAAATGTTTACATCAATTCATCTTACTAACAGCTCCCAAAACCAATTATTTGTTTTTCTGCTCTCCATACACCATATTCGTACTTTATCCATCTCTTTCTTCTCCCTCTCTCCTCCCCCTCCCTACCTCCTTTCTTCCCTCTGCCCTTCTCTTCTCTACTTCCACTTCCTCTCTCCTCCTCTTTCCCCTTTCCATTCCTCCTTTTTCTCCTCCTCTTCCGCCCCTTGCCCTTTCTCCTATCCCTCTCTTCTTCCCTTACCTCTCCTCTACTTCACACTCTTCATCTCATTTACTTGGGTGTATTTCAGCTTCTGGGCAAGCTCCATTTTATGTTGATGGTGTTTATAATTCTCTTTCAGTGTGCATATTAAATTTTTCTCCTCTTTTTTTTAAATAAAAAGTGACATAACAAAAAAGTATACACATATAATCATTGTGCTTTAAATGCCATGTCCTTTCTTAAACACCACTCCATTATGTTCCCAAAAACCTGTATTTTATTTTATTTTATTTTATGTTTAACTCTTTCAGTGGTGTCTGTCATGCTCAAGGAGAGAAACAACCTAGGATTAAGGAGAAATTTCCTCACAGTGAGGTTTAGCAACCTGTTCTCTGCCTGGTTGCTAGGTGGGTGTGGCCACGGAGTGTGCGACCTACTCAGCCTCCTACACCACGGCAGAGAGGGAGTTTTCACCCTCCCCAGACTCTGGAGGCTTTCCTACAGCCTCCCGGAGGGCAAAAACAGGCTCCCACAGGCTCCGGAGGCCAGAAAAAGGCTCATTTCTGGATTTCCAGAACTTCTGGGAGGCCTGTTTTTTTTTTTTTTTTGAGCCTCCGGGAGGGTGAAAATTGCCTCCCGTGGGTTTCAAGGGCCCTCTGGAAGCTGGAAACAGGCCCATTTCCAGAGTTCCAGAACTTCCGGGAGGCCCATTTTTCGCCCTCCCAGAGCCTCCACGTGGGCCCTGCAGATAAGGTGACCAGACGTCCCGCTTTTGGCGGGACACACCCGCTTTCCAATGCATTTTCCCGCGTCCCGCCCGCCTTTTTAAAAGGCACGCTTTTTTTGGCGCTCGCAGCTCCCGCCCATCAGCTGCTAGCTTGCTGGGCTGGCTCATCGTTCTGTTCTCTATCCTACCAGATGAGCCAGCCCAGCAAGCTAGCAGCTGATGGGCGGGAGCTGCGAGCGCCAAAAAAAGCGTGCTTTTAGCCTTTTACCTACTACCTACAAATTTAAGCCAGCCCAGCCTGCCGCTCACTGATTGGATTGGCCTGGACTCCAGCCAATCAGTGAGCTGGCTGGGATGGGAAATTTTCAGCACGCTTGCGCGAGTTTCCATTTCCTTTTGACAAAAGACGAAAGAGGTTGCAGCTGCGCTGACTGGTGAGTAATCTAATTCTAATTGAATTTTCCGCTCGCCGCAGCAGGAGGAGAGGGTGGGGGCAGCTGCAGCCGCCCGTGGCAGAGAAGTTCCACGCGGTTCAGGGGCTCCCGCCGCCCGGCAGAAGCCCCTGAACCGCGTGCGGGCGGCTGCCCCCTCCTCCCTGTCCTCCTGCGGCCGCGAGGAGTAGTCCGTTCATGCAGAAATTGCCCGCCCCGGCTGAGTGAATTGGGATCGCCTGTGGCTGTGAGGAGTCCTCGCGGCCGCAGGCGATCCCAATTGAATTCACTCAGCCGGGGCGGGCAATTTCTGCACGAACGGAGTATTCCTCGTGGCCGCAGGCGATCCCAATTCACTCAGCCGGGGCGGGCAATTCGTGCAGAAATTGCCCGCCCTGGCTGAGTGAATTGGGATCGCCTGCGGCCGCGAGGAATACTCCGTTCGTGCAGGAGTCCTCGCGGCCGCAGGCGATCCCAATTGAATTCACTCTGTGCGGGCGGCTCGGCTGCCCCCTCCTCCTCCCTCTCCTCCTGCGGCCGCGAGGAGTAATCCGTTTGTGCAGGAGTCCTCGCGGCCGCAGGCGATCCCAATTGAATTCACTGTGCGGGCGGCTCGGCTGCCCCCTCCTCCTCCCTCTCCTGCGGCCGCGAGGAGTAATCCGTTTGTGTAGGAGTCCTCGCGGCCGCAGGCGATCCCAATTGAATTCACTCAGCCGGGGCGGGCAATTTCTGCACGACGGACTATTCCTCGTGGCCGCAGGCGATCCCAATTCACTCAGCCGGGGCGGGCAATTCGTGCAGAAATTGCCCGCCCTGGCTGAGTGAATTGGGATCGCCTGCGGCCGCGAGGAATACTCTGTTTGTGCAGGAGTCCTCGCGGCCGCAGGCGATCCCAATTGAATTCACTCTGTGCCGGCGGCTCGGCTGCCCCCTCCTCCTCCCTCTCCTGCGGCCGCGAGGAGTAGTCCGTTCGTGCAGAAATTGCCCGCCCCGGCTGAGTGAATTGGGATCGCCTGCGGCCGCGAGGAGTCCATTTGTGCAGGGGTCCTCGCGGCCGCAGGCGATCCCAATTGAATTCACTCTGTGTGGGCGGCAGCCACTGCGCCCACGAGGAGCTACCTCTTCATGAATGGGATCGCCGCCTCCGAGAGCATGGGCGCAGCGGCTGCCGCCCGCACAGAACATCCTCTCGCTTCCGGGGGTCCCGCCGCCCGGAAAGTTATGGAAAGTTATCTGCGGGCGGCGTCCGTTCGTGATTGGGATCGATCGCCGGGGCAGCCTCTCGCTTCCGGAACTTCCTCTCTCACTTCCGGGGGTCCCGCCGCCCGGCAGAAGCCCCTGAACCGCCGCGGAATCCGTTCGTGAATCAAAATGGATCCGCGCGGCAGGAGGAGAGGTTGGGGCGCTGCCAGCCGCCCGCAGACAATTTCCTCTCGCTTTCGGGGGTCCCGCCGCCTGGCAAAAGCCCCTGAATCGCGTGGAAGTTATCTGCTGGCGGCGTCCGTTCGTGATTGGGATCCATCGCCGCCTCCGAGAGGGTATACAGAACACTATTTACCTAAATGTGCATATATACAGTTTAGTATTTTAGCATTTATTTTTGAAAAAAATCAAACTCCTAAATCATGGTGTATAGCTTATTGCTCCTATCTTGGACATATTTTTTCTGATCAAAAATTTGTGTTTACTGGGGTGGTGCATAAAGCTGAAAAGAGTTATTGTTTGTAATTTTTCTACATTATTTTGCTGTTAAAGAAGAGTTTTCTTCTTGGGGATAGATATTGATGGAGATTTCTTGTGCCATTAGGAATTGTTGCAAAGAAAAGATAAAGAATCTTATGGTGTGATATTGGTGAATTTTTAAAAAAAATAGTCTGTGTTGTCTTTCTGTCCCAAATAGTTAAATATAATTTCATTATGAACATCTGCAGGGTTTATGGGATTCCCATAATATGGGAGATTCATGCCTTTGTAGGTCATTTTTCTCTTTTTAGAAAGTGATAAGAAATCTACCTGCAATTTAATCTTGACCAGGCATCCTGACTTTTAAGAAGTCACTGACATGCCAGTTTTAAAATTGTTTTTTTTCTTGATAGTTAAGGTCAAAAATTTAAACTTGCTGTCACAACTTTGAGCAGGGTGTGAGATTGTTGATGTCCATTTTACTATCTTTCAATAACTGTATAATGTTCCAATCAAGCCTCAAATTAAGATGTTACCAACTAGTATGTGAACTACTGGAAAGATTGTGTGCCTATAGAGTTAAGAGTAAGAGTTTCATTTCATGCATCAGAAGGCTGTATAGTGTAGAGAGAAAAATATGTTCAAAACATTACAGTTGTATGTGTTAGCCGCCTGAATCTATATTACTGTCTTTGTTTTAAAAATTTTCTCTCAGGATCCCAAAATGGTATTTGTTTGTATGGGTTATATTTATCAATATGTATTGCATTAAATATTGAAATCTAAGTATTCACTGCTACTGTGGATTCTCACAATTGTTTGATGGGATTTCAACATAGGCTGGCAAATTTGAATTTTGAGTACCCTTGATTGGGTCTGACCCTCTGGACTCCAAGGAGAGATTTTAAGAAACACTGATTTCTTTTGCCAGGTAATATGTAATAGGTTGCCACTGCAAGTGTATTTGAAAAAGATAGCTTACTCTATGGTGTTGTTTTTTTATTTTTATACTGGAATTCTTCATGAAAAATCCAAAAGGATTTACAAAAGAATAATAAAATATCTCTTCAAGAAAACAATAAAACTAACAGTGTCAGTGAAGATAATATAGAAAAGCAAGGCATAATTCATTTTTAAAAAGCATTCTAAGAGGGAGGTTGTCCTGAAGCACATGTTACTCTAGAATTGCCTTGGGTGAACAGGCTTGATTTCAGCTGTTCAAACAAACCAATGTGTAGAAAACAACTACACATTTCCTAATTTATTATTAAATAATTTGTATTCTATCAGGGGCTTTCAGCAGTTTACAGCAACAAAAATGCCAAATAAAATTATATTATTATAAAATCATTGTAACAATTCCACAAAAACAATAAAAAGAAAATCCAGTGATAAAACCATATTAAATCCCAATGGCTCTAGATTCTAGAAGACAGAATAATTTGTACAGCCTTCCTGAATGGACAGCAGGTTAGGGCTCCCTGCTCTGGAGGAGGTTTCCAAAGGATGGGCACCAGCTGAGACCTTCCTCCTGAGAAAGCCCTACCTTTGTCATGAATGGGATTACTAGCAGGGCCTCCCCAGAAGATATTTAAAGCTCTGGTAAGATAGCTTTGAGGGGGGTGGTCTTTAAATATTTGGACTTTAAGCTGATTTTGGAAAATCTGTAAATTTTAAAGCACAAAACTGCTATTGGCTTGTTTCCAGATGAGTCATTTACTGTAAGGAGTATAGGCTCAATGTATTTTAAAATAATATTTTATTTATTGTGCATATGATTTTTTAAAATAGTGGTATTCTGTGTTGATTCTTTTTTTAAATTGTCTTAGACTATTTAAAAAAAGATTCTATCCAAAATAAATTGAAACAAGCCATTTTAAAAATTTCTATGCACAATACTTTGAAATGGACTCAGGAGTCATGATTGACACTGAGTGAATTTGCACTTTTAATAATCAGGAAGATACAATGGCATTGAAAAAAGTGACTGATGACCATTTTTCACACTTAGCGACCATTTTCACACTTAGCGACCGTTGTGGCATCCTCATGGTTACGCAATCAAAATGTTGATGTTTGGCAACAGATTCGTATTTCTGATGGTCGCTAAGTGGGGAGTCTCGAGGAGGGGGAAAACATTTAGTGACCAAAGTTACAATGGCATTGAAAAAAGTGACTGATGACCATTTTTCACACTTAGCGACCGTTGCGACCATTTTTCACACTTAGTGACCGTTGCAGCATCCTCATGGTCACGTGATCAAAATTTTGTTTGGCAACAGATTCGTATTTATGCTGGTTTCAGTGTCCTGGGGTGACCTTTTGACAAAAAAATTTTTTTTTAATCAAGCCCCCCCCCCCCCCCCCCCCCCCCCGGTCAAGGGTGTCCCTCTTTTCCAATCTGAAAATCTGGTCACCTTACCTGCAGAGGCTCCGCGTGGGCCCTGGCATGATGAATGGGCCACGTGGAGACTCCTGGGAGGGGAGGAGGGAGCGGGGCCCAACCAGTTTTTCCAACTACCGGTTCGCCGAACCAGATGCAAAATTAGCATCCGGTTTTCCCAATCCTGTCCAAACCGGCTGAATCCCACCTATCTACAACCTTCTGTGGGATCTCCCCTCTGGACCTAGGTGGGTCTGGCCATACACTGTGCAGATCTTCCTGTACACAACACCAACTACCTGGTTGTGTCGTTCAGGGTATGCCACTCCTGCCTGCATCTTCCTCTCTCACATTATTTATTGGACGGTCCCTGAGGCCTCCTTTGCAGAGTCTGCATCTCGGATCCTGTCCATTGTGGTAGGAACCACCACCACCCCTGTTTATATGGATCTGAAGTGTTAGCCTCAAAGTCTTTTTGACAGGGTGTCTGCTGACTGGGGAATTCTGGGAGTTGAAATCCATATATCTTAAAAGTTGCCAAGATGAAGAAAGTATGAGGGTCAAGGCAGAGAGAGAGAGAGAGAGAGAGACATTAAAAGGGGGGGGGGGAATCTTGCCACTTCATTTTGAGGTCCACATGCCCTTTCAAATCAGACCATAATTACAGGACTATCTTTTCAGTTCTCCAAACCACAATCCCTTTGCAAATATTTGTCTAAAAATAGAAAAAGAAGCACAGGCAAGGATAAAATCTTCTAGCACTTTAGAAATTGAAATTGTGAAACTAGTGAATCATAGATCTTAGGGCTGGAAGGCACCTTGGAGGTCTTCCAGTCCAACCCCCTGCCCGTGGCAGGAGATTAGCTGCTAGATAGTAGTTTCCCGGATCACGTGCTGCACTGAGTAATAAAATACTAGCTGTAGCTGTCACTTATTTGTACTCAGCAGTGAGAATCAAGGCACTGAGGAACCCGTAACTAGAACCAGTGGTGGGTTTCAAATTATTTTAGAACCTCTTCGGTAGGTGTGGCCTGCTTTGTGGGAGTGGCTTGCCGACCATGTAACCGGGTGGGAGTGGCTTGCCAGCCATGTGACCAAGTGGGAGTGGCTTGGCAGTCATGTGATTGGGTAGGCATGGCCAACTTGTAAAATGTGGTGAAACTCACTTAACAATGCTCTTGCTTAGCAACCAAAATGTTGGCTCAGGAACTCTGGCATTGAAGTGTGCAAGTCTTAAAGCTGTCAAATTACAAGACCCTTTCTTTAAGCTTTAAGACTTTAAGGTTTAGATAAGACTCTTAGAGGCGGGCAGGGTGATTGGTGAGCCAGCCAATCAGTGAGTGGCGGGCGGGCAAACATGGTGTGGACGGGCGGGGGGAGGGAGCTGGAACCGGTTCCAAACGGCACTGTAGATTTGTGGAACCTCTTCTATAGAAGAGGTTAGAACTGGCAGGAACCCACCCCTGACTAGAACTAACTATGGTTAGTAAGGCATTTTACAATTCCAACCTTCTTTTCAACTAGTAAGAAACTTTGTGCCTACTTAAGTGGGAGCCACAAGTCCATTTCAGCCCATCTCCAAAACGCTACACATGGTTGGGTTTGATTAGTATTAGGATGGGAGACCAACAGGGGATACCAGAATTGTAGGCTAGACTGGATAGTTTTTTAAAGTTCAAAAGAAAATTCCTGGAATATTTTTCAGCATTGTTGAGCCTGGTGAGATTTGAACTGTCAAATTGCAGGCAGGCAGCAGGCAGTAGAAGTAGCCTGCAGTACTGCATTCTGACCACTGTGCCACCGGGGCTCAATGTATATGACAGGAAGTGTCTTTTTTACCCTTTTTACCATTACAGAAAGTTCGTCCTTAAAAATGAGTTGCTTAGCAACTGTTCAATGGATCCGTTACAACGGGTCTTCTCCTCAGAATCATAACAGATCTCCTTGGACTACAGATATGATCATATTTTGGGCATTTAGCAACCTGCAGACGCTTTAGGCAGTTTGCAACATCCCACAGTCACGTGACCATAATTTGTTGCAAATTTTTTGGCCAGATTTCTGCACTTGCTTCCAATGTCATGCAAAAACACACTTTGAGGGAAAACAGGTTGCCTTAATGATTGCAGAATTCACTTAACAATTGCTGCAAAAAAAAAAAAAGGTCATAAAATCAATCGTTAGACTTATATACCGCTTCATAGGACTTTCAGCCCTCTCTAAGCGGTTTACAGAGTCAGCATATCGCCCCCAACAATCTGGGTCCTCATTTTACCCACCTCGGAAGGGTGGAAGGCTGAGTCAACCTTGAGCCTGGTGGGATTTGAACAGCTGAACTGCTGAACTGCAGTCAGCTGAAGTAGTCTGCAGTGCTGCATTTAACCACTGCGCCACCTCGGCAAAGTCATGCAGTGACCTGCAACAGTCACGTCTTACGACTGTCATCCAAGGCTCAATTATGGTCGTAAGTCAAGAGCTACTTGCATATGCTTGCAAAGCACTCAAGCTGTTCTTGTTTGATTGATAAATTTCGATCCCCAAATTTCATCTACTTTTCTCAAAACTTGTTTCATTTGGGGTTTGTAGTCTTGAGAAAGCTTACATTTTGTTAGGGCTGGCTTAGAAGCAAAGAGATTCCAAGAGATGAGCTTATAAACTGAAGTTGCCCTTGTTTTTTTGTTCCTGCCTGGAGAATTGACTTACTCCAGTTCTAGTTCTGATGATGTTATCCATTTAGTCGTGTCCGACTTTATGGCAACTCTACGGGCTAGGTCTCTCCACATCCTCTGATTCTGCATTACTTCTTTTGAGTTTTTTCTATCCTCTGGCTGGTGTCAGCTTTGATGGTGTCCACCCATCGTGTTCTTGGGAGGCCTGGTTACTATTCCCCACTAACTCTTCCAAAAATAATTGCTTTCTCCAGTGAATTCCCCAGCATGGCCAAAGAGACAGTTTTGTGATTTTTTTTGCCTTCCACATTTGGTGTTACTTGCTTGTAGTCACATTTGCTGTCCAAGGAATAAGCAGGAGCCTTCTCCAGCTCAAGCGGATTGATTTTCTTCCTGATGTGCTTTTTTAAGGTCCAACTTTCACAACCAAAGAGAGCTCTAGCAGACATAATTAGCTGGGCCCTCAAAGAATGCCTAGTATCTCGTTTATATCTAGTTTAAGAAGAAGAAGAACTAAGGGGTGACCTGATAGCAGTCTTCCAATGTTACACAAGGGTTGCCACAGAGAAGAGGGGTTCAACCTGTTCCCCAAAGCAGCAGAAGGCAGGACAAGAAACAATGGGTGGGAACTGATCAAGGAGAGAAGCAACCTGACAATTAGAACAATTAATCAGTGGAACTACTTGATTTCAGAAGTTCTGGGTGGTCCAATATTGGAGGGTTTTAAAGAAGAGACTGGACAACCGTGGCACGACATAACCACGAACGTCAAAATCGCACCGACAACACCGCAGCGCTAAAACCACGATGTCAAAAGCGCGCCGACAACAGCGCGCCGACAGAAGCGCGATTTAACTTAAGGTAAGGTTTAGGGTTAGGTTTAGGGTTAGGTTTAGGTTTAGGTTTAGGGTTAGGTTTAGGGTTAGGTTTAGGGTTAGGTTTAGGGTTATTTTTAGGGTTAGGTTTAGGGTTATTTTTAGGGTTATGTTACAGCGCGCTTCTGTCGGCGCGCTGTTGTCGGCGCGCTGTTGTCGCGCGGTTTTGACGGTGCGGTTTTGTCACTGCGCTTTAGTCACACACGCTTTAGTCTACCGCGGTTTTGTGGTGGAACCCTGGACAACCATTTGTCTGAAATGGTATAGGGCTTCCTGCCTGAGCAGGGGGTTGGACTAGAAGACCTCCATGGTCCCTTCCAACTCGGTTATTCTGAATGAACAATGGTGTTTAAGTTTATGCTTATTACCTATTGCAGAGATGGCGAACCTGTTTGACATCAAGTGCCAAAAAGGGAGCACTTTGCACACACACACACGTCTGGGCCACAACCAGGAAGAAGTTGCTCAGGGAGCATGCACGCATCAGAATATGAAAATGCCTTCCAGTTACTGCCGCGCATTGCGCATGCCGATCAGCTGGCCAGTCTGCATGCACACGTCAGGAAATGGGAGACCAGCTCTTCCAGTTTCTACCACATGGCCAGCTGATCGTGTGCGCATGTGCGCCAGAAACCTAGAAGAGGAATGGGTGACGCCGCTCATACCAGGTGACATGTCTCCGTGTGCCAATTTTGGCAGCCGTGCCATAGGTTCTCCATCACAGCCCTATTGGCAGTGTGAAGGTTTAAAGAACTGTAACTCATTTATAATTGGGTCACGGAATGAAATATATACTGGAAATCACATTGTTCTGCAATGTACTTTTAGGTCCCTCTCTGTAATAATCTCTGAAAGAGCTGCTAAATTCCCAGGTGGGGGTGCATTTTTCAATCCAAATTTACATTAGCTCAGCAGACATTCCTTTTTTTTCCTGTGCTTCTAGGAGAGATGGGAGGATATGCGTCTGAATTTCAAAAATCTTAATTTACAGAAATGGGTTCAAGTAAATGATTCCCATAATAAGGTGAATGCATTTCAGCAGTGCATTTGGCACAGATGGTTTTTTTTTTTTTAAACTAAACTTCAACAAGCACATCAAGGTGATGAACGTGATGGATTTTCAATGTGGGTGAAAGAGGGGACAAACTGCAGGAAGTACAAATTGTGACTTATCAGGAGCCATCTCAATGTACTTTGAAAAACGGGCCCAGTGGACCAAACAGAAGTTCCATTGGCCTGTTGGGCCCATTTTTCACCCTCCCCATGCTCCGGAGGCTTTCCTGAAGCCTGGGGAAGGTCAAAAAGGCCTCCTCCGTCCTTCCAGAAGGCCAAAAACCAGCTGGCGCATGTATGCTGTAGCTGACGGCTCATGTGCCATCAAATATGGTTCTGAACGGCACCTGTGGCACCCAGGGCTATAGAAGACAACTACCCAGCCTCTAACAGACTATCTGACAAGATCCGTTTTGGAATTTGGTGGGTCATTCTGCTTTTCTCAATACGGTAACCTCTAGTTGTTTTACGAAAAATAACAGCTCCCCAAAGAAACCAGCATGGCTGCATAAAGAACTCTCTGACAAATTGAAAGACAAAAAGGATAAGTATAAAAAGTGGAAAGAGAGAGACAGAATATCAGGAAATAGCCCGAGTCTGTAAAGATGAAGTGAGGAAAGCTAAGGCCCGCAATGAAGAAAGGCTTGCCACAAAAGTAAAAAATAACAACAACAAAAAGCTTCTTTCAACATGTTAAAAACAAGAAAAACGTTAAGGAAACAATTGGCCATTGCTGGGAGAATGTGGCAAGAAGGTGACAAGCAACAGGGAGAAAGCAGAACTATTTAACTCATTGTTTGCATCTGTCTTTACACAAAGGGATAAAACAGTCCAACCTATCAAAAACAGCACCACAAAAATCAGATTAGGAACACAAGTTGAAATAGGGAAGAAAATGGTAAGTGAGCACCTGTCTACCCTAGACGAGTTCAAATCATCAGAACCGGACAGATTACACCCCAGGGTTCTGAAGGAACTGGCAGACGAGATCTCAGAACCACTGAACTATATCTTTCAGAGATCCTGGAGCACCGGGGAACTGCCAGAGGACTGGAAAAGAGCTGATGTGGTTCCCATCTTTAAAAAAGGGGAAAAAATAGATTCAGGAAACTATAGACCTATCAGCCTGGCCTCAATACCAGGAAAGATTCTGGAAAAGATAATCAAGCAACGAATTAGTGAACACCTAGAAGCAAACAAAGTAATAGCCAAAGGCCAACATGGGTTTGTCAAAAACTGATCATGTCAGACTAATCTTATTGCATTCTTTGACAAAGTGACAAAATTAGTGGACCAGAGGAATGCTGTTGATATAGTTTACTTTTGTATTATGTGTTTCTTTTAATGTTGTACGCTGCCCCGAGTCCCTGGGAGAAGGCGGCATATAAATCTAATAAACCTAAACCTAAACCTACTTAGACTTCAGTAAGGCATTTGATAAGGTAGACCATAACCTACTACTAGATAAAGTAGAAGAATGTGGGTTGGACAGCATCACCACCAGATGGATTTGTAACTGGCCCGACCAACCACACTCAACGTGTAGTCCTAAATGGAACTGCATGTACATGGAGGGAAATATGCAGTGGAGTACCCCAAGGCTCTGTTTTAGGCCCAGTACTCTTCAACATTTTCATCAATGATTTGGATGAGGGAATAAATGGGGAACTCATCAAATTTGCAGATGACACCAAACTGGCAGGGATAGCCAACACTCCAGAAGACAGGCTTAAGATACAGAAGGATCTTGACAAACTTGAACATTGGGCACTATCTAATAAAATGAAATTCAATGGTGAAAAGAGTAAGATTCTATATTTAGGCAAGAAAAACAAAATGCACAGGTACAGTATAGGTGGTACCTTGCTCAACAGTAGTAACTGTGAAAGGGATCTTGGAGTCCTAGTGGACAACCATTTAAATATGAGCCAGCAGTGTGCAGCAGCTGCCAAAAAAGTCAACACAGTTCTAGGCTACATA
Source organism: Thamnophis elegans (assembly GCF_009769535.1). Classification (NCBI taxonomy): domain Eukaryota; kingdom Metazoa; phylum Chordata; class Lepidosauria; order Squamata; family Natricidae; genus Thamnophis; species Thamnophis elegans. The sequence continues at coordinate 8,652,010 of NC_045558.1, forward strand.
AACAGAGGGATAGAATCAAAATCATGTGAAGTGTTAATACCACTTTATAAGGCCTTGGTAAGGCCACACTTGGAATACTGCATTCAGTTTTGGTTGCCACAACGTAGAAAAGATGGGGAGACTCTAGAAAGAGTGCAGAGAAGAGCAACAAAGAGGATTAGGGGACTGGAGACTTAAACATATGAGGAACGGTTGCAGGAACTGGGTATGTCTAGTTTAATGAAAAGAAGGACTAGGGGAGACATGATAGCAGTATTCCAATATCTCAGGGGTTGCCACAAAGAAGAGGGAGTCAAACTATTCTCCAAGGCACCTGAGGGCAGGACAAGAAGCAATGGGTTGAAACTAATCAAGGAGAGAAGCAACTTAGAACTGAGGAGAAATTTCCTGACAGTTAGAACAATTAATCAGTGGAACAGCTTGCCTCCAGAAGTTGTGAATGCCCCAACACTAGAAGTCTTTAAGATGTTGGAGAGCCATTTGTCTGGAATGGTATAGGGTTTCCTGCCTAGGCAGGAGATTGGACTAGAAGACCTCTAAGGTCCCTTCCAACTCTGCTATTGTATTGTATTGTATTGTATTGTATTGTATTGTATTGTATTGTATTGTATTGTATGACTTCAATTCCAAACTTCCTAACTAAAGGTTGTTGTTTTTAGCATTCCAATTTCTGAGTTTCTGGCAATGGCCAAGATGGATAAATCATGAGTTATTTTCAACTCCCCAATGCTAGAATGGTAAAAGGAAGTCCATTATTTCCATACCGCCTGTACAGCTCTTCAAAACTCTTGAAACTAAGTCAAGCTGACTTCTCTACCGACGGCCTTGAGACCATCAGAACATATTCAGGTTGGCGAGTGGTTTGATCATGTGCCATCAAGTTGGTGTCAACTTTTAATGACACTTTTAATAATAGATTTTTTTCCACAATGATCTGGTCATTCTCTCCTCTTTCCCCCCCATCATTCGCAGCATTATGGACATCTTGGAGAAGTCAGGTTGATTGACTGTGCCATCAAGTCATTGTCAACTATTAATAATCACATAATTATATTCATTTATTTATTGATTAAAATTTTATGCCACCCATCTCGCCATGAGGTGACTCTAGATAGGTCTTCTCCAAGATAGGCCCAGGATACCTGCGAGATCACCTACTGCCACCGGTAGCCTCCCATCGTCCAGTGCGATCCCACAGAGTTGGCCTCCTCAGGGTGCCATCGGCCAGACAGTGTCGGCTAGCGACCCCCAGGGGGAGAGCCTTCTCTGTGGGAGCGCCTTCCCTCTGGAATGAGCTGCCCCCGGAGCTTCGTATAATCCACGACCTCCGGTCCTTCCGACGCGCCCTAAAAAGTTGGCTTTTCCAGCAAGCCAGCCTGGCTTGAACAAAACAAAATAAATGATTGATTATTGTTAATTTTAATCAAATTTTAAATGTTATTGTTAATCTTAATTGGGTTTGTTTTTGGATACTCTATCTAATTTTTAAAAAAACCTTTTGTAATATGTATCTTTTTAAATGTTGTACGCCGCCCTGAGTCCTTGGGAGAAGGGCGGCATATAAATCCAATAAACAAACAAACAAACAAAAAACAAACAGGATAATCTGTCCCTGATCTGGTCCTTTAGCTCAGCAGTCACCAACTGGTGGACTACTGGTGGTCCACAAGAAAATTTTGGTGGTGGTCCGCTGAAAAATTATTTGCATTTTTTATATTGCACTAAATCAGGGATCCTCAAACTATGGTCCCTGGGACGGATATGTGCAATGAACGTTTGTGTTGCTTCAGAGTGTTTCTCCCTTTGAGGTCTTTTTGTGTGGGTCGGAGGGGGGCAGAAATTCTGACTTGGGGTCTGCTTCAGCCTCCTACTGCAGGGCTTTGGCCGAAGGTTGGAGGGAAGATCTGCTGGTGGCAAAGAGCTGGAGGACCTCAATCCAGTGGGACTGTATCATGGCCTGGAGCTGGCTGACTAGCGCAGCGCGCTGAGCCTCCAGGAGCCGGTACCTGACCTTGTACTCCCACAGGTCTTCCTTCTGCTTGGAAAGCCTATGCTCGTAGTCCTCAATAAAATGCTTCTCTGAGCCTCCTTCTCGGCCAATTTGAACTGAGCTGTTTTGCCAACTCTTTCTCATGGTGGCTGCTTAGCTCCAACAATTGCTTCCTGCTGGGGCCCTAAGGAGCCCAGGCGGGCAGGTGAGGAAGGGCTGGGAGGAGAGGGATGAGTAGAGGCTGGCGAGGCGCCCCTTGAAGTGAGTGACATCAAGTTGGCCACACCCACCCAGTCACATGACCACCTAGCCACGCCCATCCAGTCGGTCATTAGGCAGATTATATTAGTGGTCCGTGGGATTTAAAATTATGGATTTAGTGGTTCCCCGAGGTCCAAAAGGTTGGGGACCTCTGCTTTAGATCTTTAATAGGTCTTAGCATAATGTGTCCAAAAATTATAATTCATACTTCATTTCTAGAGGGAGCATAATGAACTAAGAGCATCTCCATGAGAATGGAGATGACAACTATGGTAAAGACCAGCAAATCTGCAAGTAGCCCCAAATGTGCTCCAGGTGGTTGTTCCTTGCTGGGGGTCAAAGAGGTCAGCCACACCTTGCTCACAAATATAGCCCAGCCTTTTAAAGAACACTAGGTTTGCTAGCCTCACTTTGTAATCTCTTTTTGAAATTCTCTATTTAACCATATTAAGTATATTAGAGATCTTCATAAAGACAAGTTTGAAAAGCCATGTGGTGAGTTTAATTTCATTCTTGAACAACAACAAAAAATAACTATGAATTTAAGAATCAAAAAATTGGAAATAAACATAATAAAATTAAATAAGATTTTGATCTCTAAAAGTTATAAACAAATTAAGGGTCCAGACAAATTTGGACTATTGAGATTTTTTTACTACATGTTTTTGAAAATAATTATATAAAATAAACAGCTTTTTGCAAGAACCAAATTGATTGTTTATCTTAAGTCGTAACAGAGATTGGAGGTTTTATGATTTCAGAAATTCGGCATCAGATGGGACTAAAGACTCCAGGCAAATGCTTTTTGAAAAGATTTTTAAAAAGTGTAAACTTATAAAAGTGAAGATTTATAAAAGACAAAAAATGTTATAATATTTGAAATATTCCAGGAGATTTTCAAAAAATAGAGTCAGAAATCAGTAGTTATAATGTCAAAAATGGAGTTTTCTTCTATGGATAGATTATGCCCAAAAATGGATTTTAATATTCTTCACAGAAAGTATAATATCTCTGTCTAAAGTTACATATCATTCTGTTTCCTACCATTTTTTCCCATTTTTATACAAAAAGTCCATTATAGGCTTCCAATCACCAATAAATGTAGATTTTTCTACATTCTACAAATTAGATTTTTCTAAGAAGTTGATTTGTCAATTTCAACAAAATATGCCAACTTCACCAACCACAGTGGCTAGTGTTGAATCTTTCTATCTCAGTGCACATAATTATCTCACTGAAAGAAGCTAAATCGGCTCTCAAAAAGAGCAAATATTATCTGATCAGGTAAATCCAAAGCTAATTTGAAGTTGCAAAATCCGTGTTTGGAAGTGCTACTAGAGGCATTCATGGATGTTGAAGGACCACTTGTGTAGACAGTGGCAAGGGCAGCGTTTATTCCACAGTACTGATTCAATTACAAAACGAAGGGATGTTTCATTCAACTGTGAGTCCGGTTTCTTTCACTCTTCAATATTCTCTTCATTTAAATCAATACTGATAAGATTCTCTTTGAAGATACTATTTTTATTTATTCAGCACCTTCTGCTCAAGTTCCATATATCTTTTAAGTAAAGGTTGGTAGATCTAAAAGAAAAAGGAAATACTATGGGTTAACAACAGCCACTAATGAATTTGTGTAAGATATTGCTCTTATAGATTATTTCATAATCACTGTGAAACATTCCTCATTTGAAAAAGTGACCTATTGAAGGAAAGGAAGAACGTCAGTTACAAAAAAAGGATATAAAAGACTACTGAACTGGAACATCTGGAGAACTTCATGAGTGCCATCAGGCAAACAAAGTCAGGCCCATGTTTGCTTTCCCCAATCTCACGAGGAACCTGGGAGATGTATCTAGTAGGCAGGGGCTCAAGGTTGACTCAGCCTTCCATCCTTCCGATATCAGTTAAATGAGGGCCCGGATTGTTGGACCAATATACTGACTCTGTAAATCACTTAGAGTGGGCTGTAAAGAACTATGAAGCGGTATGTAGTCTAAGTGCTCTTTGCTTTTGCCGATACTGTTTATAAAATTTTGAGATTAAGACCCCTTCAACAACAACCTATATTTCTTGCTAAATGTCCTGTATACACACAACATGGATTGCCCTAGCAACTCATCTTTTCATGTGATAATACAGAGTCTAAAAAAGAAATCACAGAGGGCACAAAGGCTGAGAATATACTTCCTAAGACTGTTATTGGTTGCTCTGTAGTATTTATCCTAAATTGGACAGATGGAACTACTTTTAAAAAAAGGATTTCGTTTGTCAAACAGAAGAGCTAGTTGACATAACAAAAAAGGCTCTAAAAATACAGATACAGAGGTTGACATTTAAAACGATCTCCTAACCTCTAATTTAACTAAACAAAAGATTCAGTTTTGGAAAAGAGAGGAAAAAGCATTTTTGTCCATAGACAGTTGGGCACTTGGGAATACAAGTTCCCTCCACAATCCATCCATCATAACTGAAGATGTAACGAGTTCTGGCCTGAGAAAACTATTAAAGAGCCAGGATGTATTCCTGTTTTCAGCCATCCATATCACATAAAGGAAAAAAAAAAGATTATTTTCCCCCTCGCTTTTCCATGTAAAAATCTTAACATTTGGGAGAAAATACCATCATGCAGTTCAATGTACATTATACGTCAAATTGCCATAATTTAGAAGAGGGATCTAGAGCTGGCTAAGGAATTCTGGGGCTTGAAGTCCACAGTCTTAAAGTTGCCAAGTGTTTTGACTAGGCCTCCCAAGAGCATGAAGCAAACTCCTGGTCCTGACAAAAAACCCTTTTATTAATTGACTGTGAATTCTGTTCATTCACATCCAGCAAAGTCTTTCAAGGGTGGATTTACAGTCACAGACCTTATCTGGCTTGGAGAGCTGACAGGCCGATATCTGCAAAACTTGGCAAGGAGTCTCAGAGAGTCCTGAACCAATTAAGCAAACTAATTGTCTCTTGCAAACTCCCCTTTCGCTCCTCTTTTATTTCCTCTGGGAGGGGCCATTCATCATCCACCTGTGGCCTTATTCCCAAGTCGACCCCTGTTCTTTAGCTGTTCCCTTCGTCTGGCAGCTCTGCACATATGCACACTGGGAACAGGCTCCAGCTATTTCTCTGGCTCACTGATGTCTGACTCTGAAGGCAGCTGATAACTGGCATACAACTCTGGCCCCCTCTCTGCCCCCAACACAGAGCCCTCATCAGAGCCTTCCCCAGACTCCAGGACTGGCCCATGTTCCTCCCCACTGTCCGAATCGGCTGTCGGCTCCGCTGGCAGACCACAACACCAAGTTTGGAAACTTCTGATTTAAAATCATGGAATCATTATGTTAGAAGGAGGTCTTCTGGTCGAGATCTCTGCAGAGGGAGCCTCATATCATCCTCGACAAATGATTCTTCAGCTTATACTTGGAAACTTCCAATAATTAGACACCCACAACTTCAAGAAGCAGGCTATTCAACGCTTATGGCACTCACAGTTAAGATGTTTGCCCTTGTTTCAAGTTTGAATCTCCCACGAAAAATCTTCTACCGTCTGATCTTGTCTTCTATCAGAAAGTCTGGAGTTAGTAGCACGGGCAAAGTTATAGGAGCTAGCTGAAAAACAAACCTCTCAGTAGATGGCTTTGTCTTGGTTAATCAACACCAGATCTGCAGGATAACTGCTGCGTTGTACAAAACTGTCATTTTTGTTCATGACTTCAAGGTGTGTGTAGATCTGGTGGATATTATTGAGAACTCTCAGCAGAAGAATAGTGGAAAAAACTAGATTTTGGGTCCTGCACCACTTGGGATAGAAGAAATGGGATGAGGCTGGTCTTGCAGTGGTTGGTGGGGGTGGAGGGTCTGCTGCAGAGGTGAGAGGCAGTGAATGTCTGTTCACAATGGGGGCCAGAGAGACAAGCCAAAGAACAGGCTTGTGAACATCCTACATTGCTAAACATCAAGACCCTTTCTTGATTTCCTGGAATTGATGGTGGACCAGCCATGGTTTTGGATACTCTGTTTGCTCTTGGGATGGATTCCAGAGAGGTTCAGGAGTTCATGGCCACCATAAGCCGTCCCAAATTAGAGGTTCCTTTCCTTTAGACCAGTGGTTCCCAAACTTGGCAACTTTAAGACTTGTGGACTTCAACTCCCAGAATTCTCCAGCCAGCAGAGCAATTCTAGGAGTTGAAGTCCACAAGTCTTAAAGTTGCCAAGTTTGGGAACCACTGCTTTAGACAAAGGTAACCATACAGTAGCAGGATGCGGTGGCACAGTGGCTAAGACACTGAGCTTGTCAATCAGAAAGGTCGGCAGTTCAGTGGTTTGAATCCCTAGCGCCGTGTAATGGAGTGAGCTCTCGTTTCTTGTCCCAGGATTCTGCCAACCTAGCAGTTCGAAAACACGTAAAAAATGCAAGTAGAAAAATAGGAACCACTTTTGGTGGGAAGGGGTAACAGCATTCCGTTGCTTTGAAATGGAGATGAGCCCCACCCTCTAGAGTCAGGAACGATTAGCACATATGTGTAAGGGGAACCTTTAACTTTACCTTTAACCGTACAGTGGAGGGCCTTATTTCTGGATTGAGGGGCCTTGCACTCAGTCACTTATGCCCTGGTCGTCTCTCATTTGGGTTAGCACAATGGGGCTACCCTTGGAGCTTCAGGTGGTTCAGAATGCACAAATGCAAACAGTTCTGGAGGCCCCCTAGGAGGGCACATGTAATCACACTATTACGTGAGCTGCACTGCTTCCAGGTCCAATTCAAAGTATCAGTGATACTTTTAAAAGCCCTTCAAGGCATGAGACCAAGATATCTGATGGGCCGTTTTGTTCCAACGGGATCAGCCCATCCCACTCATCCTGCTGCAAAGCCATTTTGGCTGATAGGGTCTAGGACAGTGATGGTTAATCTTTTTGCGGTTGCGTGCCAAAAGCATGCGCATGCGACAGCACCTGCATGCATCTATAATGCAATGCCCGTGCAACAACCCCGTGCATGCCCCTGCACACACCGCACCCTGTGCTCCCCCAGCGCATGCACACATAACTCCCCCCATGTGTGCGCAAGTTCATGTGGTGAACGCCGGGCCCTGTTGCACCGTATTGGTTGCAACGGGATCCGGAACCCACCTCTGGGTGGCACATAAATTTAATTGTACAAATAAATAAAAATTCACGCATGAGCAGATGATTTGAGATTAGAAGATAAGAGGGTGACCTTTTGTGATGCACAAATTGTGTCCTGGTCGCTTTGAGACTCAATGTTATCAACCACTTCAAGGTGGAAGGCCCAATTTAGGTGGCGCAGTGGTTAGAGTGCTGCACTGCAGGCTACTTCAGCTGACTGCTAGTTCTGCAGTTCGGCTGTTCAAATCTCACCGGCTCAGGGTTGACTCAGCCTTCCATCCTTCCGAGGTGGGTAAAATGAGGACCCGGATTGTTGTTGGGGGCGATATGCTGAGTCTGTAAACCGCTTAGAGAGGGCTGAAAGCCCTATGAAGCGGTATATAAGTCTAACTGCTATTGCTGTTGCTATTCAGGATGTTTGCAGGTGATGCTAAGCTGCTTTTCACTATAATATGAAAACTACTTTTGTCAGTGCTGCAGACACCCTCAGCAACTTTCCAACTACACATTCAAAGTTCTGGTTTTAACCTATCAATGTAGCTTGACATCTACATATCTGGGGGAATCGCCTGCTCCCTGTAGAATGGGCCAGATCTGATGTTTTGGCCAGAGTTCAGACTGCTGAAATTCCCTTGTAAATCACAGGGAGAGTCTTAAAACCTGGTATTTTTCATGATATTTCTACTCTATTTTCTATAGCTTCTCTCCAGAAATCTGAACGACGCTTACCATAGTAACCCTGCAGAGAGCTAGATTATTTTGCACAGCTTTAAAGAATGAAGAAGGACGCGATTGAATTAGGTGCGCACTTTCATGTGATGGATGCCGGGTCCCATTGCACCGTATCAGTTGCAACAGGATTCGGAACCCACCACTGATTTGAATGTTTCTATGGTTAATTCCCCCCCCCCCAATTGCACAGGATTTATAACCAAACTCCATAAACTACCAGCCTCTTTGAAGACTCGGCAATACAGAAATAATGTAAATACAAACATCCTGCAGTCTCTACAGAGATTCCCAATCATCCAGATCATGGTTGTCCCAGAGGCAGGGCTGAGTTTCAGCCGGTACGCACCGGTTCGGGCATACCGGTTGGTGAAATTTAGCGTGCCTCCTAGTACCCAGTACCTAGTTCTTCCAGAGACCCAATACCAGAACGCTGCTCTGGGCTCCTGAAAAAGCCTCCCTCTGCCCCTTTCCTCCTCTTTCCTAAGCAGCTTGAAAACAGATCTCTTCTCAAAGCGAAGGAAGGAGAGGAACTTATGACCACAATTGAGCCCAAAATTTTGGTTGCTAAGCAAAAACGTTGTTAAGGGAGTTTCACCACATTTTCCAAGTTGGCCACACCCACCCGGTCACACAACCACCAAGCCACTCCGACCCAGTCACATGATCATCAAGCCACTCCCACAAAACAGGCCACACCTACAGAATAGGTTCTAAAAAACATGGAAACCCACCACTGCCCAGAGGTGACTTTTCCAAAAGGCAACTGGACTTCCTGGATTCTTTCTCTTCTCAGAAGTTTCTTAGACGAGAAGCAAAACGTTTTCAAGGAAATCCAGTTGTCTTTTGAAAAGCACCTTTGGGGCAGGGTTGAAATGCTCTGAAGTCTGCTACTGGTTCGCTTCGCATGCGCATGTGCACCACAAGCGGTAAGAAGCCTTTTCTGAGTCTGCAAAAGTAAGTAGAACAGCTAGGGTGTGTGTCGGGGGGGGGAGTGGAACAGCTGTGCCACATGATTTAGATTTGGGAGAAACAGTAGTTAAAAGTGCTTTAAAAAGTAAAGAAAAGGTTCCGAAGATCACGCAGTACAGCTGATTGTTGCACAGTTGATCATCGGAACTATTTAAAAAACTTTTTAAAGCATTTTTTAACTACCGATTCAGGTGAACCAGCCCAAACCGGTAGCATTTCATCCGTTTTGGGGCAGTGCGATGCAGTGTTGGAGTTGCTGGATTAAGAGTGGGGGACATACGGGTTTTAATTCACCTTAAACTCATGAATTAAAAGTGGGACATAAATCTCATACAGGTAGTCTTTGACTTACAACCATTGGCTTAACGTCCATTTGAAGTTACAAGGTTGAAGTTACTTTTTATTGAAAAAGGCCACTTAAAACCAGCCTTTCTATTTGCAATCATTGCCGCATCCCCAATGATTAGGTGACCAAAACATGGGCATTTGGCAACAAGCATATATTGACTATGGTTGCAGGGTCCCAGGGTCGTGGCAGCTCCATTTATGACCTTCCCAGCTGGGTTGCAACAAGCAAAGTCAATGAGGGAAGGCAGATTTGCTTAATGACTATCGTGTTTCTCTGAAAATAAGACAGGGTCTTATTTTCTTTTGGCTCCTGAAATAAGCACTTGGCCTTATTTTCAGAGAGGTCTTATTAGTTGTTAGGTGCAGGAGGCGGCGAGCGTGGTCATCTCAAGGCCGCTGCTGTGTTGCAATATTTTCGGGGAGGGCTTATTTTCAGGGTAGGGCTTATTTTAGCACATGTGCTCAAAAGCCCGATTGGGCTTATTATCCAGAGAGGTCCGATTTTCAGGAAAACAGAGTACTTGATTCACTTAACAACTGAAGTGATACACTTAATAACCAGGGCAAAAAGCGTTGTAAAAATTGGGTGCCACTCACTTAACAATGGCTTTGAAGTTTTGGTTCCAACTCTAGTCGTAAATCAAGGACTACACCTAATGAATAAATGAAAGCTCCCCCGACTCACAAAATTAGACCCTCAGCTAGACAATGCAGTTGAGGGAGCTTTTTGTCACCGGAAAGGGAGTTTCATACAAATACAGGTAGTTCTCAACTTACAACAGTTCATTTAGTGACCAAAGTTACAATTCTATTGAAAGATTTGACTAAGGGCCATTTTTACACCTACGGCCATGTGGCATCCCCATGGTCACGTGATCAAAATTCAGAGACTTGGCGTCTGACTTATATTTGTGACGGCCGCAATGTCCCAGGGTCATGTGACCTCCTTTTGCAGCGTTCCGACAAGCAACGTGAACAGGGAAGTCAGATTCACTTAACAACCATTACTAAGGCAACAACTGCAACGATTCACTTAACAACTACGGCAAGAAAAGTCATTAAATGTAAGGACTGCAGGGGTTCACTTAACAACCACGGAAAGAAAGATCACAAAACGGGGCAGGATTAACATACATCTCACTTAACGGCATACATCTTGGGCTCAATTGTGGTCATAAATCAAGGACTACCTGTCGCTCGCATCAGGCTACTCATCATTTCCTCCATGGCCGGCAGACCGAGCCTGGAATTTGGCCTCCATAACGAGAGATGTCTTTAGCTGCAGCTATTCTCCTGGGTGGGGGGGGGGATGGGGAAGAGGGGAGAGGGGGCGTCTGGTAGGTGGTCTTTTGCTGGAAAAGGCAGTGAACCAAGCTTGACTTTTGTCCAGACAAATGAGCCAGCGGTGAAGTACATTAACAGGGAAGATAAAATGTTTCCACTGGCCCTTATATTAGCAATTCTTTTAAAGCTCCATTTTAATGCTTAACTCGGTCAGTTTCTATGGAGATGCGAGTGGAGAGTGCTGGACTTTTGCTCTGATTTCCTTGCTCCGTGCATCAGCCACTTGTTACAGCGAGACACATTAAGGACTTTAAGCTAAGCACACAGTCTGGAGATGATGGCAGGCATCTGGGTAACCTTTGGGTGGAACGCACCGTCGTCCCACTCACTGTGGCGCGAAAGCTCTTCAGACCACGTCTGTTCACCCCCACACAGATACACACATCCACTCCAGCACTTTGCACAAACCCCATTAGGGCCAATACTCAATACTCAGAGATAGATGTAGAACTTCTGCAGTGAGCAGAGAGGAATTCTACCCGTTATATAAACGCAAGGCGATCCTCGGCTTAACAACCATTTGATAGGAGCCGAGGTGGCGCAGTGGTTAGAGCGCAGTACTGCAGGCTACTTCAGCTGACTGCTAGCTGCAGTTCGGCAGTTCAAATCACACCAGGCTCATGGTTTACTCAGCCTTCCATCCTTCCAAGGTGGCTAAAATGAGGACCCAGATTGTTGCAGGAAAGAGGCTGACTCTGTAAACCACTTAGAGAGGGCTGTAAAAGCCCTGGGAAGCAGTGTATAAGTCTAAGTGCTATTGCTAATGCTACTGCTAATATTGCAAGCAAACTCTGCCCACTGCCTGGAGTTCAATTCTGAACTGCTCGAGGTTGACTCAGCCTTCCACCCTTCCGAGATGGCTAAAATGAGGACCCAGATGATTGGGGCCAATAGGCTGACTCTGTAAACCGCTTAGAGAGGGCTGTCAAGCACTGTGAAGCGATATGTAAGTCTAAGGGATATTGCTAATGCTAGAGTCCTCGAAGTAATCATGCTGTTGAAAAGATCCCCATGGTCACCTGATCAGAATTTGGGAACTTGGCAACCCCCAGGTATTTATTATGGTTGGCGGCATCCCAGGGCCACGTAATTTCCATTTGCGAGAACTCCCGACAAGTAAATTCAATTGGGGAAGCCAGGTTTGCTTAATAATAAGTTCGCTAAATAACTTCAGTGACTAACTTGACAACCCTGGCGAAAATTGGGTGTGAATCACTTAATCACTGCCTGGCTTAGTAACGCAAGTCCCAACTGTGGTCCCATAGTAAGTTGAGAACTACCTGTAGCACAAGGCAAGCACTGAGTAGGAAGCCAGTAGAGCAGGTGGCCACAGTGCATCTCTTGGGTAGAATTTGGATTGGAGCAGTGGTTAGAATGCGGAATTGCAGGCAAACTCTGCTCACTGTCAAGAGTTCGGTCCTGATTAGGCTCTAGGTTGACTCATCCTTCCATCCTTCCAAAGTGGGTAAAATGAGGACCCAGATTGTTGGGGGCAAGAGGCTGACTGTGTACACTGCTCAGAGATTGTTGTAAAGTATTGTGAAGCGGTATATAAGTCTAAGTACTATTACTATCTTGGTGTAAGCCAGGGGTGTCCAAACTTGGGAACTTTAAGACTTGTGGACTTCAACTCCCAGAATTCCCCAGCCAGCCATGTCTTAAAGTCACCAAGGGGCACCTCTGGTGTAAGCCAAAGCTGGTAACTCTTAGGTTTCCTTCACATGGGGAGACTCCCTAACTGTTTTAGGGCTGTTTTGGGGGGCCATTTGCACCAAGATGCTGGGGAGGATCTGTAGGGATAGTCCAAAAAATTAACATGGCAGCCACAACTGAGTAATCAGGTTTGGTTTGGTTTTATTATTTATAGGCCGCCCTTTTCCCTGAGGGGAATCAGGGCGGCTTACAGTATATAGGGAGGGGGGTACAAGACAGTAAGACATAAAACAATACATAAGTAAAAATAGTACACAACATTCATCATTCAGGTGGGGACGGATTACGATCTTTATCCCCAGGCCTGACGGGATAGCCAGGTCTTGAGGGCTGTGCGGAAGGTCTGGACGGTGGTGAGGGTACGAATCTCCACGGGGAGATCGTTCCAAAGGGTCGGAGCTACTACTGAAAAGGCTCTCCTCCGTGTAGTTGCCAGTCGACACTGACTAGCGGATGGAACTCGGAGGAGGCCTAATCTGTGCGATCTAATAGGTCGCAAGGAGGTAATTGGCAGGAGGCGGTCTCTCAAGTTATAGGTGATATCTTGATTTCTGTGAACTCTTCTGTGGGAGAGTCTATCCCAAACACCCTGCATAAGCTTGCCAGGTCCCTTCCTAGGATTTACATCCTCCAATGTATCTAAATGTCATTTCTCACCCCATCCCACCCCAAATGGAATATTTTATATTTTTATTATAGGCAGGTAATTAAGTTGTCACCAACTGTTTGACAAATGTAGACGACAATCTATAGGAGGCAAAGAGGAGATTCCTTATTCCAATAGCACCAGTTTTTCCTTTTTCTCAGGTCGATTGGGTCCAAGCACTTCTGGAAAATATCAAACTCCAGCAGTATTTTAGAGAGAAAAGGGAGGGAGGGAGAGACGATAAAGAAAGGGAGGGAAGGAGGGAGGGAAGGAAGGAAAGGTAAAGAAAAGGAGAGAGGGAGTGAGGGAGGAAGGAAGGAAAAAGAAAGGGAGGGAGGGAGGGAAGGAAGGCAGAAAGGATAAAGAAAAGGAGGGAGGGAGGGAAGGAAGGATAAAGAAATGGAGGGAAGGAAGGATAAAAAGGAAAGGAGGGAGGGAAGGAAGGAAGGAAGGAAAGAAGGAAGGCAGAAAGTAAAAGAAAGGGAGGGAAGGATGGAGGGAAGAAAGTAAAGATAAAGAAAGGAATGGAGGGAGGGAGGGAAGGAAAGAAGGATAAAGGAAGCGAGAAAAGGAAGGATAAAAAAGGAGGGAGGGAGGGATAAAGAAAGGATGGGAGGGAGGGAAGGAAGGCAGAAAGTAAAAGAAAGGGAGGAAGGAGGGAGGGAAGGATAAAGAAAGGGAGGGAGGGAAAGAAGGAAGGATAAAAAGGAGGGAGTGAGGGATAAAGAAAGGGGGGGAGGGAGGGAGGAAGGAAAGAAGGAAACCATAGAGACCTAAACAAAATCATCACTGAAAAGACATAAATTGCAATCTTGCAACTGCCAACCTTCCCTTGCCAACTTTAATGCACTGGATTCATTCTTCCCAAGATTTTTGGCATGTGGGGCCTGAGTCCCTTGGCCTAGTGAGACAAAAACATTCGCTGACTTCCTTGTCTGACTTTTGACCAAGATGGCCCACAATCAGAAACCATGGTCAATTGCGCTGCTTCTGAATTCCTATCCTCTGATGTCCATTGGGGGTGGTGGAGGGGGTGGTGTTTATATTTCTGCAGACAATGACCCAGCTGGTCAATCACTTAAGAGCCATCAGTTAGCCTGCAGACCCTGGAGTCACAGTCCTACAAAACACAACTGCTGAGAAGAGATAACACATTTTTTTTTCTGCCAAGTTGAGGTGAGAAAAATAAAATGTAGCAGAAGACTAGAAAAGTAAAGCATAGCAGAAGGAAAAAAAAAAACCAGAAAAGAGGAAGTTTGAAGGGCTGCCCCAAAGAAGAGGGAGTCAAACTATTCTCCAAGGCACCTGAGGGTAGAAGAAGAAGCAATGGGTGAAAACTAATCAAGGAGAGAAGCAACTTAGAACTGAGGAGAAACTTCCTGACAGACGAATTAATGTGGTGGAACAGCTTGCCTCCAGAAATGGTGGGTGCCCCATAACTGGGAGTTTTCAAGAAGAGACTGGACATCCATTTGTCTGAAATGGCACAGGGTCTCCTGCTTCAGCGGGAGGTTGGACTGGAAGACCTCCAAGGTCCCTCCCAACTCCAACATGTTCTATGTTCTAAGTATAGGTAGTTCTGGAATTACAACCACAATTGGGATCAGAAATTTTGTTACTAACCAAAGTGTTTGCCGAGTAACCTGTGCCCAATTTTACTACCTTTTGTTCCTCGGGGTTGTTAAGCAAATCAATGCAGTTGTTAAGTGAAGCCCGTGGTCGTTAAGTGAATTTGACCAGCTCCATTGACATTGTTGGTCAGAAATTGGCTGGAAAGGTGACAAACGGCATTCAAATGATCCCAGGATGCTGGAACTGTCGTAAATGCATGTCATTTGACAAGCACCTGAGTTTTGTTCACGTGATCATAGGGATGCTGCAATGGTCATAAGTGTGAGGACTGGGCATAAGTCACTTTTTCAGTGCTGTTGTAAGTTTGAGCAGACAGTAACTGAAAGCTACCTGGATCGTCCCTATAAGATAGTTGTATATACGAGATGGGCAGTTATATAAATTTGAAAAATAAATAAAGTAATGCCACATATAGGTCAGCACTGTTTTCACTCGTAATAGCTGTACCTTAACAGAATCTTGCAAATCTGAATGTATTTCTCTGTTCCTCTCTTTATCTTGGGTGAATTATGGGGAGGTCTGTCTGAGATTTTTTTTTTAAGGTGCTTCCTTAGTCCCATCTCCAGCCCCACTTATTTAGCCCCTGCCTGAGAGTGTCAATGAAGGCCTCTCCTTCTTTCCACAGGAAAAGGGGGCAGGGGGTGGGAATTGGGGTAGAGAAGGGACAAGAAAACAGAAAGGGACAAGGTTAGGAAAAGAAGAGGGGGGTGGAGGAGGAGAGGGGGGAGAGAAGAAGGGAAAGGAAAAAATAAAATAGAAGGAAAAAGGAGAGAAAAGGAGGAGGAAAAAGAGAAACAGAAGAAAGCAGATGGGAAAAAAGAAAAGGAGGAAGAAAAGGAGGAGAAGGAAAAAGAGAAGAAGGAGAAGGAGAAGAAAGCAAGAGGAGGAGGAGGAGAAAGAAGAGAAGGAAGAAAAGGAAAGAAGGGAGGGAGGAAGGCAGGCAAAGGAGAAGGAAAAAGGAGAAATAGAAGAAAGAAGGAGAAAAAGGAGGAGAAGGAAGAGAAGGAGAAAAAAAAAGGAGGCAGAGCAGGAGAAGGAGAAAAATAGGAAAAAAGGAGAAGAAAAGAAAGAGAAGGGAAGAAACAAATCTCAGAAATTAAAAAAAGAAGAGGCTCCATGAAATCCTGGCCCTCATTTGCACACAAGACATGGCTGAATCCACTTTGCACCATCAGCCACCGTGGTCCTTGCACAGCTTCTCAATGGGGCTTTGTCCCTCAATCGTCAAAATTGCCCACCCGCCCTTCACCCCCAAAACAAAGCACAAGAGGGGGAAACTGACTCAAAGGGGCTCCAATCCCGTCTATCGTAACAAACCTTGCCATCCCATTCCCAGCTGAGTAGAACATCTTATTTTCCTTGGTGATATAATATATATCTATATCTCTATATATGTTGCAACCAGCAAACTACCGAACAAGCACTTATGGCTACATTAAGAGCATCAATATGTCAGGCAAAAATAGCTCTTTTATTTACTGAAATATCTACAGTCAAGCCTCACTAATTCTCACTTTGATTATCTGCAGCCTTGATAAAGTCAGCTTGCTCTGTTCCAACTGAGATTTAATAGAATGGCCTCCCCTATAGCTGAAAGCAAATTTGCTGCCAAAATTGCAAGCTCTGTGTTCCTTCTTGGCTGCAAATCTTATTAGTAGTATTATTGTTTTTACAACTGAAAAGGGGAGAAAGAAAGAGAGAAGGAGCCTTATTATGACACCTTTTATATATGGGCATACACAGAGAGGCTGGGGTGATCCACTGGGCTTTAAATTAAAAGTGTCAGATGAAACGAACAGCCACATTTAAGGCTACAGCGCTTTTGACTTTTATTGGACTTGACTGCTTAACTTGCTAATTTGCAAAATTCAAGCCTCCGTTGCAACGGATACCCCTAGCCATTAGCATGAATAACTGATGCTTGGCTTTGGTTTCAAATCCATGCAAACGTGGAAAGAAAATAAAGCTTTCGTTGTTGTTGTTATTGGGGTTAAATCTTCCCTAAACGTTCATCTCTTCTAATGTGGCAGGGTCAGTACTGGGCTGCCAATTTTTTTCACTACCGGCTTGGGCGCACTCCTGCACTAAGCTTCTGAGCATGTGCAGAAGCGTCTCGGCGGGTGGGTGGAGCCATCTGCCACCGCTACTGCTGATTTAGCCGAACCGGGCTGAACTGGGAGCAACTTCCCACTGGGCGGCGTGCCCTGGAGGCAAGGCTTAAAACAACCCTGCCTGGCACCCGCAAATGATCAAAGCTCCACCCCCCTTTTTAACATGCATCGAGGCAGGTTAAAAAGCCTCTGATCCAGGGGTGAAATGCTACCAGTTTGGACCGGTTCACCCAAACTGGTAGTAAAAAAAATACTACCGGTTTGGGCGAACTAGAATTTCCAATGATGAGCTGTGACGCGCGACTTACATTAGCTAGAAAGCTAAAGGATTTCCTGCTTTGTAGCTAATCTAAATGGCATGCACAGTGGATTCCCCTTCCTCCTCGCTCTTCGACATACCTTTGCAGGCACGCTCGGTAGCAGGCTCCGCCCACCCGCCTGGATGTCACAATGTCTGTTTTTGACACTCTGCGCAACTACTTTAGTTTCTTTCTTTTCTTTCATCTTTCTCTTCTTTCTTTGTATGGGATATGCATGAGATACGTATGAGATGAATGAATGTCCCACTTTTTATTATTATATTGTTGTAAATTTTTGTGTTTTAACTCCTACGTGGGGACTGTTTGGGGGAGTGCATGGGTATGTATGATTCGGAGGACCTGCCGGGAGATGCGGGGGCCATGGGGGTGGTTGAGGGGACCAGAGACACGGGAGAGGGTCGGGGTATTACGGTCGTAACAGGGAGGGGCAGATACGGCGGGGACTTTAGGGCAGGCCATTACCGGGGAAGGAGGGTTCGCTACATTACAGAGATCCCTCCTTCCGGCCCTATGAGTCCCACTCCGAGACCAGATGGCGCAAGTAATCAGGACCCTGGACTCAGGCTGCTGTCGCTAAATGCCAGGTCTGTGGTACATAAAGCTCCTCTCGTCCGGGACTTAATTTTAGACGAGAGGGCAGACCTGGCATGTATTACTGAAACCTGGCTGGGCCCAGAGGGAGGAGTCCCCCTTGTAGAGCTGTGCCCAGAAGGATTTCAGGTGCTACACCAGCCGAGAGCCCAGGGAAGGGGTGGGGGTGTGGCCACTGTTATCCGGGAGTCGTTAGTTCCTCGTAGGGTCCCTGCTCCGGAGCTTGTCGGGTGTGAGTCTCTGCTGATAAAGTTGGACCTCAAGGGTCAAGTGGGTCTGCTGTTAACGTACCTGCCTCCCAACAGCGTTGCAGCAGCCCTCCCCTCGCTCCTCGAGTCGGTAGCCGAGCTGGCAATTGAGTTCCCTAGGTTGATGGTCCTGGGGGACTTTAATTTGCCGTCGCTCGGTGAAAACTCTGATGGGGCGCAGGAGTTCATGGCTTCCATGACAGCCATGGGCTTGACCCAAGTAATTCGGGGCCCAACCCATTCGGCGGGTCACATGCTCGACCGCGTATTCCTCTCGGAGCAGTGGATTTGTGATCTTGGTCTGAGGGGTAACGACATCATACCCCTGTCGTGGTCAGACCACTGCCTACTGAGGCTCGACTTCCGGAGACCAAACCCCCACTGTAGGGAGGAGGAACCGACCAGGTGGTTCCGCCCCAGGCGACTTATGGAACCGTTAAGGTTCCAGACGGAGCTTGGGGTCATTCCTGATACTTTCGCCCACAGTCCGGCAGAGACTCTGGTTGCTGCTTGGCACTCGGCAGCATCGGAGGCCCTCGACCGGATTGCGCCACTACGGCCCCTCCGAGGCGGCGGATCCCGGAGACCTCCTTGGTTCACCGAGGAACTCCGGGAGATGAAGCGCCGGAGGAGATGCCTAGAGCACCGATGGAGGTCCGATAAGTCCGAATCGAACCGAGCAATGGTAACCACCAGCACCAAGGAATACACCAGGGCACTTAGGGCAGCGAAAAGATCTCACATAGCCACCTTGGTTGCGTCCGCTGAGTCTCGCCCAGCCGCCCTGTTTAAGATAACCCGCTCCCTATTAAATAAAAGGGAAGCGGGGGAACCCTTGCAGGGCAGAGCTGAGGATTATGCCCAATTCTTAGCGGACAAAATTGCTCGGTTTCGGTCGCACTTGGACTCCATCCCCGCAGTTCCAGCCGAGGCACAAGAGGACCAAGTAGACCATCTCTGGGTTGAGTTTCAGGATGTTACCCCCGGGGATGTGGACAAGGCCATGAGGGCTGTAAGTGCCTCCACCTGCGTACTGGACCCGTGTCCCTCATGGCTGGTTACTAACAGCAGTGAGGTGACACGAGGCTGGATCCAGGCGGTTGTTACCGCCTCTCTTCGGGAGGGGAACTTCCCCGCCGCACTGAAAGTGGCAGTGGTGAGACCCCTCCTAAAGAAGCCATCTCTGGATCCAGCTGTTCTTAATAACTATCGCCCAGTCTCCAACCTTCCCTTCCTTGGGAAGGTTGTTGAGAAGGTGGTGGCCTTCCAGCTCCAACGGTCCTTGGAGGAAGCAAACTATCTTGACCCCTTCCAGTCAGGCTTCAGACCCGGTTACAGCACAGAAACCGCTTTGGTCGCATTGACCGATGATCTCTGGAGAGCCAGAGATGGAGGACATTCCTCCATCCTGGTCCTCCTTGACCTCTCAGCGGCTTTCGATACCATCGACCATGGTATCCTTCTGCGACGACTGCGGGAGGTGGGAGTGGGAGGCACCGTGTTGCGGTGGTTCTCCTCCTACCTCTCGGACAGGTCGCAGTCGGTGTTAGTGGGGGGGCAGAGATCGTCCCCTAGGCCCCTAACATATGGGGTGCCTCAGGGCTCGGTCTTATCCCCGCTACTATTCAACATCTACATGAAACCGCTGGGAGAGATCATCCACAGGCACGGGATCAGATACCATCAATATGCGGACGATACCCAGTTGTATCTGTCCGCCCCGTGCCAACTCAATGAAGCGGCAGACGTGATGAACCGAGGCCTTGAGGCCGTTATGGACTGGATGAGGGTTAACAAGCTTGTACTCAACCCAGAAAAGACCGAGTGGCTGTTGTGCTTCCCTCCCAAAGATTCGACCAATATTCCATCACTCAGGCTGGGGGGTCAAATCTTATACCCCTCAGAGAGGGTTCGCAACTTGGGAGTCCTCCTGGATCCACAGCTATCGTTTGACCACCACTTGACGGCTGTGACCAGGGGGGCATTCGCCCAGGTTCGCCTGGTGCGCCAGTTGCGACCCTACCTGAATCGGGAGGCTCTCACAACAGTCACTCGGGCCCTTGTGACCTCTAGGCTGGAATACTGCAATGTGCTCTACATGGGGCTGCCCTTGAAGAGCATCCGGCGACTTCAGCTAGTGCAGAACGCGGCCGCGCGAGTGATTGTGGGTGCACCTCGGTTCACCCACATAACACCTATCCTCCGCGAGCTGCGCTGGCTACCTGTCGATCTCCGGATGCGCTTCAAGGTGCTATTAGTCACCCATAAAGCCCTGCATGGTAGTGGATCTGGGTACTTGAGAGACCGCCTTCTGCCAATTACCTCCCTGCGACCAATTAGATCTCATAGATTGGGCCTCCTCCGTATTCCATCGGCCAGCCAGTGCCGGCTGGCAACTACAAGGAGGAGGGCCTTCTCAGTAGTAGCCCCGACCCTTTGGAACGAGCTCCCCGTGGAGATTCGTACCCTCACCACCGTCCAGGCCTTCCGCACAGCCCTTAAGAACTGGCTAGCCCGTCAGGCCTGGGGACAAGGATAGCCGCCCCTCCCGAATGATGAATGAATGTTGCTTATTACTTTTATTATATGTGTCTACGTCATTGTTTGTATTCCCCCTTCCTGATTTTATGTGAGCCGCCCTGAGTCCCCTCAGGGAAAAGGGCGGCCTACAAATGTTAATAAACAAACAAACAAACAAACAAACAAACGGAAGGATGTACACGCACATGCTCACATTTACGAACCGGTAGGGAAGGTATGTAGATTTCACCCCTGCTCTGATCACATAGCTGCCACTGCCATTTTGATGGTTTTTGACCTCCCCAGCCAAACCACACCGCATTATGGCCTAACGCCATCGGTTCCATTATGTAGCTTAAAATTCAATATTCAAATCCTTGAAAGGTTGTCCCTGGAAGAGGGTGGCCGATTTGATTATCCATGCTGTCTGATGAAAGAACTAGAACTAGCGAGTGAAACCTTTACATGGGGAGACTTGGAATGTCCCAACTATGAGAAATATTACTGTATTTTGGGGAGTATAAGACGCACAGGAGTATGAGACGCACCAAGATTTTGAAGAGGCAAATTTAAAAAAAAAAGTTTTTGCATTCAGCAAACCTCCCAAAACCGGCCCGTTTTTTTTGCAAAAATGGGCCTGTTTCTTTTTTTAAAGGGCATGAATAGCCTCTAGGAGGCTTATAGAGTGCTCCTGCAGGATGAAGCCAAAAACGAGCAAAAAACAGTCCATTTTTTCTAATTTCTGCCCTCCACAGCCCCCAAGGAGCTTTCTGAAAGCCTCATAAAAGCTATGCATGGCCATTTGGGTGAAGAGGGCAGGGTTTCAGGAGGTAGAAAATGCTGTATTCAGTGTATAAGACGCACCCAGATTTTTAACCTCTTTTTTGAGAGAAAAAGGTCCGTCTTATACTCCGAAAAATATGGTAATCAGTGGAAAAAATTGTCATTTGCAGTTATCAGTGACCATGACTGAAGGTTTTCAATCCAAAGTATGGAGAGATGTGAGGACCTTGATGGGAACTGGATTAGAAGGCCTCCAAGGTTCCACCTTTGTGATTCTCTGAAAATATCAGAATTTGTTTCATATGTGAGGAATGCACCTATTAGGTTTTCCCTGAAAATGAGACCCAACTGGAAAATAAACCCTAGCGTGATTTTTCAGGCTGCTCGTAATATAAGCCCTACCCCCAAATTAAGCCCCAGTTGAGATCACCAGTCAGACAAACGCATTTACTGTGTTTCACCAAAAATAAAACCCAGTCTTATATTTTGGGGGGTTCCACAATAATCCCTAGGGCTTATTTTTAGGGAAATATGATTTTGTTTCCCCCCCTGAAATACGGGGTGCTCTGCCCCCAAAGTGTGCACAAGAGGAAGTACATGCAAGGGCACTGATGGCACCCAACAGTAGCTGCAGCCCACCAGCCCCTTGTCTAGCGCACTCTGGGGTTCTGCATCCTTGGCAGCGCAAGTGAGTTGATTCTCTGTCCAAGCAGCAGACAGACGCAGAGGCGTGATTGGGAAGGCAGGCAATGTGGATTCACCACAATGGCCGTGGGAAAGCTGAGAGTTGGTGGGCCAGGGTGCGCAGGCGACTACGAGAGGTTCATCTTCACGTGATGGCAGCAGACAGAGGCACAGGCATGGGACGGAAGGCAGGTGATCCTGACGTACCGTGCAGGCTGCAGGCAAGCCGAGAGACACAAAGACAAGCCTCCCGTGGCCGACCACCCACTCCGACCCACCAATTCTCAGCTTTCCTGCGGCCCAGGCTGTGCGTCCCAATTACCTGCCTTCCCCCCCCCCTCCCGTGCATCTGCTTCTGTCTACGGCTGATGCTGCTACTTGAAGATGAGCCTCCTGCAGCCAGTCATTCCGGCCAATTGTAAGTCAAGGATGAACTGGTTTTCCCTGAAAATAAGACCAGGTCTTATATTAATCTTTGCTCCAAAAGATATGTTACATCTTATATTCTGGTTAGGTCTTATTTTGGGGAAAATATGGTACTACCACATTTTCCCCTGAAAATAAGGCCTTCCCTGATATTAAGTGTGTGCCTAATATAAAACCTACCCAAAAATAAGCCCTAGTAAAGGGGTTGGGTGTAGCCACCATAGGAGGTGGTGAGCATGCATGAGCCAATGGTGTTCAGTAGCAGTTGCAGCCCATGCCATGCAGGTGAATTGATTATCTGTCCAAGCAGCAGGCAGGGAGGAGGCACGTGATGTGGATGGGCCATGGGAAAGCCGAGAGTCGATGGCCGGAGTGATGGCTAGCCACAGGAGGCTTGTCTTTGTATTGTGGCACCGGCAACAGACAGAGGCACCGGCATGGGACAGAAGGCAAGTGATCCTGATGTGCCATGAAGGCCACAAGCAAGCCAAGAGATGCAAAGACGAGCCTCCCGTGGCCAACCACCCACTACGACCCACCAACTCTCGGCTTTTCTGCGGCCCACGCAGCTCATCCGGTTTGCCTTCCCCCCCTCCCCACAGTGCCTCAGCCTCTGTCTATCGCTGGTGCCACCGCGTAAAGATCAGCCTCACGTGGCCAGCCGTCCACCCACTCTGGCCCACCAACCCCTCGGCTTTCTTGTGGCCCATTCGGATCGCGTGCCCCCTCCCTTCCTGCTACTTGGACATGTAATTAATTCACTTGCACTGCATGGGCTGTGACTGCTACCGAACACCGTTGGCTCATGCGTGCTCACCACCTCCTATGCTAGCCACACCCAATCCCTTTATACTAGGGCTTATTATTTGGGTAGGGTTTATATCCTACCCATCCTCGACTTACAATTGAGCCAAAAATGTCCACCGCTAAGCAAGGCAGCTCTTAAGTAAATTATGCATTCTTTTATGATCCTTTTTGTCAGTTGTTAAGTAAATCACTGCCGTTGTTAAGTGAGCCATACAGCCATTAAGCAAATCTGGCTTCCCACGTTGATTTCGCTTTTTAAAGGCCAGTTGGGAAATGGTGATCACATGACCAGGGGAATACTGCAATAGTCATTAGTGTGAAAAGTAGCAAGTCACACTTTTTTTCAGTGGCAATTTAACCTCAGTCTCTAAACAAATGGTTGCAAATCGAAGGCTATCAGTACTCACTTGCTGAGTCCTTTGATTGCTCAGAGATGGGAAAGAAGAGGAAGCATATATAAAATGAATGAGAAGGAAGGAAGGAAGGGCAGGAATTAAAAGCTTTAGCCCTACTCACATTTTGCATTAACCAAGTTGGCATTCACATCTGAACAAACAAGAAAATTATTGTGCTTGTTAAAGTTGTTAGGCCATTCTGTAGGGCCTGTGACTTGTGTGCATGCGTATGTACGTGCACCTTTTGGCTTAATTAACCAACAAGCCAAACATCTCCAGCTTTAATAGATTGCTAAACTACTCCAGCATTTTAATGTGACCATAATGGCTTCTTATTGTCTGTTAGCATATACTTAGTGTTATAAAATCTCCCGAGTTATTTCAGTCATGCCCACTGCTCTGGATTAATCTTCCTTTTCTAAAAGAAATACTTCCAAAGCTTCCTCTCTCTCCTCTTAATGGGGCGAGGTATGGGGGGGGGGGAGGGGAAAGACCACAGAGAGTGAGAACTTCAACAGATTTCCTGGAACAAAATGCAGAAAACTTCATGGGCTCAGCTGGCTATTCCAACCTAGATGGATAATGAGCAAAAGTTAATTACCATCCGATGGCCCTTTTAAACACCCTATTCATTGCCAGCTGATGAGAAGAAGGATCAGCTGCTTCGGGCCAACTCTTCCAAATCTACATCATTGTCATCTTGATAAATGTGAGACTTCAGCAAGAATCCCAGTCACAAAAGGCAGAATTCTCCTTCTGGTTAGCTGGTAAAACTCTCCACAGCTTTATATCTGTGATGGGAGAAGGTTCCTCATCCATTTGATGTCCAGATGTTGTGTCTCTTGTTGGGACCTGCGTTGACTAAGACCAATAGGAGCTGGACATTAATTCCCACTCTACTCGTAACAAGACAAAGATTTAAATCTCTTTCGCTCATACACAACCTTCTGTGCAAGATCAGCTGGCGAGACGCAACATCTGGATGAGTTGCAAACTGGAAGGATCTACCTCGCAGGTGCTAGGAAAGGAGCACCAAAGAGATCGGAGGGAAAGGAATACAGCCAGCAAGCATTCTGGAAGCTGCCTGCTGCAATCTCACAATCGAGAGCCGCCTGTGTGTTGTGGTACTCAAAGTGGCACTGTGCGTAGTGGTATGCAGATGGAGACTGCAGCCAAGAAATTGAAAGACGCTTGTTCCTGGGGAGGAAAGCTATGGCAAATCTAGACAGCACATTAAAAAGCAGAAACATCACCCTGCCAACAAAAGTCTAGTCAAGGCTATGGTTTTCCCAGTTGCAATGGATGGTGCTGGAGAAGACTTCTGCGAGTCCCTTGGACCAGGGGTGAAATTCAGCAGGTTCTAACAGGTTCTGGAGAACTGGTAGTGGAAATTTTGAATAGTTCAGAGAACCAGCAATTACCACCTCTGGCTGGCCCCCGATTGGGGAGGAATGGAGATTTTGCAGTATCCGTCCCCTGCCATACACATCAAGCCATGGCCACAGAACCGTTAGTAAAAAAAATTCACCACTGCCTTGGACTACGAGGCGATCCGACCAGTCAGTCCTAGAGGAGATCAACCCTGACTGCTCTTTAGAAGGCCAGATCCTGAAGATGAAACTCAAAAACTTTGGCAACCTGATGAGAAGGAAGGACTCCCTGGAGAAGAGCCTCATGCTGGGAAAGATGGAAGGCAAAGGGGCTGCCCCTGAAGAGTGTTCGAAGACTACAGTTGGTCCAGAATGCAGCTGCGCGAGCGATATGGGGTGTATCTACATACACCCATGTTACACATATCCTCCACGAGCTGCACTGGCTCCCCATTGGTCTCCGGACGCGCTTCAAGGTGCTAGTCATTACTTTTATAGCCCTACATGGTTTAGGACCTGGCTACCTGAGAGACCGCCTCCTGCCGCTTACCTCCCAATGACCAACAAGATCGCACAGGTTGGGCCTCCTCCGGGTGCCGTCAACCGGACAAGGCCTTCTCTGTTCCTGCGCCGGCCCTGTGGAATGATCTACCCGTAGAGATCCGGACCTTTACCACTCTCCCGGCCTTCCGTAAAGCCGTCAAGACCTGGCTGGTCCGGCAGGCCTGGGGCTGTTGATTGATATCCAGCCCCGCTTAGATGGAATGGATGATGTGGACTTTTAATTGTATTTTTTATTCTTAAATTTTAAATGTTTCTTTTGTCTTGCTATGAGCCGCCCAGAGTCCCAATGGGAGTGGGCGGCATACAAATTTTATTAAACTCGAAACTCGAAAAGAAGAAGGGGACGACAGAGAATGAGGTGGCTGGATGGACTCACCAAAGCAATAGGCATGAGCTTCAATGGACTCGGAGGATGGTAGAGGACAGGAAGTCCTGGAGGAATGTTGTCCATGGGGTCACGATAAGTCAGACACGACTTCACAACTAACAACAACAACAAAGTGGTACTCAAACTGTTGGGTGAATACGTCTTGCGTGGGCATGGAAAATTTGCGCTCAATTGTGGTTGCAAATTAAGGACCACCTGTATAATTTCTTCTTCTTTTTTTCTTTAGAATAAAGATCCTTATCGGAAGTTCCTGTTCATTATTTCCAAACAAGTCTGTTGGGGATATGTTGATAAGACTAGGAATGCACTGGATCTAGCAAATTGTGCTAGAGCAGGGGTGTCAAACTCGATTTCATTGAAGGGCACATCAGGATTGTGCCTGACCTCAGGGGGACAGGGTGAGCTCATCACTTTTTTGGGGGGGCACCTGTGGTGGCCCAAGCGCTCTGCCAGCGGAAATAAGCTCCTGAGCTCTGTTTTCAGCTGTGACAGCGTCCTACAGCCCTCTGCCAGTGAAAATGGAACTTAGGAGGGCCGCCATTTTCGCTTGCAGAGGCACTACGGGCCAGTCCCCACGGGCCGCAGGGCGGATCTAGCCCCCAAGGTCTTGAATTTGACATATCTGTGTTAGACGAAAGACATGTAATTCACAAGTCTAAGAGAATGTGCTCGTTCAGAATTGCGAGATGGTTGTGAGTCCTACAAAGCAGAACAGATTAAGGAACTGAGGAGTCCTTGCTATCTGAGCTTGCTTGTTTTCTTGCAGACGTTTCATTACACTAATTAGGTAACATCATCAGGACTAGATTAAGAACTGGTGGCCACGTAGGTCAGGATTATTTTTATTGTTAACAGCTACAGTCACAGAATCTCACAAGATTGAATGTGTTCCCTTCTCCCTCCAGGTATTTTTGGGTGAATTAGAGAGGGGCTTCTCTGAGACAGTTTTTCAATTTTTATTTTTTTGGTCCAACCTCTGGCCCATCTTATCCGACCATTGTCTTTGTAGTCCTTCACAGCCATTCCCTCTGTCCTCTACAGCAGTACATGGCTCTATTTTAGAGCATGTCAAATTTTCGAACTTTCAATTTCTAAACATTAGGTTGCCACACACCGCAAGGATTGTAAAGATATTTTGGTTACTTTCATATAATTTAGATGTGCTTGGTAAGTCACTATTAAATATCACAACTTTTTAATATTTTGTTTGTTTCATTTGGCTCATGTAGGGAAACGCCTGATGTTTAGGTACAGTGGAACCTAATCATTTGTTGGTTCCAGGAGGTGCAAAACAAATTTTTCCCATAAGGAATAATGTATTGAGTCACAAGGAAGCCAACAGCGACAAGTTCTAATGTGTGTTGAATACCAAACAAATGATGAGTACTGGGACCAAATTTTCAAATAAAAAATTTGAATACCAAATTCAAAACAGCGGAGTACCAAGGTACCACAATATATGAAAAGTAAAGGTAGTTTTTGACTTATAAAAGTTCATTTAGTGACTGTTCAAAGTTATAACAGCATTGAAAAAAAGAGACATTTTTCATACAATTGTTTGAAATGTGTTTGAATACTAATATCTGAGCAAACAATATTCAGACTAATTTTCATCTCACAAAAAGGTATTTAAAGACCTGTGTTCTGACAGACGAGCACAATTCAGAGAGCGAGGAAAAGAGAGAGAAAGAGAGAAAGGCAGAGAGAAGCAGAGAGAGAAGGGGGGGAAAGAGGAAGGGGGAAAGAGAGAGAGTGAAAGAGAGGAAGAGTGAAAGAGAGAGAAGGTGGGAAAGAGAGGGAGGAAAAGAGAGAGAAAGAGAGAAAAGCAGAGAGAGGCAGAGAGAGAACGGGAGGGACAGAAAGAAAAATGTGGGAAAGAGATGGAGGAAAAAAGAAAGAGGGAAAAGCAGAGAGAGTCAGAGAGAGAAGGGGAAGGGAAAGAGGGAAAGAGAGAGAAGGAGGGAAAGAGAGGAAGAGTGAAAGAGAGAGAAAGAGAGAAAAGGTGGGAAAGAGGGAGAAAAGAGTGATAGAGAGAAAAGCAAAGAGGCAGAGAGAGAAGGGGAGGGAAAGAGAGTAAGGGGGAAAGAGAGAGAAAGTGGGAAAGAGAGGGAAAGAGAGGAAGAGTGAAAGAGAGAGGGAAAGAGAAGGAGAGGGGAAGAGAGTGAAAGAGAGAGAGAAGGTTGGAGAGGGAGGAAAAGGGAGAGAAAGAGAGAAAAGCAGAGAGAAGCAGAGAGAGAAGGGGAGGGAGAGAGAGGAAGGGTGAAAGAGAGAGAAAGAGAGAGAAGGTGGGAAAGAGAGGGAGGAAAAGAGAGAGAAAGAGAGAAAAACAGAGAGAGGCAGAGAGAGAAGGGGAGGGAAAAAGAGTAAAGGGGAAAGAGGGGGAAAGAGAGAGAAAGTGGGAAAGAGAGGGAGGAGAGAGAGAAGGTGGGAAAGAGAGGGAGGAGAAGAGAGAAAGAGAGAAAAGCAGAGAGAAGCAGAGAGAGAAGGAGGGAGAGAGAGGAAGGGTGAAAGAGAGAGAAAGAGAGAGAAGGTGGGAAAGAGAGGGATGAAAAGAGAGAGAAAGAGAGAAAAGCAGAGTGGCAGAGAGAGAGGGGGAGGGAAAGAGAGGGAGGGGAAAGAGAGAGAAAGAGAGAGAGAGAAGGGAGGGAAAGTGAATGGTATTTAAAAGTTTTCTTTTTTATTGCTGCTAAACATAATATTTCAAAAGCAGAAAAAAATGAAGGGGCATAAAAATGCATTTATCATATTTTCCTTAGAACAATTAGCTGAACTCTGCCTTATTAATCATTATTTTAAGTAGTAAAACTTCATTATTCAGGTTAAATTGCCGTGTTGGCACTTTGCGATAAATAAGTGGGGTTTGCGTTACAATTTGAGCATTCGGTCTCTAAAAGGTTCACCATCCCTGCTCTAAGAGTTGTAGGTGTGAGGATCTGTTGTTACATCATTTTTTTTCACCCTGTGCCATTGTAACTTCAAATGGTTGCTAAATGAATAGTTATAAGTTGAGGATTGTGGCTTTGGTATTGCAAGGACACCAGAAATCCCAACGGAAATCCAGTAGCATCTAAAACACGGAAGGTCAGGGGTCAGTATCAGCAGGATGGCTGAGGAGAACATCAAAACCCCAAGCTCCTTCCTTCCTTCCCACCCACCCACTTTTGAATGGCACTCGGAAACCATGACACACCATTAACTATCTTACCAATCTGGAGCCCTCCTACAGACATAGCTGAATGTCAAGGACTGCAGAAATAATGTTTGTGTAACTCTATGCCATCGAGAAATAACCTTTTTCCATAAATTAATTCTACCCATTGGAAAAAAACAGAAGTCACCAGATGCTGCAGAATCAGCTATAGAGGAGACAAAATGTGTGTGTGTGTGTGTGTGTGTATACAAACACACACACACATAGATACACATACATACACAGTGTATACAGTGTGTGTATGTGTATATATATAAATGTTTTTGTAGATTTTTGTTGGTCTTGTTGTATTTGGGTCTTTTCCTGTGTAGGATTGAGATTATCTTGGCAATATTTCGGCGAGGTCTCACTCATTTCGATAGCTTTTGAAGGAACCAAATTAATCTCCAAAGCTGAACATTTGAACAAGAGAATAATTATGGAAGCTATCGAAATAGAGAAACATGAATAAACGTGACGATACTGGAAACCAGACATCTAGAAACCAGCCCTAGTCAACAAACGAGCCCCACCCACCACCCACGCCGTTACAACACAAAACAACGGACACACAGCCAGCACCAATCAGCACCAATATACCAATCATGATACAGCCATACAGCCTATCAATCCACTTACTGAAACAAAGCCAGCACTCAACACACCCCCACCAAGATTTGTAGAGGGATGGCAGCTCCGATCACGTTTTAAGCCCAAAACCCAGTCTGAAGATGGCGAGTGAAACCTCGCCGAAACATTGCCAAGACAATCTCAATCTTACATGGGAAAAGACCCGAATACCTACACTCATGAAAATCTACGAAAACTTACATACATACAAACATACAAGCATATGTTTTCGTAGATTATATATGTATGTATGTATGTATGTATGTATGTATGTATGTCTGTCTGTCTGTCTGTCTGTCTGTATCTATCTATCTATCTATCTATCTATCTATCTATCTATCTATCTATCTATCTATCTATCTATCTATCTATAAATAAATGCAAACCCATGTAAATTCTGTCTTTTGAAGGTTATTTATATGAAAGTGTCTGTTTGCATTTCTTTTCTCGCTGAAAAACACCTATTTTGAATACCCTGAAAGCAAACTGGAGGGGCTTCTGATCAAGACAACACTTCACACAGTTATTTTACAGAGAAGACAGCACTTAACCTCTGGTCGACTTTGAGGTTTATAAAAAGAACCATCATTTAAATGAAAGCTGCTAAACTCAACAGAACAGAATCAGATAGACAAGGAGAGGCAGCCTGTTAAAAACAGAACTAAACTGACTCATCAGATTAGAAACTTCCCTGGCAGTTTTCATATTAACACTCTGGATTATTGGCAAACTCCATGGCTTCTGCCACGTTGATGCTCGTGGAGGAATCTATACCGCCAGCAGGCAAAACTGTACAGATTTCTATCGTGGAAAATGAGGGAGGCCAGGGAGATGCAGTAGGGGGGCATCAAAAGTTGTCTTCTCCCTCACACAGGAAAACCAGGACTGACATCTCACCATCAAGGTACCGTATTTTTCGGTGTATAAGACGCACCCTTTTCCCCCAAAAAATAGGGTAAAAATCTGGGAGCTCCTGGGGGCTGGGAAGGGCAAAAACGAGCAAAAATACGGGCTGTTTTTTGCTCATTCCCCCCCCCCCCGCCTGGCAGGCCTCCCAAAGCTGTGCATGCCCCCCATTTTGCAAAAAACAAGCCATGCAGAGGGTTTGGAGGCCTGCAGAGTACAAAAACTTTTTTTTTATTTTAAGAAAATTACCTCTTCAAAATGATGGTGCGTCTTATACTCTGAAAAATACAGCAAGTAGAGGCACAACACAAGGGAAGGTAGGCACAGGGGTGACCCAAGGATTTATCCAATGTCATTTGATATCCCAACTATGTTTCCCAAGAGTTTCTGGAATCCCCGAAAAGTTCACCTAGATGCACAATGACAGATGATAAATAAATAAATAAATATGTCCACCTGCATTAACCTCTCCTTCAATTTGGCAGTCATGAATTCAGCATTGGCTTTTCTACAGCATGTATGTAATTCAGGAAGCAAGCTTGGATCAGTGCAGTCATAATACATCATAAAATGAGGTTAGCATTCACCAGGAAATACTGTATTTTTCTGAGTATAAGACATACCTTCCACACCACCTAGGCCGTTACAAAACAAAACAACAATGGACACACAGCCAGCACCAATCTACCCATCATGATACAACCACACAGCCAATCAATCCACTTACTGAAACAAAACCAGCACTCCACACACACCCCACCAAAATTTATAGAAAGACAGCAGCTCTGACCACACTTTAAGCCAAAAACACCAGCCTGAAGATGGCGAGTGAGACCTTGCCAAAATGTTGCCAAGACAATCTCAATCTTACATGGGAAAATATATATATTCGGGTCTTTTCCAGTGTAAGATAAAAACAGGTTTATTTTTTGCCTTCCCCCAGCCCTGCTGATGCCTGCAGAGTGCTCCTGGGGACCAGGGAGGACAAACTCTTTTTTCTTACCTATTTGAAATCTTGGTGCATCTTATGGACCAGTGCGTCTTATAGTCCGAAAAATAAGGTACATCTTTGTGGGAAAGTTGCTCAGAGGTGTAACTTCTTCAATGAGTGCTCTAAAATATAGGTAAGCAGCCTGAAGGCTTCCAGATGTTTCAAACATATGCCTCATCCAATCTGTCCAGCATCAAGGAACTGTGAGATCTATAGCCCAAAACATCTGGAGGGCATCCAGTTGCCTGCCTCAATCCTAAAGATATTTATTATGTACATATATGCCACAATGCATTCATTTCTCCTTTGTTCTGCCTTCTCATAGCTCCCCATTCTCATGAAAATCTGATATGGTATCCCAACCATTCCTCAAAAAGGACTCAAAAGCTTCCAAATTCATTACAAATGAACAATTATCCTAATTTCCACAGGTACTCCTCGACTTATGACCACAATTGGGACAAGAATTTCCATTGCTAAGCAATTGTTAAATGAGGAGTCCTTGGTGTTCTCCAAGCTTGATGGCTTTATTGCAGATGTTTCATTACCAACAACCTCCACTGGTTGTTAAGTGAGTCATGTTTAATGTTATGAACTTTCCTGCCACAGCTATTAAGCAACTCACCACAACTGAAATGTGACTCATGCAGTCATTAAGAAAATTTGGCTTTCCTCTCGACTTGTTGAAAGTCAGCTGAGAAGATTGCAACTGGTGATCACATGATCCCGGGAGACTGAAACCGCCATGAGTACTTGCCAGTTGCCAAACAACTAAATTTTGATCATGTGACTGTGGGGATACTATCACAGTCATAAGAGCAATCATTACCGTGTTTCCCTGAAAATAAGACAGGGTCTTATTTTCTTTTGACCGCCCAAAATAAGCACTTGGCCTTATTTTTGGGGAGGACTTATTATTTTTGAGGCGGTGAGCATGGTCGCAACATCTCTGCTGCCTTGTTGCAAAATTTTCGGGGAGGGCTTATTTTAGTGCATGCGCTCAAAAGCCCGATTGGGCTTATTATCCAGGGAGGCTTATTTTCAGGGAAACAGGATAGTCATAAGTCATTTTTTTCAGCGCTTTGGTAATTTCAAATGGTGAGTAAATGAACGGTCCAATTCTATGGAAATGCAGGTTGCGGTTCTCCCAAAGATGCTTTGTTTTCGAAGAGTCAATTGGACTTTCTGGTTTTTCCTGGAAGACGTTTCACTTCTCACCCAAGAAGTGAAAATGAGAATGATGGGAAGCAAAACGTCTTCCAGAAAAAAACAAAAGTTCACTTGCCTCTTGGGGAGGGAAAAGCACCTTTGGGATAAAGGAATGGTGATGGGTCAAGGGCTACCGTGTGCGACCATTGTAATTTTAAAGCCAATAGGACCAGAAGTGTTATTCAGCAGGTTCTGACTAGTTCTGGAGAGATAATAGTGGAAATTTTGAGGAGTACCTCCTCTGACTGGCCCCGTTCCCATTTATTCTCTGCCTCCCGAGACCTAGCTGATCACGAGGGAATGCAGATTTTGCAGTATCCTTTCCCTAGAGTAGGGAGGAAATGGGGATTTTGCAGTATCCTTCCCCTGGATTGGGGAGGAAATTGGGATTTTGCAGTATCCTTTCCCTAGACTGGGGAGGAAATGTGGATTTTGCAGTATCCTTTCCCTAGACTGGGGAGGAAATGTGGATTTTGCAGTATCCTTCCCCTGGACTGGGGAGAGAATGGATATTTTTTACTGTACCCTTCCCCTGGAGTGGGGAGGAAATGGGGATTTTGCAGTTTCCTTCCCCTAGAGTGGGAAGGAAATGGGGATTTTGCAGTAACCTTCCCCTAGAGTGGAGAAGGAATGGAGATTTTGCAGTATCCTTCCACTGGACTGGGGAGGAAATGGGGATTTTAAAGTATCCTTCTCCTAGGGTGGGGAGGAAATGGGGATTTTGCAGTAACCTTCCCCTGCCACGCCCACCAAGCCACACCCACCAAGCCATGCCCCACAGAGCTGGTAGTAAAAAAAAAATTGAATCCCACCCCTGAATAGGACTTAGAGAAAAAATAAGTAAGGCCATCTCCTTACCTGACTTGTGCCTGCAGTGGGAGTAGCAGCTAATCGGGGGGGCGGTGCTGATTTCACAACATCGGTCAAGGGCAGTCCTTCCTCTGCCACAAGTCCTACCAAGAAGATCAATGAGGAGAAACAAGATGAGGGATTGTCTGAACTCCTTGGCAGATGCATATGTTGCATTGATCCTCCCCAGACGGGTCAGTCTTCAGGAGTGAAGGATAAAGACTAAAGATTTTATTTTCAAATGCACGGATCTAGGCATGTGAGGTCTCAGGGATCACATCTGGGTCAATAATTCAATTTGTCCCATGGAGGGTAAAGCTGGCCACACAGTTGCAAGTTCAACAGTATCAGTGATCGCTGAAGAATGATGATAAGGCAGCCACCAGAGGCGGACTGATGAAGAAGGAATAAATTGAAGGTCCAGGAGCATGCACAAAAGGGGAAACTTTGTTCAGACTTATAAACAAGGCCACAGGCCAGAATTCATGGTCTCATCCAGAGGATAAGCCCTATTAGTGCACTCATTCAAACACACTCACACAACTTGTCTTGTGGCACTTCTAAGTCTTTAAAAAAACTATGTATTTTTCGGAGTGTAAGACGCACCGGAGTATAAGATGTCCCGAGATTTTAAAGAGGCAAATTTTTTAAAAAGTTTTTGCACTCTGCAGACCTCTCCAAAACGGGTCCATTTTTTGTCAAAAAAAGGGGCACGCATAGCCTTTAGGAAGCTTATAGAGTGCTCCTGCGGGTTCGGGGGGCAAAACAAGCAAAAAATCGCCTGTTTTTCACTCATTTCTGCCCTCCCCAGCCCCCAGGAGCACTTTGGAAGCCTCCTAAAGGCTATGCACAGACATTTTGGTGAAGGGGGCAGAGTTTCAGGAGGCCAAAAATGCTGTATTCAGTGTATAAGACGCATCCAGATTTTCACCCTCTTTTTTGAGAGAAAAAGATGTGTCTTATACTCCAAAAATACTGTACTTTTTTTTAGGGTGGGTTTTTATTCGCCAAGGTCTAGACCAGGGCTTTCCAATCTTGACCAGTGGGGAATTCTGGGAGTTGAAGTCCACAAGTCTTAAAAGTTGCCAAGTTTTGAAAGCCTTGGTCTCGAATATAATAATTCAGGAGCCTTTTAGAATACCACAAAGCTGTTCTTGGCCCTATATTTAACCCAAAGATACACAAGTTGTATGTGACATTAAAGAAAATAGAGGACTCTCTCACAAAAGTTGATTTATCATTAGGAGCTAAAAGGAGAATCTTTTTATAAGCCTGGTGACCAGAACTGTATTGTGCTAAGACAGCGGTGTCAAACTCAAGGCCGGGGCCTAGATCCATCCCATGGGACACTTAGATCTGGCCTGTACAGCTGACCTGGGGAAAATAACAAAGAACTGGCCCGTGGTGCCTGTGCCAGTGAAAATGGGCTCCCGAGCTCCATTTTTGGTTGCGACGGCCTCCAGCAAGCCTCTGCCAGCGAAAACAGAGCTCCAGAGAGCCACATGGAGCTCAGGAGCCTGTTTTTGCTGGCAGAGAATTCGGTCCTCCACAGGC
Source organism: Thamnophis elegans (assembly GCF_009769535.1). Taxonomy (NCBI): domain Eukaryota; kingdom Metazoa; phylum Chordata; class Lepidosauria; order Squamata; family Natricidae; genus Thamnophis; species Thamnophis elegans. Next base: position 8,687,302 of record NC_045558.1, read on the forward strand.
ACTCTCGACACAAGTGATGTCAAGCTGGCCATGTCCACTCCGGCCCCCCAAGTTCAAACACAACCATGATGCAGCCCTCAATGAAGTTGACTTTGACACCCCTGCTCTAAAAAGCATTATCCAATAAAGAATGCACCGATAAGGTCCTTAAAAAAAAAAAAAGTCCTGCCCTCCTCCTCATCACTTTCTAGCTATCTTCACTGTCTTGTGGCTATATCCACTACTGGAAAAGGCGTCAACCTCGAGGCAAAATCTGGAGCCGGAGTCCCGGAAACAGTTTGTGACTATGTATAATCACATTCACTCCTGTGATGCAGCTGGAACCAATTGTATTGGCTCTGCCGTTCCATTGGACTATTTCAGTGATGTGGAGAGGGGAGATCTGCTGCTTGGGTAATAGTCTATCCTCCATATTAATCTACTCAGGCCTCCTGCCCTAAAGAGGACATTCCAGCTTTATCTCTTTTCAGAGCACGATACCATAGTCCAGTGTTTCTCAACCTTGATGACTTGAAGTCCTGTGGACTTCAACTCCCAGAATTCCTCAGCCAGTTGTGCTGGCTGGGGGATTCTGGAAGTTGAAGTCCAAAGGACTTCAAGTCGCCAAGGTTGAGAAACACTGCCATAGTCTTTTGAGACTGATGGATGCCAATGCAATGCAGTGGCTAAAGAAATAAGTTAAGAAGTTGAGGATCAGCTGTACTGGTTGTGTGTCCAACGCTTATGGAGTCTTCTGTTTGACTTACCGTGGATGGCCCTGTAAGCGGAACCTAAGCAGGCTGAATTAGCAGTGTCGATTGTGTACACTGGAGCACTGAAGACATCAGACAGGATCTGAAAAGGAAAATAAAATAAACAAAATCACTCTGCAATTTGCTTCGGTTGTCAAGACAGACAGACAAGATTTGCAGGCGATGCTAAGAATCGCCACTGGGAAATTAATTAAAAAGTAGCTGAAGGCATCTTTCAGATGGATCAGCAGAAAAACATAACAGGTAATAGTTGAGGATAAAGTTGGTGGACAACTTTAGCTCCGGAGACTTAGGTTGAAATCCATCCTCAACCACGGAAACCTACTAGATGTAGAAGAAGATAGAAATAACTTTGATGAAAGAATGGATGAATCATTGTAGGCGAAAACATGACTACTCAGCCCTGGGAAAATGAAAAGAAACAGTATTTCAAAATAAACTTTTCTTGTTTGTTTTTGGTATAACACAAAGTAGAGAGAAGCTCGTGTAGGCTTTCAAGATTCTTTTACTACACTGTACAACAATAAAGTAAATTCATCTAATGCTGCAGTGACTTTTTCCTGGCCTACCTCAAAGACCGACACCAAGTGACTTTAGCCCAGCTGCTCTTTCTCAGCTTATCAAGGGCCTTTATGCTTGGGATAAAATGAAGGGAAACTTTCATTTGCGCTTCCCCGACAATCTAATGCCTACACAGATTACGGACAGTCCCTCGATTTTGTAAATCCTATCAAATAAATCCAGTTTTATGGAAAAAATACATAAGGATGCATCATTTGGCAACAATTTAACGTGAGCTTAAAACATGAGCAGGAATGGAATTTCAAAGTTATCCAGTACTGACTGCATTCTATTTTGTAGCTTGCAAACTAATGGGCAACTGGGTTTTTAATCAAAAGCCAGATATAAATAAATATTACACTTATTAAAAACCGAGCAGTCTGCTGGAGATCATATTATTCTTGTCTCATGATTTGGGAAGAACCCCAATAGCCAATCTGGCTACTTTTTAAGCCTGCAATGAAAGAATATTTCCCTTCCAATTCTGGAATGTGCAAATAATATCTGGGAAAGCAAAGTACTGAATTAAATCCAGGAGTTTTGAGAGCTATTACCAAGACACAGGGTTAAGGTCCGAGAAGGTACTAGATGAACTTACATGGCATTTTACACACACAAATCTGTTGTCTTTACCCGTTCTTGGGGAAAAATAAAATCTCTATTCAACCTTTTGCCCCTGAGAAATACTGGCCTTCGGATTTCTTAGCTCCCCAACAGAATGGCTACAAAGAAACTAAGAACAATCAGATACTTGCAAATTATGGGCAGCAAAAAGGAAGGAGGCTATAGGACTGAGTAGAATTGTTTCAATCTCACTTAAAACATTCACTGGGGAGGGGGGGTGGATGCAATGTTTAAATACGTAAAAAAAAAGTGAGCAATGTTTGGATCTTAGCATCTGCTAATCAGGCAGAATTAATTGGGTTGCTGACTTGGTTTCAACGTATCCTTCAGAGTTCCTTCTTTTTCCAAAACCCTAAAATGAATTTCCTAGAAATTATATCCTCAACAGGTCATCCCTGCATGCTTTATGATCTTAGCTGGGGTCAATGGCAGGCAGATCTTTATTTATTTTTTCTTACAATCCTTCAAAATATGGTACAGCTAGCCTTTGACTTACAACTATTTATTTAGCGATCATTCAAAATTACAACGGCACTAAAAGAAAAGGGACTTACAACTGGTCCTCAAACTTATGACCATTGCAGCACACACACACACACCCTGTCATGGGATTAAAATTCTGGACTGGCAACTACTATGCATTTATTACAATTGCAGAATCCTGGGGTCATGTGATCGCCATTTGTGACCTTCCTAGCCACATCAGGCATGACTCACTTAACAACCATCTTGCTTAGCAAAATAAGTTCTGATCCTAATTGTGGTTGTGAGTGGAGGATTTACCTGTAACTGTTTTTATGAACAAATGCAAAGAGGCCAATGTTACAGAAACTTAGATAGTTGCAAACAAGTACAACTGTAATACACAATGGTAGTAACACCCAGACAATAGCAAAAGGTTCCAATAAAGTTGTGGCTTATTGACTGTTCCCAGTTGTTTACTTTGAAAAGCATCTGCTTTAATTTGCCTTTTCTAGGAACCTAAAGATGTGAACTTCTGTGGTTTTCTGGCTACAGATTGACGTGACCTTTTCTTCTCGGTGTCATGTCACAGTCCGATGATGTGTCAACTGATGACGTGAAGCCAAAGGCCTCTTTCCAAGTGGGAATGAGCTGTACTTCATCAACAACAAGAACAGGAAACAGTGGCTGAGATAAAGGTTTAGGAGCCTCGCCCTCCCCTTTTTTTTAACTGTTCATCATTAATCTTTATTGTTATTTTCTTACAAATATATAGAATACAGTTTGGGTCACTTTCTTGCCATCCAATGCTTCCATCTTATTTTGCAACAACTTTGCCTCTTCTATCTTTTCAACCTCCCTTCTCTGCCCTCTTCTTTCCTTCCTCCCTTCTTCTTCTCCTCTCTTTCCCCCCTCCTTCTCTCTTCTCCTCCTTCTTACCTTCTCTCCTACTCTTAATTCCCCTCCCTTACTTCCTCTGCTTTACCCTTTCTTCTTTTCCCTCCTCATCCTTCCTCCTTTCTTCTTCCCCTCTTTCCCCCTCCTTCTTCCCCTCTCTCCTAAATTCCCCTCCCTTACTTCCTCTGCTTTACCCTTTCTTCTTTTCCCTCCTCATCCTTCCTCCTTTCCGTTGTTGCTTGAAGGGGCCCTTTTTAAAAACTATCTGCTTTCTGGTCCCTTCTTAAGTTATAAAGAAGTGCCAGTTCTCCGTGCAACATACATACAGTCAGAGTGTTACAAATAATATATTATATTTGCACTCTCATGGATTCTGAAATTCCAAAATCACAGGTCGACTCTGAATGACTGCACAAACATAGAATCATAGGGTCGGAAGGGACCCCAGAGGTCTTCTAGTCCCTCTCAAGGCTTATGCTGTCCCAGATGAATTGGTTGTCCAATCTATTTTTGAAAACCTCCAGTGATGGGGAGGACTCACCATCAGGGAAGCAACTGTTCCACTAATTAACTGCCCTGTCGGAAAATGTGAAGCTACAAATAAGTAAGAAATAAAATTAATGAAATTTAATTTCTTACTTCTAGGTTGAGTTCCTAGAAGCTTCCATCCTGCCCTTTTGATCCTGCCCTTTTGATCCTGCCCTCTAGTATCTTATTCTGTATGTCATCCTGGAGGACACTATTATATCCTGCCTAATCCATCTAGTCTCTAATATTTACATTATAATAGCTGCTGAACAGCAGATTGAGCTCAACAGGATCTAATTTGATTGGAAGTTTCCATGGTAGTTTTCTAGACCAATTGGGGTTTGCTCCCGATAAGTTCTTTACCTAGGAGATGTACAGATGACCAGGACAGTAAATCCTGAATGTCCTTCCATGCATGTAATTATCTCCTACACAAATTTCCTTCCTGGCTAATTCCTCCTAAGGCTCTGCCTACTCAAGACCTTGGTTCCCTGGTTTTGAATTTTGACTCGAGAGCTCACCAGCTGGCTAACATGGCACACTGGATGCTGATCTCAAATGCAAAAAGCCATACTTACTTGTAAGATTGCCTTATTATGGGATGCCCCGCCGGTAGCCAAGATTTTTGTGGTCGGCACTACAAGAGCAAAGAAGAAATTGAATTAATGGAGGGAGGGAGGGTAAAGATCCTTATCTACCTTACAGAAAAGTATAACGGGCTCAACTTTTTTTAAAGAAATAGTTTTTATTGAACATTTTCAAGTTTAAAAATCTCAAGTAAAAAAAGAGGAACAGAGGAAAAAAGAACAAGAAAAAAATACAAAAAACAAATACAAAACAAATAAAAACACAAACAACATGACAATATAATATAATTTTACAGCTTTCCATATCAGCATGAATATTCAATTATTGCCTTCTTGTAGTTTTTAGCAATTCTAATACTAATGTAATAATTATATTGTAATATAATAGTATAGTATCTATAATCAGATGTTACATACATACATTTTTCTTCATAATATAATCAATAGTTTTTAAAACTTTTATTTCTTGTTTTGGCTTCTATTCTTTAGCCACTTGTACAGTCTACTCCAAATTTTATAATAGTCTGACACTTCTCTTTCTTTTAATTTCATAGTGTAACTTTTATCTCCATAGTCATCTTATTCATTTCAGCACAGGCTACAACTTTTTAATGATAGAACTCATTAATAATGGTTCTGAAAATACCAAAAACTGACACATCTGTTAATTGGCTTAGTGGGCTGGATATTGGCAAGTCAGGCGGTCTGGCAAAGAGGATTTTATTCCAGTTCTGAATTCTGGCTTGACCCTTCAGATGCCACATTAAGCAATGAAGTGATATCAGTGCCACCATTTACATAGTTGAGGAATTCTGAGAGTTGAAATCCATAAATTGGAAATTAAAAGTTGCCAAGTGTTGGAGACCTGCTTGAATCACTACGCCAAACAGGCTTAATTTTACATTGCTGTTTTTATTTTCTTATTTGCTGGTACTCTGGCGTTGCCATTTATAGGGGGGAAATGTCCGGACCAAACATAATATCTAATGTTGGATTTTCCCCCTTACCAGAGGAAGCCCTCTTGTGGAGTACTATGAAGCCCTTATCATGGACCTCTTGTGGAATACTGTGAAGCTGTTATCATAGCAACTCCCCTGCGCTGTACAGTAGAAGTCATTTTAAGGTACAACAGACTGTATCTTATCAGAACACTCCCACCCCGAAAGGGTGTTAGGGGTGTCTTACCCCCCACAGTATTTTTTTTCAGAGAGAAAGTCATCTGTGTACCAAGTTTGGTTGAAATTGCTTGAGGCGTTCCAGAGTTATGCTAGAACACACACAGACACACACACACACATTTTTTATAAATATAGATTGCCTTAGTAGGGCTTCAAGTGTACAAAAAAAATGAAAGAAGAGCTGTCAAGGCAGCAAATATCAAGAAAGCATCATAGTCTTTAACATTCCTCCTAAATCAGATGCCAAGGAAGGCCTGGCAAAGGCCAATTCATTAACTTTTTGCAATGCAATGCAACAACTCAGAATTTGTTTTTCCGATTTTTATCTTGCCTGGTTTTTTTTCCATACACCAGGTATGGTCCTCGACTTAAACCAGTTCATTTAGTGACTGTTCACAAAGTTACAAGAGCACTGAAAAAAGTGACTTATGACCGTTTTCACAGTTACGATTTTTGCAACATCTCCCTGGTCGTCCCGTGATCAAAATTGAGATGCTTGGCAACCGGTTCATATTTATGACGATTGCAGTGTCCGCGGGGGGGTGGGGGGGTTTTCCTGTGATCCCCTTTTGCGACCTTCTGACAAGCCTTACCTTTCTTTACGCAAATGTCCCCCCAAAGGAAACCTCCGGCTTTCTTTGGTGCAGGAACTCCCAATGCAGTCAAGACCAGTGCTGAGAGTTTGAGTGTCAGCCACCCATAAATTTAATCACAACTTCCTTTTCAGGGGAAATTTCAACGATGAACAAATTGGGTTTAAAAAGCCATTAGGTTCCACATCACTGTCAATAAATAACTGAAGCACACAGCCCGGTAATTCCTTGGAGAAAACAAGTTTCAATTCTACTCGTACGAGGTGGCAGAAACTTGCCAATATTTGTAGAAAAGTGTTACAAAAAGCCACTGGAAAACCTCTGGAAACCACTAGGCTCAGGAAACTAAACAAACTAAACAAACATGCAAAGCCACAACTAAAACCATCTCTTAAAGGTGTTTGATCCTCCAAAGCATCTTTGTGCTTTTCTACCAAACCTGGGAAAGACGGAGGGCGAAAGAAGAAGGGGACGACAGAGAATGAGGTCGCTGGAAGGAGTCATCCAAGCAGTCGGCGTGAGCTTGAATGGACTCCAGAGGATGGTAGAGGACAGGAAGAGTTCACAACTAGCAACAACAACAACCAGACCTGGGGAGGAAAGCTATGGCAAATCTAGACAGCATACTAAAAAGACATCACCTGTCAACAAAAGTGCGTTATAGTCAAGGCTGTGGTTTTCCCAGTTGCAATGTATGGCTGTGAAGGTTGGACCATAAGGAAGCCTGAGCACCAAAGAATTTGAACTATGGGGCTGGAGAAGACTCCTGCATTGAGTCCCTTGGACTGCAAGCCGATCAAACCGGTCAGTCCTAGAGGAGATCCACCCTGACTGCTCTTTAGAAGGCCGGATCCTGAAGATGAAACTCAAAGACTTTGGCCACCGAATGAGAAGGAAGGACTTCCTGGAGAAGAGCCTCATGCTGGGAAAGATGGAGGGCAAAAGAAGAAGGGGACGACAGAGGAGGAGGTGGCTGGAAGGAGTCACCGAAGCAGTTGACGTGAGGTTGAATGGACTCCAGAGGATGGTAGAGGACAGGAAGGCCTGGAGGAACGTTGTCCATGGGGTCACAATGGGTCGGACATGACTTCGCAACTAACAATAACCAGACCTGCACATGGCATTCTGGTAAAAGAAGCAGGAAGTTGTGATGCAGAATGTAAGAATTGTGCCTGGAGCAACTTTATCTCAACCAGACAAGAGATTAGCAGCGATATCGCACTTTCTTAGGATTCACATTTCCAGGGGAGCTTCAGGTAGTCCCCGTGCTTCAGGAAGCAGCACCTGGCCAAGAAATAGAGAGCCAAAAAGGGGGAAGAGGGGTGTGTGTGAAGAGGAGCAAAATACAGCAATACAAGCACTCAACACTTAAGGGGGGGGAGGGGGTATCTAGGATAATGCAACATGGCCAACTCACCACAACCAACTCGCTGCAGGACAAGAATTACACTAATACCGAAGAAACAGTGAAAGAGAATCATTTAAGAAAGGAAGCAAAAGGAAGGACAAAATGAAATGTGAATGCAGATATCTATCTATATCTATCTATATCTATCTATCTATCTATCTATCTATCTATCTATCTATCTATCTATCATCTATCTATCTATCTATCTATCTATCTATCTATCTATCTATCTATCTATTATATCTATATCTATATCTATATCTATATCTATATCTATATCTATATCTATATCTATATCTATATCTATATCTATATCTATATCTATATCTATATCTATATCTATATCTATATCTATATCTATATCTATATCTATATATATATATATATATATATATATATATATATATAATTATTATTTTAAACCCTTGAATTGTCCTGCAAGTGAATTGCCACGGCAAGTGGCTACACGAATTGGCTGCACCAAGCTGTCCCACTCTGAGTTATGGGGGGGGGGGGAGCTAGTTGAACAAAACTTCCCTTGATCAGCAATATCAATATCTGAAAGAACTGAAGTCCAGGCAAAGTGATAGTAATAATCAAGAACCATGATGGCAAACCTATGGCACACCTCCCATTGGCCAGCTGATTTTCGGGTCTCTGCTGCCCATGCGGGAGACGTGCGGGGGGTCACATGTGCATGCATGGGGGGGTCACACGGGGGGATCCCCCCCCTCCATGCCCCACTTTTGGTCCCAGGAGGCTGTAGGGAGGCCTGCTAGGCTCAAAATGAGGTGCGGGAAGTTGTGTGCACATGTGTGGGGGGAGCATGTGGGGGTCGGGCATGAATGGGCAGGGGAACGGGATATGCGGGGGGGTGTGCCTGCATTGCATTATGGATGTGGGTTTGCACACACATGCTATTGCACGAGCTCGCACGCTTTCGGCATGTGAGGAGAAAAATATTAGCCATTACTGATCTAGAAGCTAATACGGATGAGTGTGGAATTATTTGTGCTCTTGCTTGTATGTTTCATTGCCCAGTTAGGTGCACTGATGATGTTACCTGGTAGGGTAATAAAACGTCTGCAAGAAAATAGCCAACTTCAGAGAGCATCAAGGACCTCACAGTTCAATCCTGAATTGCACAGATTGTCTACTCTAGAGCAGTGTTTTTCAACCTTGGGGACTTTAAGTCCTGTGGACTTCAACTCCCAGAATTCCCCAGCCAGCTATGCTGGCTGGGGGATTCTGGGAGTTGAAGTCCATAGGACTTAAAGTCCCCAAGGTTGAAAAACACTGCTCTAGAGGACCCAGAAGAAGGGAGAAAATAATCAGATGGCAGGGAGGGGAGTCTACTTTGGTAGGATTTTTATTTTTGGGCGGTTCCTGGATCAAAGACTTGAGCTATTCTTCCACACCTGACAAAAGGAAGTTGAGTGAGATCACAACATTTCCTTGCAGTCTGTTTTTTTTAAACTGTCCATCTCTCCTAGAGTGTGTCAAACTCAAAACCTGTGGGCCAGATCCAGCGCATGGGGTGCTTGGATCTGGCCCACAGGGCTACCCTGGAAACAGCAGATCAGCCCGCAGTGGATCCGCCAGCAAAAACGGGCTACCAATCTCCGTTTTTGCCCGGGATGGCCTCTTGTAACCTTCTGCCAGTGAAAGTGGGAGCTCCATTTTCACTAGGCAGAACACTTGGGCCACCACAGGCGCCCCCTGACACGAGTGACGTCAAGCTGGCCATGTCCACCTTGGCCATGCCACGCCCCCTGCCCCCTCCACCCCCCGAGGTCAAACACAACCCTCAATGAAATAGTTTGCCACCCCTGGCTTAAAGCATCTCAATTCTTCCTTGAAAAAAACTGCTCTCCCTTCTCTGGCCACAAAGCTGCTGAGCTAGCATTTTGAGCAGCCAAGATAAGACTGGTAGGAGCTGTAAGGTGTAGTAGATTAAAGGAGACTTTTGGTCCTTAGCTAAAGGGGGGGAGGGGTTCTGTGCCATCCCTAATCTCTTTCCTTACTTGGAATTGGTTCCCACCATCTGGAAGTGGGAGTGACCCTCGTTTAAAGCTAGGCCTAGGCAAGGGGTATTAAAATCTCCTTTGCTCCTCCGGATTTTAAGCAAGGAACCATCACTCTCCTATGCAGCTTAGAAGCCTCAATACCCATGTTATCTTTTTGGAAACCGGCAGCCGAGTGAAAAGGCTCTTTCCAAGAATAAACTCTCATCCTTTCTGTCGGCCTGGTTGTATAGATTGGGAGATGATGATGGATCCTTCAGCAGGAACCAGGTGGTGGCCATCTATTCAATGGATGGATTCTCGGAATTGGATGCTGCTGTTGCCTAGCAATCAGGAGATGCTTACAGCTTGCAAGTTTAGCTTATAGAATCCAACAGCCTATAGGAAAACCCCACAATCTAATTTATCATCTTAGCTAAGAGCAGGAACGAAGCCGTAATTCCAATTACGCACCACTTTCCCTGACCAGATGCTCTCTAAATGTATACCCTGGCAGTCCTCGACTTACAACAGATCACTGAGTGACTGTTCGAAGTTACAACGGCGCAGAAAAAACTTGACTTGTGGCTATTTTTCACAGTTGTGGCTTTTTCAGCTTCCCCATGATAATGCGATCAAAATTCAGGTGCTCAGCAAACGGTCCATATTTACGACAGTTGCAGTGATCCCCTTTTACGACCATCTGACAAGCAAAGTCAATGGGGAAGTCACATTCACTTAACAACCGTGTTACTAATTTGTCAACTGCAGTGATTCACTTAACAGCCAAGTTAAGAAAGGTTGTAAAATGGGGCAAAACTCTCTTAACAGATGTCTCACCCTAACCCTAACACTTAACAACAGAAACTTTGGGCTCAATTGAGGCCTTAAGCCGAGGAATACTTGTTCAACTACAGCACATCTTTACAGGTAGTTCTCGACTTATGACCACAATCGGGAGCAGAATTTCCATGGTTAAGTGAGGTGTCAATTAAGCTGCACCCAATTTCATCATCTTTTCTGCCATGATTGCTAAGTGAATCACTGCAGCTGTTAAGCGAATCATGCAGTTGTTAAGTGAATCCAGTTGTTTTTCCGTTGACTGTTGTTGTTGGAAGCCATCTGGGAAACTTGCAAATGGCATTCACATATAACCCTGAGATGTTGCAACCACTGTAAATACTTGCTGGGTGCCAAATGTCGAAATTTTGATCAATGGCCGTAGGGAATGTTGCAGTGGGTTTCCAGAGGTTTCTGAAAGAGATGCAAAGCTTTCAACAGCTGCCAAACCCTTCAAACAATGTTGCATTTTTGACATGCATTGCAAAAATGAAATATCCAGCATTCCACATCTGCAAGACAATAAAAAAGAAGGAAGAAAGGCTAATGGGTCTCTTTAAACTAGCCATTTTTCAGCCAGACCTCCCCACTTCAACATCTGGAATTTCCAGAAAGCTCAAAAGGCTAGTGTTCCAGATTGGGGGAGGCCAAAAAATGCACCTGGGGTGACTCCCTCGTACAATGAAGATGTGCTATGCCTCTTTTGCATCCTGTTATGCAAAAATAAGAGAAATATTAGATTGCCACAATATAAAAAAGATGCCAAGATTCTGGAAAGAGTGCAGAGAAGAGCAACAAAGATGATGAGGGGGCTGGAGGTTAAAACTTATGAAGAAGTGTTGAAAAAATTGGGCATGACTAATTTAATGAAAAGAAGGACGAGGGGAGACATGATAGCAGTGTTCCAATGTCTCAGGGGCTGCCCCAAAGAAGAGGGAGTCAAGTTATTCTCCAAAGCACCTGAGGACAGGACAAGAAACAATGGATGGAAACTAATCCAGGAGAGCAACAACTTAGAACTAAGGAGAAATTTCTTGACAGTGAGAACAGCCTCCAGAAGTTGTGAATGTTCCAATACTGGAAGTTTTTAAAGAAGAGATTAGACAACTATCTGTCTGAAATGGTACAGGGTTCCCTGTATGAGCAATGGGCAAAGAAGACTTCTGTTCTGATTTAGGCTTCCTGATATAGTAAAAAGCACATGCTTAGTCCCCCAAACCCTCTTTTTTTATTTCAATGGCTGTGAAGTATGTTCATTCACAGCCCTGAATCAGTAACAAATAGTTTGTAAAGAGTCCGACAGAAGTCTGCCAAAGTCTTTCGGGATAAGGCTGATAAGCACCCACCTTGATCTCCCTTGAAACGCTGCTGCCAAAGACCTAATTGACAATTAGCTTGCAAGGCCACAAGGAGCAAAGAGTCAAAAAGGAGCTTCAGAATTTAAACCGACCAGAACAAACAAAGTTGCTTCCTGCAGTGTCTTTGCTCCTCCTTTAGGTCCTATGGGAGGGGCTAATCACCTCCAAGCCTTACTCCCGAATCGTCCCTTTTGTCTTAACTGTTCTTGCCTTCTGGAAGCTCTGCGCATGCACGCACTGGGAACAGGCGCTCCCCTGTTCCTCTGCCTCACTGATGTCCGACTCTGGGAGCTCTAGAGGCAGCACATAACTCCCAGAAGGCCCTGACCCCCTCTCTGCCTCCAACGCAGAGCCCTTGTCCGAACCTTCCCCAGACTCCAGGACTGACCAATGTTCCTCCTCAACCTCCTCACTGTCCGACTCTGCTGCCAGCTCCGCAAGGCGCCAGCGGCATATGCAGATAAAACTCCTTCCTCCTCCTCCCCTATTTTCCCTACAACAGCTTTGTGTGAGAAAATGACTAGCCCAAAGTCACCCAGCTTGCTTCAGTGACTGTTGGGACTTGAACTCATAGCCTCCTGCTTTCTAGACTGGTGCTACACCATTATACTAAACAGGTTCTTTGTGACATATCTCTAAATGTCGTGTTTGGTTATTATCCTAACAGCTTAAGTTATGGCTTCTTCAACCTGAGTTGGCTAGGCTCTAGGGTGTGGCTCCTGCCCAGATCAGCCATGCAAAGGAATTACAAGCTTTGGGAAATCTGATTCGGTGCTCAAAAATAATATCATCATCTGTTTCTAACCCAAGGACAGTGGTTCGCCTTTCAGAAAATATCAGTGTTTGTTGCCTGGCGGCCTTGAATTATTCATCAAGCTCCGCTACTTTCTTGTCCAATTCACTTTGTCATTTCCCTCCAACTTATTCCCAGCCGCTCTGATGAAAATATAACACAATAACACCTGCTTACAAGAGGCATTCAATTTATTACATGCCCTGATTGAAAAGACATTTCCTCTGCTCCCAAGTTAAAATTAGATGCTCTTTTTTTAATGGAAGATTCGTGTTTTGGGGTAGAGTACAGCAACGTGATACACAATGTGGCAAGAGTTCTTCAGCAACCTTATCCACAAAATCTAAAAGTTTTGTCCTTTTTCTAAGAAAAGAAAAGAAACATGATATGACATTAGAGCAAAGTATGAAATTCCACACCCACAAATAGTAAGCTGACTTTAAGAGTTTCTGGAGAATTGTGGGCAGATTGCTGTACACGGAGAGAAGATTTCCCACTCCTGTATCCAAACTTGGTCCCTTGATTTTCACTCTCCATTCCCTCAACTAGAAGCTTCTTTTCCAACCAGATGTTCTCGATCCTTGAATAGACGTTTGTGCGTATGTAACCTTGGATAATTTGGCAGCGGCACCTAGTTGCCCTTGGACACCCAAATGAGTCTTTTCCATCTGCAAGAAGTGACGAAACTTAGCTGACCATGAAAAGGAAAACCAGGGTTGAACTTAATCTTAATCCTTAGGTGGCAAAGCACCGGGAAATGCCAAGGCAATCAACCAGATGGAGAAGTCAAACAGGTTGAAGGCACCTACGTCATCTCCAACAATTGAGATCGACTTACGAGAGTTTTACTGGTTTTACTTGTCAGAAGCCAGCTGGGAAGGATGCAAATGGCGATCATATAACTCTGGGATGCTGGAACCATCATAAATATATGCCAGTCTCCTGCGAACTCCACTCCCCTTTCACTCCACTTTTATTCCCTCTGGGAGGGGCCATTCATCGTTCACCTCTGGCCTTACTCACAAGTTGATCCTTGTTCTTTACCTATTCCTTTCGTCTGGCAACTTTGCGCATGCGCACACTGGGAACAGGCTCCAGCTGTTCCTCTGCCTCACTGATGTCTGACTCTGAAGGCAGCTGATAACTGGCATACGGCCCTGGCCCCATCTTTGCCTCCGACACAGAGCCCTCATCAGAACCTTCCCCAGACTCCAGGACTGGCCCATGTTCCTCCCCAACTTCAACCTACTGCCAGCTCTGTGAGCGGGCCACAATAGACAGTGAGTTTTAGTCCCCCATGGGCTTGAAAGTGGCTAGGTGACTTTGAACCAATCACCAGGAGATGGTGAGTTCTAGACCTATCTGAGGCTGAAAATCAGCTGGGTAACTTTGGGCCTGCCACTGTATCTCAGTCCAGCCTATCTCATATGGTTAAGTGAGGAAAATAAGAGGAAGGAATATTAGATACATTCATCGCTTTGACTTGCAAGTAACAAAGGAAAGGTATAAATAAAACAAAAAGTTGTAATATATCAAAGTCAGGGTAAAGCTACCCTTTCCATTCTTATAATACAAATTTCTCCCTATCACAATTTTCAGCAATCTTAAAAAAAAATGCGCAAAGTTTTATTTACAAATATTTAGTCTTAGTTATTTTTTTAAATCTATCTTTAGAGGAAACGCTAACCATTTCTTCTTCTGGCAACCTGTCAATTATGGTAAATTTGCAAATAAACTCTTGGACTCAATTCCAGTCACCCTAGGTAGTAAAACTAGAGCAGCTGATGTGAATCCTTCCTCAACCCTCCCAATCTACTCCAGTCTTTTCACAGCTTTATCCAGGTTCACTGCTTCCCAGCAAGTCTGATCAGATCTTCTGTGTGCAGAAATGAATGACATATTTGCTAATCGACCCATTAAGCTTTCTATCTTTCGGCACAGCAAAGCAAAACAAGGCCTATACCCACCAAATGACTTTTTCAAGGACATGGAGGCATCTTGATTTTGTAAAACAATCAACCCAACCAATGAGTTGACGCTCTCCGTGTTTATTCAAAATGTGGTGCACATATAAATACCCACACACATACATGCATAAGGCAATCCCTCCAATAATGGGGAATTATTTCTATTCTAAGAAATGGAAAGTGCAAGAGAAGATGATGTAAGCAGTCAAGGAAAGAATGCTGACTTAATGCATTTTTACCCCCCAAATTAATTAAGACATTCTGAAAAATATTGTAGGAGGGGATGACACCCTAACACAGCTTTCTCCGAAGAGGTTTCCTTCAGATATGCTAAATACTTTATCCAAGGTGGCTAGTAATTCTGGCAGCTGCAATCCAAAATATCTAGAGGGTATGTTGCTGAGCTCATGCATTTTTCTCATTGCCATTTGCCATTTAATAAAGAAATTTGGTGTTTGTCTCCTCTTATTGTTTTGCAAATGGGAACATCAGCAAATACTGGTATTGAAACTACGTTTTTTTTTCCCCCTCCAAATAAATTAGTATAGTATGCGAACATATCTCTAACAGCCCTCAACTGTCAGGGAGTAGATCTGGAATTTGAGAATGCCACGGATGATCTCACAAAATGGCTGACCCAGCGGGCACGAGCTGATAAAAAACATCAACTGCCAAAAAACGAATTCATTAAGCTAAAAGGGAGGCATTCCTTCTAACAACCAGAGATTAAGGCAAAACAGGTCTGAGACAGAAAGCAAAATTCAGAGATAGTACAATACACAACGAAGCAAAGAACCTATGTTCCAAATGCCGAATTTAACTATTTTCTCTTCTCAAACACAACAGAATTCCAGTTTCACACAAGCAAAGGGATAATGCTCAGAAACGGCACGAAAGGGTTAACTTTTAAAGGAAAGATGAAGCTAAATAAAATAAAATCAGGATAAATGGGAGATGCCAAGCAATGTCCTTGGGAGGTAGGGTGAAGGAATTCAACTGCCCCATTCAAAGCACTAGCACAGTGATAAACTCTCAGTCAAGGAGGAAAAATCTCCCGGGAGCTCTCCACATTCCATGTTCTCCTTGAGGGACAATTGCAAGGTTTAGAAACGTAGGACCAATCCAATTCCATTTTGCAAGGTTTTAGAGAAGTATGACCAGCCCACTTTCATCTTACAACCAACTTCAGAAGCTTGTGAATCAAACAACCCTGAGCAACATGGAAGAATGCCATGCATTGTCTAAGGCAGGGTCAGTAACCTGTGGCTCTGGAGCTGCATGTGGCTCTTTCATCCCTCTACTGTGGCTCCCTGTCGCCAGTTGGCACCACAATTTTGAGAGGAGCTTCTGGTTGGGTGTGTGTGTGTGTGTGGAGTAGAGAAGCACAGCGCACCAGGATACTCTATGTCAAGGGGTGGGTTTTCTGGTCAGCTCCACAATTGATAGGACTTTCGGTTATGACAGGTAGAGGAAAAAGAACTCTGCGCTAGGAGAAGACTTTATGGTGGGGGAACCGAACTCCCGGTCAGCTCCAGAATTAAACAGGGGGCTTCCGGTTAGGACCTTTGTGGTTCCCGGTGTTTTCTTTTCTGTGGGAAATGGGTCCAAATGGCTCTTTGTGTGTTTAAGGTTGCCGACCTCTGGTCTAAGGAGATTCTCAGCCATCCAGGTCATGGTTGGTTGTCCCAAAGGTATTTCAAGAAGCTCCAGTTGACTTTTGGAACAGCACCTTTGGGGCAATTCCATGCATTCATTAAGAACTAAGACAGAGATATGCAGAATTCATCCCCTGAAGGCCTTCACATGCAGCTCCATAAGTCTACCGATACATGACCTGCTTTGAAGAGGAATTGTGGCAAGCTCATAAGTTGAAGCTGATAGGCTTCCAGCTTTATAAGCTTCTTACGTTCTTCAGTCTAGATCTAAGTAAACAGCCTGCTCCACTTACAAGCTCCCTTACTCCTGTTATAATGTCATTAAGCCTCTTAGGCTGACAGTTCCCTCTTAGTTCTGGCTGGTAGATTTTTCTTCATTCAACAGAGAAGTTTGCACCCTGGACACATGCGGGAGATTTATATTTTAATCAGCAGGGCCCAGGGAGGTGGGTGGGAGGTGAAATGGGAGGAAGCTTGGCATAAAGTAATAAAGAAAAATTCAGTTTCTGCAAACCAAAGATTTTGTTCCAGAAGCTGCAATCAGCAACTTCAAAGAATAGGGTGGTTTTTTATATGCAGCCACATACGAGAAAAATTGGCAAGAAGATCAACCCAGTAAATCCTCCAGATAATTTCATGGTACCCCAGGGGAAAAAAGACAATTCTGTAGGGTTCCTGGTGCACTATGATGATTTTCTTCTTCCAGACATTTCATTACCCAACTAGATAACATCATCAGTGTTAGGAGGAAGTGTTAGGTCTTATTTTTATATACTAGTAACTTCTCCTGTTAATGTTAGTGGGAGTGTTCTTGGTGGTTCCTTCGTTATACTGTTAGCTTATTTGTCTGCATCAGTAGTTCCTTGATTGGGATTTACCTTGATTGTTGGTCTGGAATTAATCTTGGTGTTCATCTCTGCTCATTTTGGTATAGATTGCCGGTGAGGAGGTGTTTTGGCTTCTTGATTGTCTCTTTTCACAGACGTGTAGATGTTGTTTATCTTTATGTTCCTGTTGATGGCCTGTTTATCTGAATGCCAGGCCTCCAGGAATTATCTGGCATTTTTAGACTTCGCTTGATCAAGGATGAACACTGCCACCAACACTAACAGAACAAGGACCAGTTCCATCCTGAGATACAAATATTCTCTTCTATCAAGACACCTCTTCTGGGTAAGACCAAAGGAACCTAAGGGTTACTTATCCAGTAAAGGATGGCTGGTTTCTAATACCGTATTTTCCAGCGTAGAAGACTACTTTTTAACCCCTAAAAATGATTTTAAAAAACGGGGGTCTTCTTATACGCCGGATATAAGAAAGGCCATACCAAAAAACCAAAACAAAAGAAAAAGCAATGCCGCCACCAGCGCAGATGCCAGCCTTTCAATCGATAACCTCGGCGCTCCTCGCCTGGGCACGTGGATGGATGAGCTCTGGGATGGCTTAGTAAGGTATGGCTGGAGGTCTGGAGGAGGAAGACGCTGAGCTCAAACTACAAAAGTGTGGCAGCGCAGAGGCCTTCAGCCGGCTCGCGGGCGCCTGAAAGTAGAGGGTCGTCTTATACGTCCAGTCGCCTTATACAGCGGAATATATGGTACTTTTCCTGCAAGGGACTCTAGCTGCAACTCTTAAGCAATATCTAAAGATGTTGAGTCACCTCTTGTGGATTGCAAATGAAAATGCAGAAAAGTCACAGACCTGACCAATTTGCATCACAACCTTGCTTACCACAGCTCTAAGAGAACCATTAAGTCAGACTTCCAAAAGAGATGCCACCATAAATATAACTCATAGGAGCCTGTGCTTGAATCAGCACCCTGGGCCTTCTTCAGTGGTGGGATTCAAATAATTTAACCGGTTCTCTGCCCTAATAACCAGATGGGTGGGCGTGGTGGTCATGTGACCATGTGGGCGTGGCCAACTCAACATCACTCACGCCGATGGATGCTTGGCCTTAGCTGTTAAATGTAATCAGGGTTAACTGGAGAGGCAGTTTCTGTAAGCAAGGCAATAAAGATTAGGCTAGAAACAACAGTAGAATGTTTCCTTCCTGCCTTCCTTACAGGATTAGCCATGTAAAGTGGGAAAAAACAAAAGGAGATTTCTTCCAACAACCAGTTCTCCGAACTGCTTAGAAAGTTAACAGCTGGTTATCCTGAATAGGTGCGGACTGGCTGAATCCCACCACTTCCTAATTGAAGAGAAAAAGTCTAGAATCATAAAGCTACAATGGATTACCCCTGTCTAAACAAAGATTGTTTTGATGTGTCTTGGGACTCACCAATCATTTTTTTCCTTCTGTGGATATTTGGGCAGAGCAGCGAATTCTGGAGATGCACTGGTTAGACTCCCTATGGGTGGACAATCTGGGATCACAAAAAGCTTTCCTTCGCTTCTGTATTTATTATAGTGCACTAGCAGATTTTTTTTCCCAGCACACAAATACCCTTTTCACACATGGTTTGGAAATTATGGCATTAAATCACAAAGGAATGAGATTTGCAAAATGACACCAACTATCAAAGCAGACACAGTGGCTCAGTGACTAAGACGCTGAGCTTGTCAATCAGAAATGTTGGCAGTTTTGCGGTTCGAATCCCTAGCGCCGCGTAATGGAGTGAGCTCCCGTTAACCTGTCCCAGAGTCTCCCAACCTAGCCGTTCGAAAGCACGTAAAAAATGCAAGTAGAAAAATAGGAACCACCTTTGGTGGGAAGGTAACAGCGTTCCGTGCGCCTTTGGCGTTTAGTCATGCCGGCCACATGACCATGGAGACGTCTTTGACAGTGCTGGCTCTTCGGTTTTGAAACAGAGATGAGCACCGCCTCCTAGAGTCAGGAACAACTAGCATATATGTGTGAGAGAAACTTTTACATTATCCAAAGCAGAGAGCAAAGAGTTCATGGGCCCATTTGGCCAATGTTAGGATTTAGCCATTGCCATCCAGCCAGGAATGGAGAGGAAGAAACATCCCCCCCACCTCAAAAAAAAATCATCAAATCCTTAAGACATCAGCATGGCATTTTTAGCTGCTCAAGGAAACAGAGTTCTGCCAGTACCAATCTTGCAACTATATCCATTGAGGCATCCATAATGCCGCCTTCTACAAAATCAGCATATGCTCAGCTTTTAAGCACATAATTCAGCATTTTCATGAACAAGGAACTTAATCGTGCCTTCGTTTTAAAAATCAATGAACGCTGTCCCCTTGCAAGCCAGATGAAGGGCAGCCTCAGGAATTTACAACAAGCAGGCCAGTATGTGGAAGCATTCATATAAACAGTGTTTCACACCCAGATGCACCTGGTGCAAAATATTTCTTTTTTTTTTTTTACATTAACCCCTTCCTACCTAAATTTATGGGGATATTTCACAAAAGTGCATAGGTATTTTTCCCCACCCCACTTTTGGTTCCAAATCTGCAGAAAATGAACCCATGTTCGTTTAAAGAAGATCAAAAAGGAAAAACCCAAAGGAAAAAAAGCTTAAAAGCCCATCCTCTGGCCATATCTTCAGGTTCACTGCTAAGAAATGATCGATAGGAATGATCAAAGAAACGGTGAAGCACACAAGAAAACAATTCCACGCTGGCCTTTGAGAATTTGTGTTGGTAGAGAGCCCGGTTTAAGAACCACCTCCAATAGTTCAGATCTCACGGGAGCAAAATCCAAGATTAATTCTAGATCACCATTTGGTTTCTCGGAGTAACTGGTACTGAACGATGATCTCACTTTGGAGGTAGCACAGAGGCCTGTGATAGCGAACCTATGACACATGTGCCACAGGTGGCATGCAGAGCCGTTTCTTAGGGCACGCGAGACATTGCTCCTGTCAGCTCCAGCTCACCTGCGCACTAGCCAGCTAATTTTGGCCTTTATTTTTGCCCGGGTTTTACCCTACGGCGACTTTCCTGAAGCCTCCAGAGGGAGAAAAACAGCCCTGCAGGCATCCCAGAAGTCCATTCCTGAACTTCCAGTTTGTGTGTTGGGCTGTTTTTTGCCCTCTGGAGGGCGAAAAACGGCCCAACACGCTAACTGGAAGTCAGGAAACGGGCCATTTCCGGCCTCCATGGTGGCGGGGGAGGCCATTTTCACACTCCTCAGGCTCCTAGAAAGCCTTCGGAGCCTGGGGAGGGCGAAAAATGGATCTACTGGGCCCACCGGAAGTCGGAAAATGGGTTGTTTCTGACCTCTGGAGAGCTTCCGGGAGGCAAGGAAGGCCATTTTCCCTCCCCAGGCTCCAAGAAAGCTGTGCGCACATGCACGGGGCAGTTGGGGGGGGGGTGTTATGCGATAGCACGTGCACTTGTGCTTTTGGCACCCGAGGCAAAAAAGGTTTGCCATCCTTGCTCTAGGCTGATGGATCTTTCCTCCATGAATTTATCCAGTTCCTTGTGAAAACTATGTAATCAATAGTCTGTAGAGATTCTCAGTCATTCAGGTCATGGTTGTCCCAAAGGTGCTTTTTCTGGAGGCAACTGCACTTCTTTTTTTTGGGGGGGGGGGGAGACGTTTCACTTCTCATCCAAGAAGCTTCTTTCTAACGATTCCTGTTATTTGCTTAATAACTGCAGCAAAAATGTTCATAAAAATCAGGTGCGACTCACTTAATTCAGAAGCAGAAATTCTGGTCCCAATTGTGTTCTCATAAGTCAAGGAATACCTGTTTTAAAAAAGGGGTTATTGTGGCCTCTTTGACCCTCCCCCCCCCGCCATGTCAACATTGAACAGCCCTCTCTCCAACAGAGGGGGAGGGATACGACATCATCTATCTCCATAACACAGTCCTTTCCACTGTTCTAAGAAGGCTCCACCACCATTTGAACCACTCAGGTGACCCTGAGGACACATTTTCACCTCCAAGTGGCCTCAACGACTCTCTAAAAGGATGCAAATGACCAGATGACTGCAAGGAATATATAAATCCTTCCATTCCCCACCATCCAGTCAGAGGCTGAAGAAGCTTCTTAGATGAGAAACGAAATGTCTTCAAAAGAAAAAAGAAGAAAGTCTACTTGTCTCCAGAAAAAAAAAAAGCATCTTTGGGACATCTAATCAATATCTTTTTTCTTGCAGGCGTGAATTCCAGAATTTTCTTTTGTTGCTCATTCAACATTTCCATCTGATCAGGTTGGCTGTATAGTACTGGTCCTCGTATTTTGAAAGAGGAAGAAAAAAATATAGCCTAGCCATGCCATGCATAAATTTATACACCCTGATTGGACCAAATATCTTAATCTTTGGGGTTTTTTTGTAGAAAACATGTGTAAGCCATCAGATCATTCAGTTCCACTTTCCTCAGCACTAATACACAGTGTTTCAGACACAAGTATACTGTAAATTTGTAGTGGGGTTTTATCTTGTAAACCTTTCCTAATAAACCATACATTCACTAGCAAGTCACCTGGATAAAGGTAGTCCTCGACTTACATTCATTTAGAGACTGTTCAGAAAGTGGTCTGGTGCAAAGGTGGGTATTCAGCAGGTTCTGACCAATTCTGGAGAACCGGTAGCGGAAATTTTGCATAGTTCGGAGAAACGGTAAATATCAACTCTGACTGGCTCCACCACCACCCCCAATCTATTCTCTGCCTCCTGAGTTCCAGCTGATCAGGAGGAAATGGGGATTTTGCATATCCTTCCCCTGGAGTGGGAGGGAATGGGGATTTTACAGTATCCTTCCCCTGGAGTGAAGAGGGAATGGAGATTTTACAGTATCCTTCCCCTGGAGTGAGGAAGGAATGGGGATTTTGCAATATCCTTCCCCTGGAGTCAAGAGGGAATGGGGATTTTGCATATCCTTCCTCTGAAGTGCGGAGGGAATGGGGATTTTACAGTATCCTTCCCCTAGAGCAGGGAGGAAATGGGGATTTTACAGTATCCTTCCCCTGGAGTTGGGAGGGAATGGAGATTTTACAGTATCCTTCCCCTGGAGTGGGGAGGAAATGAGGATTTTAAAGTATCCTTCCCCTGCCACGCCCGCCAAGCCATGCCCACAGAACTGGTAGTAAATTTTTTTGAATCCCACCACTGATCTGGTGGCCTAGAGGCGGTGCTCTAACTTCACAATCAGGGCGCTGTGAGTTCGATCCTAAATAGAGGCAGATATTTCTCTCTCTGGGTAGATGAGAATATAGCTGCTGAATTTTATAACCCTGCATTGGTGACAGGAAGGGCATTCGGCCGGGCAAACACTCAGCTCCATTAAGTTGCCCAGACTCCACCCCGCAAAGGATTATGGGGTCATTAAAAGAAGATGATGCTGATTTAGAGACTGTTCAGAGTTGCAACGGAAGTGGAAAAAAATGGTTTAGGATCATTTTTCACACTTATGACCATTGCAAATTCCCATTATTGCATGAGCAAAATTTGGACGCTTAGCAATTGATTCACATTTATGATGGTTGCAATGTGCCACGATTGTAGGGTCACCTTTTGCGACCCTGCAAAGACACTGAAGAAGCCAAAATCACTTAACTGCCCTGTTGCTAACTTAACAACTGCAGTGATTCACTTAACAACTATGGCAAGAAAGGTTGTAAATGGGGCAAAACTTAATTAACGGCCTCACTTGGGAACAGAAATTTTGGGCTCAGTTGCAGTCATAGGTTGAGAACTACCTATATGTATTTGATTCCTGGTGACTATGACTATGTTGGTATAGTATTTCTGATAACAATATGGAAATGATTGCCATCAATCATCTGGAATTTATTGCTAACTAGCCGATAACCCGGTGTTGCTTGGGTATTTATTTATAAGGGGAAAATGTCCGGACCAAACATAATTTCTAATGTTGGATTTTCCCCCTTACCAGAGGAAGCTGCCTTGTGGAGTATTGTGAAGCTGTTATCACGGAAATCACTGCACTGTACAGTAGAAGCCATTTTACGGCAGAACCGTAGAAGCCATTTAAAGGCACAACAGGCTGCATCTTAACAGAACACACACCCCACACTTACCCCCACAGTATTTTTCTCCAGAGAGTAAGTCATCTGTGTATCAAATTTGGTTAAAATTGTTCGAGGCGTTCCAGAGTTATGCTGGAACATACACACACACACACATACATGCATGCAACAGGCATAAGTTGATAGACAAACAGACAGACAGATCCCTATCCAAACATTAACTGAGCCTGAACTACTTAACTTGTAAGCCTAAACAATGTTGCTTTCTTGAGGTCATCAAGATAAAATGCATTAAATATGCTAAACCTTTAGGAACAGTGTGGTGTGAAGAAAAATGATTGATCATCTATGTGCAAACTAAACTCTCATTGTGTTTATCTGTTTGTCTGTTGGTAGCAAGTCAGGTCAAGCACTGCGTTGTACCGCAACAATTTTTTGAATCCACTGACTTAAAAGAATGTATGAAAAATCGAGGACTCATGACTTTCTGCGGAATTGAAATTTTCATGATACTCAAACCAGTTTAATTCACAAAGGAACCCATGCGATCATGCGGTCTGGCATTGCTGCCAGCTTCCTTCAAACAAAGTCAGTGGGGAAGCTGGCAAGAAATCATAAGCTGCTTCTGTTCCCACTGCTTTTTTTTCTGTCTGCCTGTGGTTTTTCTGTTTTTCTGTTTATCTGTTTAGGTTAAGTAAATATGGACTTATTACTGAAGTTCATTCACCACTACAATTATTTTTCTATTTCTGATGGAAACAGCAAGGGAGAGTTCACTTCTTAGAAAATCATGGGACGATCCAGCTTTGGAGTGGGGAAAAAAAAATACCGCCAGCCACAAATATAATGTTCATTCTGGTCACTCAGATCACACCTTTTTCTTGAAGAAGACCCAACCTGCCACGGGGTTGTCTTGTAAATCAGGGGTCCCCATCCCCAAGCTGTGGCCCACTACCAGGCCATGGCCAGTTCAAAACTGGGCCGCGGGAGAGATAGGCAAGCATGCGTGGTCAAGAATATCCAGTTGCGTGAGCAACAGACAAGAGCATGTGTGACTGGAGCTTAGTGCGCGAGCACCCTCTGTTCGTGCGATGGTAGCTTTGCATGCAAACATAAAAGTGCCTGCTGCTGGTATTTGCCTGCTACTGACACCACCCTCCCACCTGTGCCTGGCCGGGGCACCATGCTGGAAAGGTTAGTGACCGCTGTTGTAAATCATATCTGGGTGGGCCTATCACCCTCCTTTAAGGAGAACGTGAAGAGCTTCTAGTAGATTTTTTTCCACCTTGACTAAGAGATTATCACACGCCAAAGTCACAGAACCCTTGGCATAATGCAATATGGCATAAAGATAAAGGCATTCTTCATTTGTCAAAAATAATTAAACATGTCACCAACATTTTGCATAACTCAAGAGCCAGCTGAGAAAAGAGCAGTAAGTCTCCAAGTCCCATTTGAATGACAAGGTCAGCACTGCCCCCTTTTCCTCAGCTGCTTCCCCTTCTCCAGGCCTGTTCATTATGCCATAAATTAATCTGTAAAATTGGGACAGACTACGTAATGTAATTAGCCCAGTCTGTTCTAACACAGCAAACTTACCGTATTTTTCGGAGTATTAGACGCACCTTTTTCCCTCAAAAAAGAGGCAAAAAATCTGGGTACGTCTTATACACTGAATACAGCATTTTTCGCCTCCTGAAACCCCGCCCCCTTCACCAAAATGGTCGGGCGGAGTCTGTAGAAGGCTTTCAGGGAGCTCCTGTGGGGAAGGCAGAAATGAGCAAAAAACGGGCTGTGATTTACTCAATTTTGCCCCCTCAGCCCCGAGGAGTACTCTATAAACCTCCTAAAGGCTATGCATGCAATCTTTTGACAAAAAACAGGCCCGTTTTTGTTCGTTTTGGGGGGGGGATACCCCCAGGAGCACTCTGCAAGCCCCCTAAATGCTATTCTTGCCCTTTTTGGGGCTGTTTTTGGGAGGTTTGAAAAGTGCAAAACCTTTTTTTAAAATTTGCCTCTTCAAAACCTGCATCTTATACTCCAGTGCGTTTTATACTCTGAAAAATACAGTATATGGGATAGCAAATCAGAGGTGCTGAGTGATCTGTAGCCAACATATGACAGAAAGGTTATTTTGTGCAACCCGCACTCTGAAAGGAAGCCTATGGAGTTTCAAGACCTTCATGTTCAGAGGTCAGGAAAGTGTCACCTTCAAGTTATTAACCACCTTGAGACTAAACTATAATTTTGTTCTTGAGTCTTCCACACCGCCACATCATGAATATGAGTGGAACTCTTGAGGAGAATGCCTTACGGGGTTCTTCTTGGCTTGTTTTCTTTCAGACCAGAGGTGGGTTCCTACTGGTTCGGACTGGTTCGCCCGAGTAGTTGGTAACTCGGCGGGACACATACCCAAAACGGTTCTATCCTCGGCGGTGCCATCTTGATTGTCTGTTCTGCACATGCGCAGAACTATTTTCAATTGAAAACATGTAATTTTCCCCTTTTTAATGTTGCGCGCATGCACAGATCTTTTTAGGTGCAAATGCACACACATTTTGCAAAAGCAAAACTTTTCGGGTGCCGAACCAGTAGTAATACCGGCAGGAACCCACCCCTATTCCACATGTTTCATTATCCTACTGGGTAACATCATAAGTGCTCTTCACTGGTGATCCCAGCTAGCTTGATTGTTTCCTTGCAAACATTTCATTACCCAACCAGGTAAGATCGTCAGTGCTCATCTCTGATAAAGTTACCTAGTTGGACAATGAAGCATCAGCAAGAAAACAACTAAACTCAGAGAGCACAAAGGATCCCACCGTACAACTCTGACCTACAAATATTCTCTTCTATCAATATAACCTTACATACGCCAAATTGTCCCACGTCAAATCATTCATCAACTATGTCTCAAGATACTTCCATTCTTTTGCTAAGAAATCACCTCCTTTTTCATGAATCAAAGCTGAAATACAGAGCTGCCCAGAGTTTATCCAACACAAATTTTATTGGAAGCAAGTTTTGCCATAGATTTGCACCAGGGAGCTTTCTAAAGATATCTTACAAACGTTTGCAACGGAAATAATAATTTCCAGAAAACAGAAGAATAAATGAAGCGCAGAGAGAGTTGGTTAATAAATGCAATAAATATGTCCAGCTCTCAAACATGCTAAACAGAGGTTTTCTCCTCTTCCTTGACCAGTGATGGCTAACCTTTTCGTCGTTGCGTGCCAAAAGCATGCAAAATACATGCCTGCACCCATAATGCAATGTGTGCGTAACCCCCCCCCCTGCAGCACATGCGCACACCAACCCACCCACCCCCTTCATCCATTTTTGGCTTCCAGGTTGGTGCAGGAGGCCTTCAAGGCCCAAAATGGGGCAGAGGGACAGTGTGTGCCCCCCCCATGCCCCATTATGGTCCTGAAAGGATTCCTGCACCAACCTGGCAGCCAAAACGGGCTGCGGGGGTGCTGCGCGAGGCCCCAAAATGCAATGCAAGTGCCCCCTGAGCATGCATCCTCCTCCCCCCCCCCCCCGTGCATAGAGCCGAAGACCAGCTGGCTGGTGGCAGGCTCATAAGCATACACGGTGGAGCTGGGCTTGGGGGACAGCTGGCGTGCCCACAGAGAGGGCTCTGCATGCCACCTGTGGCATAATGTCATAGGTTCTAGACCAAACTAACAGATCTCAACGAGCTTCATATATAACTCTGACCACAGATTCCAACCAGCTGCATAACCTCATTTCTAAAACATTTATTATTTAATGTTGTTATTGCCACAATCTAATTTTCTTAACAAACCCAAGCCACAACCAAGCTGATCCATGGCTGTCTAATAGTGCATCTAATTTATTTTTATTTATTATTTATTTATTTTTTGCTAAATCGACATTCTGGATTTGGCTGGATGGCAAGGATGAATTTATTCATGCCCAAAACACGATAATTCAGCTACATGAGGAATCAGACATGGTTGGAAATCAGGAAGCCCATGCTTGTTAATCATATCGATCCTTTAACTGTATTAGCGAAATCCGCATGAATTAGATTTAAGTGCAAATAAAAAAGCTAAGTCCCAAGATCTTGGAGGCGAATTCTCAGTTCTCCCCAACAATAAAGAGAACTATAAAAGGTTATCCAATTATAAATGTGTTCGTCTCTTGAGGAGCCTCAAGACATTTTGTTGGTTTTGCTACAGAAGACTAATAAGGGTACCTCCTGGAAATGCTACTAAAATTCTTCGTTATCAGTCTCTGTATTCATACTAACGGTATTAAAATTATTTCCATAAATTAGCCCTGGTAGCTAGCTAATTAACTGACTAAATACTGCACAATATAATGGAACAAAATGAAGATAATTAAACAATGGAAAAATGTCACAATATATCAACATATTCTCAGTTTTTCACTTGATATTCATACTCAAATCCATTTCTTTTAGGTGTTTAAATAGGTGTTTAAATAAACTCTTCCATCCCCATCTCTCTCTCCCTCCCTCCCTCCCTCCCTCCCTCCCTCCCTCCCTCCCTCCCTCCCTCTCTCTCTCAAAATGTGGGGCAGGGATGGGCTGATGGGAGTTCACAGGGGTTCACGAGATCCTCTAGCTAAGATTCTGTACAGTTCGGAGAACTCCTAAATCCCACCTGGCTGGCCCCACCCATCCCGCCCCTCCCCTCCCCTCCCAGGAGTCCCCAACCAGCCTGTTTTGGATGCAGATAAGTGCTGGGTACGCATGGAGGCTTGGGGAGGGAGAAAAACGAACCTACCGGAAATTTTGAGGCCTCCAGAGGGCCTCCGGAGCCTGGGGAGGGCAAAATGCCCATCCTGCCTTGGTGCAGGAGGCTGACTAGGCCACGCCCATCATCGTCACACCCACCCAGAAACCGGGCAGACAACCTCTTGCTGAAATTTTTGAAGCCCACCCCTGATGTGGGATACATGCATCCTTTCCCTTTTCTTCATGTGGTTAGTTTTCCTTTCCCATTTTACTTAAGACGTTTTTTTAAATAGAGTGTACAGATAGTCCTTGACTTATGACCAGTAACTGACTGACCATTCAAAATTACAAATTTACAGAAAAAGTCACTTTTGTCCAGTTTCTGAAGTTATGACAGTTGTCCTCTGCAGTCACATTTGGTACACTAAGCTAGCGGCCCCCAAGCTTTTGCCTACCAGAACCGGCAGGACAAGAAGCAATGGATGGAAACTAATCAAGGAGAGAAATTTCCTGACAGCGAGAACAATTAATCAATGGAACAGCTCGCCTCCAGAAGTTATGAACGCTCCAACACTCGAAGTTTTTAAGATAAGATTGGACAACCATTTGTCAAAAATGGTGTAGGGTTTCCTACCTAAGCCTCCCGGGGCTCTGGAGGCTTTCTTCGA
This sequence comes from Thamnophis elegans, assembly GCF_009769535.1. NCBI lineage: Eukaryota > Metazoa > Chordata > Lepidosauria > Squamata > Natricidae > Thamnophis > Thamnophis elegans. The sequence continues at coordinate 8,715,811 of NC_045558.1, forward strand.
ACCTCCGAGAGGCAAAAGTGGCCTCCCCAGACTCTGGAGGCCCTCTCGAGGCCAGAATCGGGCCCATTTTCTCCCTTTGCGAACTTCTGGTAGGCCTGTTTTTCACTCTCCCTGAGCCTCTGTGTGTCCCCTGCATTTATCTGCATCCAAAATAGGCTGCGTGAGGACTCCTGGGAGGGGCAGAGTGGGATGGGCAGGGCCAGCCAGGAGTGGGGTTTGGGGGTTCTCTGAACTGCCCAGAATCTTAGCTAGAGATTCTCCGAACCACTGCAAATCCCCAACAGCCCACTCCTGGCTCCATGGTGTCATGCTGGCCACATGACTGCGGACATATTTTCCTATCATGCTGGCTCAATGGCCTTGAGGTGGAGATGGGCATTGCTCCCAGCAATGACTAGCAGTGACTCCTTTTCAAAGAATGCAGTTTGAGAAGACATAGTTGAAAAGAAAACTTGGACTGCTTACAGTTCATTTAAATTGTGGGTATTGTTTAATGTTAGAAAACATGTTATTCAACAGTTATAGCAAGTAACACAATGCTCCTTTATCCTGGTTTCCTAATACAGAAAATTCACTTAGATCATTTGAATGACTTGGTTGCTCAAAAGTACAAGTTCAGAGATTCTCCACAAATATACTCATTTTTTTATGGACTAGATCTATTAATTATTTATCCAGAAACAGAAAAATACTGCCTAGCACTGACCAAGTGACAGGACAGAGAAAACTCCACAAAGCAGAAAAGGTACTAGCAGAGGTGGATTGCAGGCGGTACGCCCCACTATGGGCTTACCAAAGCCTGCCCGGAGCACCGGATACCGTTCCGGTACAGTGCTCCAGAGGGCCCACCCACCCACCCGATCTCCTTACTGGTCTTTTAAGTCTTCGGGGTTTCCGCGCACATGTGTGGCGCATACAGCACCTGTGCGGCACTCCGCTGAGCAGCTGGAGCATCACGGAGACTCACAGAGGCGGTAAGACACATGTGCTTGCTGTGTGTGTGTGTGTGTGTTGCGCGCGTCCATGTGGATGATGCCGGGCCCGTTCCAACCGTACCAATTAGAACAGGATCCGGAACCCACCACTGGATACTAGGTACAATAACATATAAGTTATATCTGGCTAAAGGTTATGAAGCAATAAGAAAACATCCCATCCCATAACTACAAGTAGTCTTCAACGTATAACTATAAATGAGCATGGAATTACGGTCGTAAATTGGTCATAAAGGGGTTATCATGTGACTTATTCAATTTTATACCATATTTTAAAGTAACTGCTATGTGAATCCTATGGTCATTAAGTGAGCCAATGGTCTGCAATGGATGCTTATTTATTTTTTTAACAACCGTTTAATCCCTTTATTCAGGGTGGAGTCAGAGCAACTGAATGGAGCTGAGCATTTACTGGCTGGATGCCCTTCCTAATGCCTATGCAGAGTTCACAGCAGATATTTTCTCTTTGCACCTTAGGAGAGAAACATCTGCCGCTACCTAGGATTGAGCTCTCAACCTTCCGAGTGGGAGGCGTGTGCCTTCCCCTCTAGGCCACTGCGCTGCAACCTGAGTGGTTTATTTAATAGTTAAACTATAATCCAGTTTAGTGTGATGTCATGCCAACACACCCATTATGTGATGGATCTGTAATGCAACTTAATTTTGACCGCTGCACCTTTGCAAGATATTTTTATTGCTGTGACTTGCCGTTCCCAGAAGCGTCAACATTCTAGTGTCCATAATCTATGGAGAATTAAAACTGAGATAAAAGCAAAACGATTTCTACCACACCAGGACTAATTTCTCCCTGGGTAGAACATTTAATGGAAGATATTGTGCTTGCTGACAAGTCAGGCCCTTGCACCGCATTAAACAGATCAAATCTAATTGGAATTTGTTCCATGCTACTGCTCTACAGATTGTCAATAAAACAATATCCACATTGCATTTCAGGTTCACTTCATTTGCATTCCCTAATTTAGAGTTTAAGTAATTTAACAATAGTAACGATTTCATTCAAATTAAAGTCCAGGCCAAAATTAAAAACAATTTTAAAGTGGTGTTAGAAAACATTTCATTAAGTACCTACTACAGTACCACTCGCTTTCTTAATATCTCAGTCAATCTCTCCCTCGCTTTGCAACAAACACTAGGCTTCGCCTGTGCAGTCAAGCTTTAGACAAGCCTTGTTAGATTTATTGGCATTATTTCATGCAATTAATTAATAGATATTAGAGTTCTGCAAGGAAAAAAAGTGCACAAAGACTGGCACTAAAATAAATGAGGCCATTTGAAAAAAAAATTGCATTCCACCAAGATAATTGCTCTCTCTCTCTCTTTTTTAAAAAAAAAATTCAAATACTTTCTTGATGGGAGCCATCAAGGAATATTCTGCCAATTATCCTTTCCACTAAATGCTGGAGGCACATTTAGCTATAAGGCTCTTTGCTGTTATAAGAGAAAAGCTGTATGGCTGGACAATCCACAGAAGCACTCACCGCAGCCTTCCCCAATCCAGATGCACGAGGACTACAATCACAAAAATTCCCAGCCCGCATAGTCTTGATATTAAAGCTCAGTTTTCTTTCCAAGAAAGGGCAGATGTAAGATAACCAGAAACATAGACAAGCCTTGTTTCCATACAAGGAATGGAAAGGGCTCCAGTATCTTTGCAATAGTTGACTTGCGATATCTGCTGCTATTGTAGGAAGTTAAAACCCACCCCTCTACAAGAAAATGAAATGTTTTGGGAAATATTAAATATTTCCCCCTAAAAGGGAGGCAAGAACTTATTCCTCCCACCTTTGTCAATGGGCCATTAAGGCTTGAGCCAGTCTATTCTACATAACAAAGATCTACCTCCTTCTGCGGGAGCCATCTAGCAAACAGAAACTCACCACATGGCACCAGAGAAGATTACATCAGCCAGAGGCTCAAACAAGCTTGGGTTTCAGGACAGCCTACAAAGTTGGCTAAGACACCCCCCCCAACCCCCTGGGAGTCTGACCATCAATCAGAATGCATTTCCTACACAGGAATGGGAAGCTCTGGGTTGGGACCCAGAGAGGGCATAAAACCAGGGCACTCTTGCCATCTCTTCCCTTTTTCTGCTCAGGAACTCAAGCCATGTGGTCCTGTCCACCATTAAAACCATCTTTCCAAGCAGCCTCCATGTTTCCAGTGTCTTTTTCCCCACTTGGAACTGAACCCAGAAGGACTTTTCTTCCAAAAGCTATAACCTGCTGTGATTGAAAGAGACATTTGGGAAAGAAAATGCATATTTAAAATAAGAAAGCTGTGCAATTCTTCTTTTATTTGAACCGAAAAGACACACACCCCTGAAAGAATTTAGAAGGAAGCTTAACAAGGATTGCTGGACAAATAGTTGACTGGGGCTGTTGGCTGGGGAATTCTGAAGACCACACATCTTAAACCTCCAGGTTTTTTTTAAAAAAAACCACTGCTTTACAGCAGGGATGTCCAACCTTGGCAAGCTTAAGATCTGTGGACTTCAACTCCCAGAATTCCCATGCGTGCATGAAGCCCACAGATGTCAAAGTTTCCAACAACTTGGCTCTAGAGCAGGGGTCCCAATCCCTTGAGCTGTTCAGAACCTGGCTGTGGAAGTGGATGTGCGCATTCCTACTTGCGCAAATCGTGAAGGAGCATGTGCACCCATGCTCCTTTTGCGCAAGCCGATCCACAAAGCCAAAAAGGGGGAACTCTGCTCTATAGCAGGGATCCCCAATGCCCGCCTGGCTCACTACTGGGCCAAGGCCTATTTGGAAGCAGGCTGCAAGAGGAGGGCTAGCCTGCATGCATGAGCACAGTTTCACTAATCCAAGCAGCAGGCTGGTTCCTGTTTATGACGGTTGCAGTGTCCCAGGGTCATGTGATCCCTTTTTGCGACCTTCTGACAAGCAAAGTTAGAGCCCACTGTAACAGCATTGCCAAAAAGGCATTAAGAGTTCTTAACCTAATTTACCCAATCCGGTAACATTGTATTATTAATTAGGGCATGCAAAACCTTTGCCAGACCAATTCTTGAATACAGCTCATCTACCTGGAATCCACACTGTACATCGGATATTAATACGATTGAGCAGGTCCAGAGCAGTGGTGGGTTTCAAAAATTGTTCAAACCTACTCTGTGGGTGTGGCCTCCTTTGTGGGAGTGGCTTGCTGCCCATGTGACCGGATGGAAGTGGCTTGCCGCCCATGTGACCGGATATGAAGATGCCGACGATATTTGTCAGAACCACCTTAAATTATCTCACACACAGCACTGGCATGCATAAGAATATGATGTAAACTTGTTTTTTAAAAGGCATCTTTGGTTTGCGTTAAAACAACTTCAACACACGCAATGTTCTGATTGCACTACAAACGCAGTAGTCATCCTTACCTTCCACAGAGGCACTGAGTTTTATAATTATGTGCATGATAGTGTAGAATAATCATATCCAAGGACCAGTGGTGAGTTTCAAAAAATTTTGGAACCTCTTCTGTAGGTGTGGCCTGCTTTCCGGGTCCACTGGTGGGACCTCTTCTAACCGGTTCGGTAGATTTGACGAACCGGTTCTACCAAATAGGTGCGAACTGGTAGGAACCCACCTCTGGTCCAGAGGTACTTCACGAGAAGAGTACTCCACTCCTCTACTCATAATAGAATCCCTTACGCCACCAGGCTTGAAAATTTGGGCTTGGACAATCTGGAACAGCCTAAGGTCTGATCCTAAGCACAGTATACAAAATTGCCTGCTACAACGTTTACCTGTCAACGACTTCTTCAGCTTCAACCTCAATAATGCACAGGCAAACAACTGATACAAACTCAAGGTTAACCGCTCCAAACTCGGTTGCAGAAAATCCGATTTTAGCCACAGAGTGGTCAACGCCTGGAATGCTCTACCTGACTCCATTGTTACCCCCTCAAACCCCCACAGTTTCCATGTTAAACTGTCTACTGTGGACCTCACCCCATTCCTAAGAGGTAAAGGGAGTGTGCACAAGCACACCAGCGTGCCTACCATCCCTGTCCTACTGTCCCCATTTATTTGTATTCATTTCTTTCATTTATATCCATGTTTATACTTATACCTGCTATCTTGTACATGTTTGACAAACTAATAAATACAAATATAAATATATATTGTTGTAAGGGGGGGGAGTCAATGAGGAAGCCGGATTAATTAACAACCATGTTATTAAATTTGCAATTGCAATCATTCGCCTAATAATTGTGGCAAGAAAGGTCATAAAATGGGGCAAAATTCACTTAACAACTGCCTTACTTAGCAACAAAAATTTTGGGCTCAATGGTGACTGTAAATCGAGGATACCTGCATTTCCCAGTGTAAATTTTACTGCTCTCCTTCCCAGAACAAAATAGCCATAAAAGGACAAGATAGGCAACTCTCTGAGTTGCCTGGCTAAACTTAGATGTTCCACCACAATTAAATCAGAGGCACTTTCTTACAGGCAGTTCTCAACTTATGGTGATAATGGAGCTTCAAAGTTCTGTTGTATATAATGATGGTCACTAAGTCGAGGCACCCAGGGGACTGACCCAATTTTACAACATTTTACAACATCACGGACTGCGGGGGCACTCAGTCATTGGAACTATATTCAAGTCATAAGTACTGTATTTTTCAGAGTGTAAGATGCAACAAGATTTTGAAAAGCAAATTAAGAAAAAGTTTTTGTACTCTGCAGACCTCCCAAAAATGGCTTATTTTTCACGAAAATGGGCCCGTTTTTTGTTCAAAAAAAGGGTATGAATAGCCTTTAGAATGCTTGCAGAGTGCTCCTGAGAGCTGGGAGGGGCAAAAATGAGTTTTAAAAAGCCAATTTTTCACTCATTTTCGCCCTCCACAGCCCCAGGAGCACTCTGGAAGCCTCCTAAAGGCTATGCACGGCCATTTTGCAAAGGGGGCGGGGTTTCAGGAGGCAAAAAAATGCTGTATTCAGTGTATAAGACTCGCCCAGATTTTCACCCTCTTTTTTTTTAGGGAAAAAGGTGTGTCTTATACTCCAAAAAATATGGTACCTTTTTAAAGATCCTGTGTAACTTTGACCAATCACTTAGTCAAGGATTACCTGTATATGGCTACAGATTTCCCCCGTAATACAATATCAAAACACTACAGATAGTCCTTGACTTACAACCGGCTGTTTAATGACGTTCGAAATTACAACAGCACTGAAGTGACTAATGACGATTTTTCACATGATTGTTGCAGCATCCCCATGATTGGCATGTATTTATGACAACATCCCTTGTGAAAGACGATCGCACTTACGACCATCACAACTGTCTCGTAGTCAAGTGGTTGCAATTCATGCACTTGGCAACTGGTGTGTATTTGCAATAATTGCAGCATCCCAGAGGCCTTTTATAACTTTTCCAGGGCTCCAGACAAGCAAACTCAATGGGAAAAACTGGATTAACGTAACAACTGCATGGTTTGCTTAATGACTACAGAAAAAAAAAGTATGTAAAAGAGGGCAAGATTCACTCAATAACCATATCACTTAGTGACAGATGTTACAGTCCCAGTTACGGTTATAAGTCAAGGACTACCTGTAATGTGGTGAAGGACGCGGTGTGAGGGACGCGGCGGCTCAGTGGCTAAGGCACTGAGCTTGCCGATCAGAAAGGTCAGCTGTTCAGCGGTTCGAATCCCTAGAGCCGCATAACAGAGTGAGCTCCTGTTACTTGTCCCAGCTTCTGCCAACCTAGTAGTTCGAAAGCAAATAGAAAAATAGGAACCACCTTTGGAGGGAAAGCAACAGCTTTCCATGTGCTTTTGGAATTTAGTCATTTAGTTCTTTCAAAATCAATTTCATGTCCTGTTGCTTTAAGGTGCTGGAAGAGGGAGGAAGTTTTTTCTTCTTTTCTGACTGCGTTCTTGTGTTCTGCGATGCGGGTATTTATTCTCCTATTAGTTTGTCCTATGTATATTGCAGGGCAGATTTTCGTATTTCGTAGACTCCTTGGTTTTCCAGCTGGATTTTGTCTTTGGGGTTTCTTAAGATGTTGGCTATTTTTTGGTCAGTGTTGAAGGCTGTCTTAATATTGTGTTTGTGGAGAATTTTGTTGATTTTATCTGTGGTGCCTTTGATGTAAGGGAGGAGGGCGATTCCCATTGTCCTGTTCTGTGTCTCGGTTTTTGCGGGGAGTCTCCCTTAGGATTAGGTTGGAAATTGTTTTTCTTTGGAACCCGTTGGAGTTTAATATGTTTGTGAGAGTGTGTAATTCAGTTTTCAGGTTTTCTTTGTCTGCTAGGTGTTTGGTTCTGGAGATGAGGGTCTTGGCTACAGAGTTGATCTGTGCAGGGTGGTGATGGGATTGTGCGTTTAAGTAGTGGTTGGTGTGTGTTTTTTTCCAGTAGATGGTGTGTCCTAGGGAGCCATTGGTTTTTTTGTAGATTAGGAGGTCCAGAAAGGGAAGTTGGTTGTTTGCTTCTATTTCCATAGTGTGGAGGCTGTTGAGATGTGTGAGGAAGTTGTCCAGTTTTTCTTTCCCGTGTGGCCAAATCACAAAAGTGTCATCAACATATCTAAGCCAGAGTTTGGGTTTGCATACCTACACCTGTGAAAATCTACAAAAACATATACATGTATATATTATATGACATTTATCCTTAGCTTGTAATTTTTATTTTTCTGAGGTTCTTATCATTAATCTTTGTTTCTTTCCTACCATTTTTCCGAAATCAGATAATATTCTGTCTCTTCCTTTCCCTGAATTTCTTTTGTTAACTTGTCCATATCGGCACAACCCAGAATCTTTCTTATTATTTCATCTTCATTTGGTGTCAATTTTTCCATTTCTGAGCGAAAGCAATCCTAGCTGCAGTGAATATGTGTAAAATTAAATACAAAGTCTCTTTTTTATATTTGGTTGTCGTTATTCCTAATAGAAACGCCTCTGGTTTCGAGTCAATTTGGACGACGAGGGCCACCATTTTTGAGCTGCAAAAATCTGACTGAAAGCAAAGAAACATGAAGGAAACTGAATTCTCTGCAGCTTTTCAAGGCTGCATGGATTTATGCAGCCCAAGCATGCTGATCTTATAAATGCCTTTTTCTACCTTCTGCATATTCTCAACCAATTCCAACTTCAGATAGTGAAGTGAACTTTCATCAGAAGTCCACATTAAAAGTAGTAGGGATAATCATACATTTAATAACAGGTCTGATGAATTCCATCTGGAACACGAAGGCTTAGAGTCCTTGATAAATCTAATGGAACTATTTAAATCTGAAGTATCCTTTAAATATAAAAAGAGTCTTTTTAATATAAAAAGATCACTCGAGCAGTTCTAGGCTTTCATTACAGTGGAATGAACACACAGGCTTAGAAACCAAGTTTAGTCTTAATATGAAAACTGCCCTTGATAGCAAGAAAAGTTAAGAAACTGCAACAACATCTTACAGCTCTGAACCAAAAATGGAAGACAAAGAATATGAAGATAAAACAGAAGCAATGACAATCGCAAGGAGGGGAAAAAATCATACCCTAGGCCAGGGGTAGTCAACCTTTTTATACCTACCACCCACTTTTGTATCTCTGTTAGTAGTAAAATTTTCTAACCACCCACTGGTTCCACAGTAATGGTGATTTATAAAGTAGGGAAGTAACTTTACTTTATAAAATTTATAAAGCAGAGTTACAGCAAACCCCTATCGTCCACCATGAAAGCTGGAACACCCACTAGTGGGCGGTAGGGACCAGGTTGACTACCACTGAACTAGACATAGTAATAGAAGGAATAAGCATCAAAGTTCAAGGTTTAGGAACAATGTTCAGTGAAGATGGTAAAATAGACGGAAGAGATGAGCAAAGATTCAATAAGTCAAACCAAGGGTTGGGACAGCTTGCTCTACTCCTACAACATAAAAGGCAGTACCAATCAGCACAAAAAAACATATTCATCCCCACTCTATGCTACCACTACCAAACATGCAAAAGTTAGTCACCACGGAAATGAGATGCACTTTGAATAAATACATGCAAGTAATCCTCAACTTATAACCATGTAAGAACTGTTCTAAGTTACAATGGCACCGGTGGTGGGGGTGGGGATTACAACCAGACCTCACATTTATGATTTTTGACAGCATTATTTATAATATCAAAATCCAGGTACTTGACAACTGGAGTGAATTTACAACAGTTGCAGCATCCTGGGGTCATGTGACCACCATTAGTATCCTTCCCAACCAGCTTCACACACACACACAAAAAAGCAGAATCAGATTCATTTGACGACTGTGTGATTCGCTTAATAATTTGCTAGGATTTGCCTAACAACGGTGGCAGAAATGATCGTAAAATCCGGAACAGTTCACTCAAACACTGCTTTGCTTAATAATGGACATTCTCATCCCAAGTGTGGTCATAAGTCGAGGACTTGTACAATCTCTCCTGGCTCAAAGAAAACCTAGCATTTCAATCTGGCTTCTTTCATCAATCCTATTCCTGGGTCTTCTAGAATATCTATATCTATATCTATATATCCATCTATATATCTATATATCCATCTATATATCCATCTATGTATCCATCTATATATCCATCTATATATCTATATAGATATATATATTGTGTCACAACCCCTGGTATGCCCAAATATGGGAGGAAGCATACTGCTTCCTTTCTCTGTCTATCGGCTCATCACAAGAGACCATCCAGACAGAAAGCCATTATTTTTACTGTTGCCTTTGTTACATTTGTGTTGCATTTGTGCTGATAAATAACACGGCTAATATAACTGCCTAATATGTAATACAGCACAGGTTCTAATCCCAGTAAGGGTATGGCTAGCTGATGAGAGCTAAATAGCTTGAAATAGATCTATACTTGTCTCCCTTTATTTATTTATCAACACAAATGCAACATACATACATACATACATACATACATACATACATACATACATACATTACTAGAAATGCAACATCTTGACTTTGCACCACCCATTGTTACTCTACTCTTGCAAAACCTGAGAGATATAGGTTTTCCATAAGCAAATCTCAACCATCGCAAATTGAACCAAAGGCTTTACCAGACAAGCCAACAATTCAGCACCTCCAATTGCAATGCGAAAATGGTGTGTGCATTTCTCTTACTTGTAATTAAAACGGATAAGTAAAACTGTACCGCATGTTTCCTTCCGGGGAATAGATTTGATTTGTACAAATAGGATCTACTTGAAAGCTGGCACATCACAATAAATCAGCCGTCAACAGCCTCTCTACGGTTGGCTTTTAGAGAGCCGAGCAGCTTGGCAGAAATGGAAAGGAAAGGTAACATTTGAATTAGTCGCATTCTGAGCCAAAGATTGACAAACACGTTCATCAGTTTATTTGTAGCGTGCATACACCCTGTAAAAATTGATTTCTCCCTGTCAAAGTATCAACTGCAAAATTATTAGGAATCTGCCTTTAGAAGCCATGCATGCTTTTTGGAAATTCAATTTAATTGCTTCCTTCAAAATTCTTCAGATTTTTTTATTCTCCCTTAGCAGAGCATGGGTATTTAACTTTATCAACTCATTGTTGACTACTTTGATCAGAGAAAAGACAATATCTACATTTATTGCTGACTGGAAAGTCCTTATAGATTTTTTTGCGCATAAAAAGAAAAAAAATAAACAGATAATTTATGGTTTTGATGACTGGACAGGATAGATTTTAGAAAGAAAGGCGTTAAGTAGCAATCATAGAGTAAGAGTTAAATCTAATTCAAAATTGGGGGGAAACCTATCCCTGCCAATTCATCATCTTCCAGAAATGTCATCCAAACCCCAAGTTGGGGATTAGTGCTTGTTTTCTGGTAGCATCTTCTAAACCTCCCCCCCCCCTCAAATGCTGTAAGGATTTTCCATTAGAAAACCTGACTGTCTTCTACTTCTGAACCACTGAGGCAAAATGCGTGAGATACCAACTAAATGCAGAGTTAGAAAAAAAATAGCGAATCAGGCCTATGCAAAGGGTCGCCATGACATTACCACAAAAAGATGGATTCCTGGCATCAGGTTTTGCTTTTAGCTGTGTGTTGGAAAATTCGTTCTCTGGCCAGGTCGATTGTGACTCAGACTTGAAAAGGTCACACTACTTAGGGCATTCCTCTTCCCACATCACAAAAAAAATAAAATGTTTTTCTCAGCCTTGGTAACTTTGATGTGTGGACTTCAGCTCCCAGAATCCCCCAGCCAGCATGTTAAGGAGAAATTAAGGAGAAATCAAGGAGAAATTCCCTGTCAGCGATAACAATTAACCAGTGGAACGGCTTGCCTTCAGAAGTTGTGGGTGCTCCAACACCGGAGGTTTTTAAGAAGAGATTGGACTGCCATTTGTCGCAAATGAATAGGGTTTCCTACTTGAGCAGCGCCCCTTCCAACTCTGTCATTCTGTTATTCGATTCTAAACCCTACTCTCTAGGACCGTGATGGCAAACCTATGGCACAGGTGGCACGCGGAGCTTTCTCTGCCAGCACATGAGCCATCGCCCAGCTCAGTTCCATCACGCATGCCCGCGTGCCTCCCGCCAGCCAGCTGATTTTTAGGTCTCTGCTGTGCATGCGGGAGATGCGTGCATGTGCGGGAGGCAGGACACATGAGTGGGGGGCATGGGGGTGTGCTGGGGGATGTGGCACATTCCCCTCCCCTCATCCCATAGTCCTAGGAGGCTTCAGGGAGGCCTGCTAGGCCCAAAATGGGGAATGGGTGTGTGTGATTTTGGCACACGAGGACAAAAAAGGTTAGCCATCATTGCTTTAAGACTATCCAGGAAGGCAAAGAGGGGAGGGAATATTTTTGAAAGAAAAATAAAAAACCTACTCTCAATTTTTAAAAAAAAAATTCAAAGAATTTTTTTTATTTTTTTATTCTCTTGCATACCATTTTAAGTATACATTCACATAATTGTTATACTTCTTTCCATTTATCATTCTTATATATTTATTATTTCACTTAATAAGTTACAATGTACATTTTGGGTTGCTTTATTTACCATCCCTTCTGCCTGTTGTAACACCACCTTGTTTTCCCTTTCTTTTCTCCCTCCCTCCCTCCTCTACTTTCTTCTTTCCTTCCTCCTCTCCTTCCTTCCTCCTTTCCTTACCTTTCTCCTACTCCTACTCTTCCTCTTCCCCTTCCTACCCTCTCTCCTTCTCTTTCTCTCCTTTCCATCCTCTCCTTATCTCTTTCTTCTTTCCCCCGTCTTCCTTTCATTCTCTCCTCCCCTCTCCCTTTCTTTTTCTATTATTGTTGGTGTATATTTCAAAACTCAGTTTATGCTTCCTTGGGATGGTATTTCCGCCAGCCCAGATATAATTTAATATCATTTCTTATTCTCTTACCTTCGCTAGTCTACCCTAGTTATGTTTCCCGCCTTTATATCTCACTCTTGAATATATATATTTACTACTCTCAATTCTTCATTGGCAAAAAAGGTGCCTCCAACTCAAGAACCTACTTTATTTTCTCACTAGAGGCACTCAAAATGAAGGACTGCCACTTTTGGAATTCCTCCCATGTCACAAAACCAGCAACGTGCAAAAAAGATGCTTAGCCTGCAGTAAAGGTGTGTAAAGCAAGACATATCTAAAAATATATATAAAATGATAATTTATTCCAGAGCCACTTAGCAGTGAGATATTAAATATAAATGTAATATATTTAAAATAAATAAATACGATTATGCATGGTATGAAAATATGGACCCTGAGAAATTTTGCTCCCTTTTTCATACGGATAGTTCTCAACATATCACAATGGAGCCCAACATTTCTTTGGCTAAGCAAGACAGTTCTTAAATGAGCTTTTGCCCCGTTTTACAAAATTGACTGCTATCACATGCAGCACCATGGTTCAAACACAATTTTTCAGCATTTTTGCAGTGGTTATTAAGTGAACCACTATCCTTAAGTGAATGCTACAGTTGTTTAGCAAATTTATTTTACCCAATGGGAGTTTTTTGTGTTTTTTTACTGGAAATCAGAAGAAAATTGTGGAAACTAGTAAAAACTGTAGAAAATCATGGTCACATGAGTGCAGGACCCTGAAAATGGCTATAAAGGAGTGTCAGTTGCCAAGCACCCAAAATGCAATCATATGACCATATGGGAGGTGCAGCCGTCATAACTTTGAAATTGCATCTTAATTAGCTTTTGTGAAATCTGTTCTAAGTTTAATCAGTTGCTAAGTTACCGGTCAAAAGTTGAGAACTATCCACCTCTTTCTGTGGATTCCAACACATCTGGAGGGGGGGCACCAGATTGAAGCCAGGGGAGTGATTTGGAGGTTCTCCGAACCAGCCATAACGTTAGCTATGGGTTATCGGCGAACCCACAGCAGCCAACCTCTGTTTCTAGCCACATACCGTAATTTTGATCCATCTGCCAAATACTTGCATTTGGAGATCCATCAGTATTTCTCCACTATTATGTTACGAAGCCATGAGGAATCTCACCTCATGCATGGAGACATTATCAAGTTTAGTTTCCACTAACCTCCCTCTGGATCTCCGTCCCTTCACTTGGTAGTCTTGAAAATACCATTTTACATTTTAAAAGAAAAATAAAGTATCCCAGCTATGGACCTTCTGTTATCAACTTGAAAAAACAAAGAGAGTATCTTCAAAGAGAGTTAGAGATGAACTGAGGAACGAGATTCTAGTTAATAGATGAATCTTAACTATATCCTGCAGAGCTCCACATTTCTTTCATAGGGCAAGGAAGAGCAGAATAAATTATACAAAAAAGGCAGACTGAACATATTTGCATAATAAATTCATCACATTCCATATGCTCATATGGTAGCTGCATGGTATTTTCTTAGCATATGGGCTGGGGTTACCTTGGTGAAGGATTTATTTTTAGCAATTCAACAATTTGATCCCCGAGAACTTTTGCAAAACTCTGGGGAGTCCAAGGAACAAGGCCTAAAGGCATTCTCACAGTAGATCCAATTAAATCATTGAATATAATTGCTGCACACCGTTTTCAAAGGAATGGAAGGAGGCACATCACACACACACACACACACACACACACATACCCAAAAAAGACGATCAATAAATAAATAAATAACACCACTACCCAAACTGATACAGGGAAATAGCTTGTGTAGGAAAAAAATGGACAGAATTTGGATCAAAGTCAAATTTAAAGTATATTAACAAATCAGATAGTGGTAATAGAGCCAATTTGGCCTAGTGGTTAAGGAACCAGTGAGTTCTAGTCCTACCTTAAGCATGAAAATCAGATAGGTGACTTTGTGCCGATCACCAAAGACAGAATTCTAGTGCCTCTTTAGGCATGAAAGCCAATTAGGTGATTTTGGGACAATCATCAGGAGATGGTGAGTTCTATTCCCGCTTCAGGTCTGAAAACTGGCTAGGTGACTCTGGGCCAATCATGAGGAGATAGCGAATTCTAATACTGCCTAGGTTTGAAAGCTGGTAAGGCAACTTTGGATCAGTCATTTTCTCTCAGCCCAATCAAGTCGTTGCGGGGAAAATAGGAGAAGAAAGGAAAATTATATGTTTTTGCTGCCTCACAGCAAAATAAATAAAAAATAAAGTCGGCTCAATAAAGAATGGAATAACAACAGGAAGAGCCAAATATCATTTATTTCAATTGCTCTCTCCATGCTGAATTCTGGGCAATTCTGAGAGTTGAAGTCCATACATCTTAAATTTGCCAAGTTTGAAAAATACTATTTCTGACTGATGCGAAACGTGACACAGGGCAGGCATCCTTGAAGTATTTTCTCTGTCATCTTAGATTAACAGGGACACTAAGTTACTGGGGAAAAAGCTGTATGTTTCATGCTTTGTAACTGGAAACCGGACACGATAATCATCTGAACAGTTAAACAGGAGGGATTAAATGACCAAAGGAACCTATAAAACAGCCATGAGATGGGATGTAATGCCCTCTTCTGGACAGAAAGAGACCCCAAATATGAGTTGATGACAAATGTGGAACAGCATTAAGATTATATTCCCATAACAGTATTTCATAATGCTGTTGTATAGCTAGATCTTATATAACACCCTGCAAGGAAATTACTTAAATTGTGCTAAAATCCTCTCCATCAACATTAAATCAACTCCTACTTATTCCAAATTTTGCAAACACTTCTAAGGAATTTATACATCTCAGGCATATTACATTCTAATGTATATTTGTTCAGAATCTAAACTGAATTGAATTGAATACTTTATTTGGCCAAATGTGATTAGGCACACAAAGAATTTGTCTGGTACAGAAGCACTGAGGGTGCATTCAAAGCAACAGAGAGGAGGAGGAGGAGGAGGAGGAGGAAGAGGAGGAGGAAGAGGAGGAGGAAGAGGAAGTGGAGGAGATGGTGGTAGTGGTAGTAGTTGTAGTAGTAGGGACTTGAGTACAGCAAAAACCACTGGGAACATCAGATTAAGAAGGTTCTAGAGAATGAAAAAGCCAAGATCTTATGGGACTTCAGAATTCAGTCTGACAGGCACTTGGCCCACAACATACCTGACATAACAATAGTTGAAAAGAAAAAAAGTTTGGTTCATTGACATTGCAATACCTGGAGATGCACGAATTGAAGATAAACAGCAAGAAAAAAATCACAAAGTACTGGGACTTGCAAATTGAAGTTGAGCGACTGTGGAAAAAGAAAGCATGTGTTGTCCTGATTGTAATTGGAGCCCTTGGAGCAATACCTAAAGGGCTACCTCGCTATTTGGAAATTTTAAATTTATCAGACTTGAACATTCTGATTCTACAAAAAACCACCCTACTTGGAACAGCTTATATCCTTCGACGTTACCTTAACAGTTCCTAGGTCCTTGGTTAGGACTTGAGCTGTTGAGCTACCAACCAGCCCCAAAGGCTGTGAATCTCACCACAAATTAACATAATAATAACAACAACAACAACAACAACAACAACTCCGCCGTTGCCGGTCCCAAGCCCGGATGAGAAAGGAGGAGGGTTGGGGTCAGGTTGGCAATCTGGCCCCATAAAAAAAACCACCAACCCATACAATATGGTGAAAGAAACGAATACAAATTTTATACCACATCAGTCGTTGTGCGTGTTAACAAGGGCCGCGGCGGATGTTGGGGTCCCTGGACATCCGTCGACAAGTGGGCTACAAGTGGACCAGCCAACAAAACAACAAAAATATAGTGCAGATGAAAACCGTGCCATAATGGCCTGTTACTACAACTCAGAGCCAGAAAAAAGAGGTTATTTAAAGCGAATGTATAAATTATGGAAAGAACAATATCCAGATTCAAATGTTAGTGAACAACGACTAGCAGATCAAAGGGGATTTATTATACGGAATAAAGTGTTTAGTGAAGTTGAACTAGAGGAAATTCAGGCAAATTGAAAAACCAAAAAAACAATATCACAAGCAGAAATAACTATTCAAGACACAACTAAAGACATTATAGTAGAACTCCCAGAAGAAGCTCTCGGGGAGGAAATAACACCACCACCACTAGAACCAGTTATCACTGAACCAACTGATGAACTAACTCAAAAACAAAAAGAATTGAAGGATAAGATCATGGAGAATTTTCTGCTTAATGAGGAAAGGCAACGTTTACCATCACTAAAAACTGTGCCTAAGAAAATGGCCCCTATCATGAAAATGGTTAATGCAGTGTTTTCAACAATTGAATCGGGGCCCATCTTGGAAACGAACCAGTTAATGTACAGCGCAGCTGTAATAGTCACTAATGAACTAGGCATTAAAATCAAAGTACCTAGTCACACAACAGAAAAAGCATCAAAGCCAAAGTGGAAAATCCGATTAAAACAAAAAGTCAAAAAATTAAGGGCAGATGCTAGTAACTTAAAGAACATGCATGAGCAACGCCTTAAAAACAACAAAACCATAGATCGGCTAATCAGAAGATATAGATTGGATACAAGAAACATCAATGAAGCTGTAGAGATTGTAAAACAGCAACAGCTAGAAAAATTGAAAGATATGAGGCACGAATCATTCAATATAAACAAAATCAGCAATTTCGATCAAACCAACGGCGTTTTTATCAAAGTCTTAATGTGAATGGTGACACCAAAAGTGGAAAACCAGAAAAGCAGGCCACAGTTGAATTCTGGAAAGAATTGTGGGAAAATGCAAAGGACTACAATAAGGAAGCAAAGTGGATACATGACTTTGAGAAAAGCATTGGCAATAAACATAAAGTGGAAAACGTTATCAAAAATGAGAAGGTGAAGATCTTGTGGGACTTTTGAATACAAATGGATCATCATTTGGAGCACAACATACCAGATATCACGGTTGTAGAGGGCCAAAGTGTACAGTTATTGATATCGCTGTTCCTGGAGATGCCAGAGTCGAAGAAAAAGAACTAGAAAAAATAATGAAATATTGCGACTTGGCCATCGAAACTACACGGCTATGGATGAAGCATGTAACAGTGATACCCACTGTCATTGGGGCACTTGGCACCATGTCCAAGAATTTTATAAGATACATCAACAAATTGCAGCTTTCTGCAATAATACCAGTGTAACTGGTGTTAACCATAATAAAATGAAATACAATGGTGAAAAGAGTAAGGTTCTACATTTAGGCAAGAAAAACGAAATGCACAGGTACAGTATAAGTGGTATCTTGCTCAATAATAGTAACTGTGAGAAGGATCTTGGAGTCCTAGTGGACAACCATTTAAATATGAGCCAGCAGTGTCCAGCAGTTGCCAAAAAAGCCAACACAGTTCTAGGCTACATAAACAGAGTTATAGAATCAAGATCACGTGAAGGGTTAATACCACTTTATAATGCCTTGGTAAGGCCACACTTGGAATCCTGCATTCAGTTTTGGTCACCACGATGTAGAAAAGATGTGGAGACTCTAGAAAAAGTGCAGAGAAGAGCAACAAAGAGGATTAGGAGACTGGAGACTAAAACATATGAAGAACAGTTGCAGGAACTGGGTATGTCTAGTTTAATGAAAAGAAGAACATGGGGAGACATGATAGCATCGCCCTCTGGAACGATCTCCCCGTGGAGATCTGGACTCTCACCACCCTCCTGTCTTTCCGCAAAGCCACAAAGACCTGGTTGTTCCGGCAGGCCTGGGGCTGATGAATTTCCAGCCCCACTTGAAATGTTGTGACTGCTGTTGTTTTTACTCTGTTTGTCTTTTGTCTTATTTGTATCCCCCTTCCCCCTTTGGTTGTTAGCCGCCCCGAGTCCCTCGGGAGTGGGGCGGCATACAAATTAAATAAACATTCAAATAAACATAAACATAGCAGTCTTCCAATATCTTAGGGGCTGCCACAAAGAAGAGAGAGTCAAACTATTCTCCAAGGCACCTGAGGGTAGAACCAAAAGCAATGGGTGGAAACTAATCAAGGAGAGAAGCAACTAAGAACTGAGGAGAAATTTCCTGACAGTGAGAACAATTAATCAGTGGAACAACTTGCCTCCAGAAGTTGTGAATGCTTCAACACTGGAAGTCTTTAAGAAGATGTTGGATAGCCATTTGTCCGAAACGGTATAGGTTTTCCTGCCTAGTCAGGGGGTTGGACTAGAAGACCTCCAAGGTGCCTTCCACCTCTGCTATTGTATTGCAAAAAACTGCGCTACTCGGAACATCTTACATTTTAAGAAGGCACTTGGTTGATACCTAGGATGCTGGCAGCAAACCGTATCAACCATTAGCACCAGTCAATGGTATTTGTAATGCATTTTTGAATGTTCAGTTGGGTGAGTTTCTTGTTTAATGAATAAAGTATATAATAATAATAATAAATAATATAATTTATTATAATAAATAATAATAAAGTATATAATACCATCAATAAAAGAGGGAAGTAAAGAAGATAGTAAAAAGGATAAATAATAGGGTTCCACCACAAAACCGCGGACGACAAAATCGCGGTCGACGAAAGCGCGCATTTGACGTCATCACAGCGCGAAGAAAACATCGCGCTGTGATCGAAAAATGTAAAAATAAAGCGAAAACCTTACCCTAACCCCCCCAAACCTAACCCTAAACCTAACCCTAAACCTAACCCTAAATCTAACCCTAAACCTAACCATTAACGTAACGCTAAGCCTAACGCTAACCCTTAACCTAATGCTAAACGTAACCCTAACGCTCTAAACCTAACCCTAACCCTCAACCTAACCCTAACCCTAACCCTAAACCTAACCCTTACCTTTATGTGAATCGGCTTGCTTTAATTTTATTTTTATTTCAATTTTTAATTTTTTTTTGTCGCGCTGTGATGACGTCAAATGCGCGCTTTCGTCGATCGCGCTTTTGTGGACCGCAGTTTTGACGGGTCACGAAATAATAGTACTAACAGCCACACTCTATGTGATAATATCTGATTGTTCCATTTAGCTAGGATGAGGGCTAATCAAATACAAACCTACTTTAAAACTCACATACATTGGAAAAATCATGGCGTACTCAATTAGCTCACTCTCACTTGTATTTTCTGATATTTTCCCCACCTTATCTAAGGAGGAAGTGACAAAGAATAGGAAAAGCTTCTAAAATAGGACATCTGAACAATGTAGGCACCTTAAGGCTGAAACCTTCCCAATGATTACAGCTGTGAGTAGGTCTTAACTTGAAGTTAAAAACCAATTAGGGTTTACCCTCATGCCTAAACAATGCATTGATTTCTTTTAATTCCTACTACAGAGGTGCTATTTCTCTAATATCCTCTATTATGTTTTATTGTTGTCAAGTAGAGTTAGATACGAATACAAGAGAATATTAGGACAGTAACGGTAGGCACGCTGGTGCACTTATGCATGCCCCTGAAAGACCTTTTAGGAATGGGGTGAGGTCAACAGTAGATGCTCTAAGGTTAAAGTTTGTGGGGTTTGGGGAACCATTATAAACCATTAACAGACATACTAAGAGCTCCCAACTTTGTAGTGTAAACACATGTTCATCAAAACACACTTGAAAGCAGAAATTAAGCAGTTTTAATGCCATGGAGTAATTCTATCTTGAATTAACTCAGCAAGGAATTCCCGTAGACATAACCACTTGAAAAAATTGGGGCAACCCACAGAATCTGCCTGCCTGTAGCCCATTAATCTCAAGTAGTCACATGGATGAGAAGAAGACTGAAGACAATTCTGAAGACCAGAAGATGAGGTCTCCTTGGTAGATCACAGGACCCACTTGCCCCAGTGAAGCAGCCCTTAATTTGGAGATATCCACAGAACAAAATGAATCTTACACCAACACTATATGTTTGGTGTCCTTTGTGCATGAAATTTTGTGCCTTTTGACACACTACAGAATGAAAAGGTCAGAGCTTGCAATGCAACATTCACTTCTTAATCTTGATAAAGGGCCTCTGGACACAGCTGCCTCTCTAAAAACAGAATCGTTAATTTCAAATTAAAGTGTGCTCTACATGGGGCAGCCCTTGAAGAGCATTCGGAGACTTCAGCTTGCCCAGAATGCAGCCGCGCGAGCGATTGTGGGTGCACCCCGGTACACCCACGTTACACTTATCCTCCGCGAGCTGCACTGGCTGCCTATTGGTCTTCGGATACGCTTCAAGGTGCTAGTCGTCACTTATAAAGCCCTTCATGGTATTGGACCTGGGTACTTGAGAGACCGCCTGCTGCCAATTACCTCCAACAGACCTATTAGATCCCACAGAGTAGGCCTCCTCCGAATTCCATCTACCGGCCAATGCCGATTGGCTACCACACAGAGGAGGGCCTTCTCTGTGGCTGCTCCGGCCCTCTGGAACGAGCTCCCTGTGGAGATTCGGACCCTCACCACCCTTCAGGCTTTCCGCAAAGCCCTTAAAACCGGGCTGTTCCGACAGGCCTGGGGCTGACGAGTTTCTGTCCCCGCTCGAATTGTGTGGTTGTTGATTGTTTTTAAATTGTTGTTGTTGTTTGTCTGTTGTTTTCCTCCTGTTTGTATCCCCCCCCCTTACTTTGGTTTGTGAGCCGCCCTGAGTCCCTCTGGGAATAGGGCGGCATAGAAATGCAATAAATCAAATCAAATCAAAATCAAATCAATTCAATGTATTTTGTTGCTGTTTATCAATGCTACTTTTCAGTGTACAATTTAAGCAACGTTATGTTTATTAACATTTTAGAAACCATTATTAATATTGATATGAGCTTTTTCTTTTCTTTAAAGGTATTCATTCATTTATTCATTCAGTAGCTGAATACCTGTGCTTCGCAACGAAACTATGTGATTGGGCTATGCAGGAGAAATTCGGTTCACAATCTGTTGGCTCAGTGGTGGTCGGTGATTAAAACTCATAAGGGAATACTGCCTTGAGTCAGGAAGCAGTTCCATAGGTGGAAGATGTAGACATTTTGGCGAGTACCAACATTTAGTACTGTAAGGAGCCTCAGACCGCTCCTGAGGGAAGGAGTGGAACGTCTGCCAGTTTGAACTGAGGTAATGTGAGGCAACTGGCAGTTGGAACAGAGTTCTTTTCAGGTGGGGAGGGGGAGTAGAACTCCTTAGCGTCACAGCATGTTAAATACTGTATACAAAATACTAATAATCTGATGGTCATTTTAAAAAATCCTCTATTAGTGAGCATCTAGAAGCCAAGAGGAACATGCGTGCACACCTCTCATCTGGCCTAGGGCCTCTGGGGCCCTTGGAGCTCTATGAACTTGGTTGTTTTCTTGCCAATTTTTCATTACCCAATGGGGTAACATCATCATTGCGAGAAGAGAGAAGGGTTTGCTCTCTGTTTAAATACAAATGCCAATATTGGTGAGAATATTTTCTTTTTGCTTGTTCCTTGATTAAGCTGTTGTTTACTTGTTCAAGCCCTAATCAAGGAACTAACAACTGTGTAAATAATGAAATAGTAAGCCCCACTCTCTTCTAGCACTGGTGATGTTACCTAGTTTGGTAATGAAACACCTGCAAGAAAATAACCAAGCTCAGAGAGCACTAAGGACCCCACAGTTTAATTCACAGATGCAATATTCTTGTCATTGGTCACTTAAGTAACTCTAAGTGACTTACATCTAAATCAACATAGTATTAATAGTTAATACCTAAATAATATAATGTATCCATTTTCTTTTAATACAGTAAAACAATACTTTAAAAAAACTGGAGAAAACAGAATGACCCACTTCTCAGAGATGAGTAGGCAACCTTAATCAAATTTCCCATTATCTTGGTGAAAAGAAACTCACGTATTTTATAGCCCAGTTTTTCTGCATGGATCCTTTTGGCCATGAACTGTCCTTCTATCAAGGCCCGTATTTCCACTTCCTTTGGGAAGGCTGGTGTCTGAAAAGAAAAGAAACATATAAGCCTCCAATGCAACCCATTTTGGAATCCTCGACTTACAACCATTCGTTTAATGACCCACTGAAGTTATAAATGTGACTTACAATCGATCCCCATACATACAATCGCTGTAAAATCCCCACGGTTACATGATTAAAATTTGAGTGTTTGGTAAAAGGCATATATTTAGAACAGTTTTAGCATCTTAGGATCATGTGATAGCCATGCAACCTTCCCAGCTGGCCTCCCATGAGCAAAGTCAGTGGGGAAAACTGGATTTGCTTAATGATTCACTTAACAACCAAGGCAACAAAAGTTTCTAAAATCGGGTGTGACTCACTTAACAGCCACACTGTTCAGCAACAGAAATTCTGGCCTGAATTGTGGTTTTAAGTCGAGGACTATCTTTATGGGGCCTCTGTGGATTTCTCAACAACTGGATAGTTACTATTTGCAACAGTTGTTCATTCACACACATGCAAGCCTCCCAGAGGATTACAACAGCCCCAAAGACTGCTTGTAAATCATCTGCTAATTTGTGAACTAATTGGTGTATTCTGGGAGTTGAAATCTAAAATATCTTAAGGGCATCTCATGATGGAAAGACAAGCCATTCATTTTGGAGGCCTCGAAAAATAACAGAACCGTCTTCAGGAAAGGCAAAATTAGCACCTGCCAACTTTAGAAGGCAATTCAAACTTCATGGTACTATAGGAAATCTGGAGCAACCCACATAAGGGCTCTTACCTCGACATTGTGGGCATTGAACCTGTGAATTCCCACAGCTCCTGGTGTAATTTCCCTCACATCAAAATAAAAACCTAAATTAAATATTAGAATAAGTAAATTTAGGTTTATTTAGTCATACGTCTTCCAAGAATTATAGTTAAATAAATGTCAATCTCCCCCAGAATTTTTTTTGCATTTTCATTCATTCATTCATTTAATTTATTTGTATGCCGCCCTTTTCCCTGAAGGGACTCAGGGCGGCTCACAACTCAAAAGGGAGGGGAAATACAAACAGAGTTACAAAAAACATAAAGAACCATACATAGTTAAAAGCACAACAATCATACCATTCGAAGTGGGGCAGCGAGTCTTTAGCCCCAGGCCTGTCGGAACAGCCAGGTTTTAAGGGCTGTGCGGAAGGCCTGGAGGGTGGTGAGGGTACGAATCTCCACGGGGAGTTCGTTCCAGAGGGTCGGAGCAGCCACAGAGAAGGCCCTCCTCCGGGTAGTTGCCAGCCGACACTGGCCGGCTGATGTAATTCGGAGGAGGCCTAGTCTGTGGGTCTAATTGGCCTAGTGGAGGTAATTGGCAGTAGGCGGTCTCTCAAGTACCCAGATCCAATACCATGAAGGGCTTTGTAGGTGACGACTAGCACCTTGAAGCGTACCCGGAGATCAACAGGCAGCCAGTGCAGCTCGCGGAGGATAGGTGTTACGTGGGTGAACCGAGGCGCACCCATGATCGCTCGCGCGGCTGCATTCTGCATTTTGTTGAACGAACAAGGTGGTCCATATGTTAAGTGAAGTGACAACTAACTGAAACCACAAGTATGAAGTATGCTTCAGTTTTCCTTTGCTTTACAACACCTGCAAAGGTCATAAAAGCAATAATTGGTCTCTAAGTTACATTTTCATCATGGAGCTCTTAGTTGTCTCTGTGCTTGGTTCTTTTTTTCTTTACAGACACTTCATTACCTGACTAAGCAACATCATCAGTGCTAGAGAGTGTGGATTTCCCCCCCCCCCCCCCGTTTATTATATACAGTAGCTTGTCTTGCCAGGGTGGGGGGGATAGTTTTCTCCTTGGTAGTGAAAGGACCCCTGAAGGATTAGAGCATACACAGAGTGTAACCTAATTCAGCTTTTGTTAAATTGCTGTTGAGAGAAGCTCCATTTGTAACTTAATGTGCCAACTTCATAGATAAAACTTGTAGGCGGATTGCCAAGCTTAGCCTAATAAGTAAACTACTTGTGAAAAGTGAAAAAAAATATGAAATAACCTTGTTTGTAACTTGAAATGTTTGTTCAGCATTCCCTAACAAAGCTTTGTTTTATATGCCAGAAAATATATTTCTTTCCTCTTCTAAAGTCTATTGTTTTCAGTGCACTGAGAAAAATAATGAGGTTTGGGTGACATAAAAATAATGTTTCTAAACTATGACAATCTGTACAAGCTGTGCAAAGACTATAAGAAGTTTGACAAAAAAAGTTTTTTTTTTCATGACTGGACGGTGAGGCTTGGGCCTGTTTTCTTTCTCTCTCTCTCTCTCTCTCTCTCTCTCTCTCCCTCCCTCTCTCTCTCTCTCTCTCTCTCTCTCTGCCTGCTGTTAAGGTGGGAGACAAAAATGTTGTCAAGTCTTTTTGCTTTCTGCAGAAAATAAAAACTGATTATCAGTAGCCTCGTGTTCAGACTTTCATTGGAGTTATTAGATTCTGAGCTGAATTCAAAAACCTTACAGTAGTTTCCGGATTGGGATATTGTTTTCTGTTTGATTATTTGTAGGTATTAATCCCTGCTTATTTGGGTGTTGAGTGCTGGAGAAGATCTGTTCTGGTCTTTTTTGTTTTCTTCTTAGCTTTTTATTGCCTCTTTTGAATGTACGAATATGGTTTATTCCAACCAGACAAAACCAGACAAACAGCAAGCTGGCTGGGGAATTGTAGAGGTCTGTGCATCTCAAAGATGCCAAAATTGAGAAAGCCTGGGTGAGTTAGTTCCAGCCAAGCCATCTGATGAGGCAGGCAGAAGCACCGCCTCTCCTCAAATTGCTTCTTTCCTGGAATAAACCCCACCTAACTAGAGGATGCGGGAGGGGAATTATAAGGCTTCCAAGATACCTACCCACCTTTCCAGCGTTTCCAGCAGCTGTTGATTCGAGAGCTTTTGAGAATTCTTCCCACGAGCCCAACGCAAGCGCATCTCGGATCTTCTCTCGCATCAAGGAGCCATTCTTGTAGCTAAAACCAATAACAATACACAATTTCTTTGATTTCTCCAAGAGGTTTCAGTCAGAATTCTGAAGCAACGTCGTTTTATTATTTGGCACTAGAAAATCAGAAAGTACTTGCAGAGATGCCAAGTAGCTGCGTGGATCTGAAGAAAAAAGCTTATTTTCACAAATATATACCGTGTTTCCCTGAAATGAGCACTTGGCCTTATTTTTGGGGAGGTCTTATTATTTTTGAGGTGCAGGAGGCGGCGAGCATGGTCGCCTCATGGCTGCTGCTGTGTTGCAATAGTTTCAGGAAGGGCTTATTTTCAGGGGAGGGCTTATTTTAGCGTGTACGGTCAAAAGCCCGATTGGGCTTATTATCCAGGGAGGTCTTATTTTCAGGGAAACGGTATATATTGATACTAAGGCCAAAAGCTTCCTGATGCCTGACTTCACTGTGATTTAACTCAAGTCTGTAAGAAATGAAGGATTAGTTCAGGGGAGTCAAACTCACAGCGTCACATTGCCATCACATGACATATCATGACTTTCTTCCCCTTTGCTAAACCAGGGGAGGGTGTGGCCAGCGCATGACACATCCACCCCGCCAGCTGTGAGTTTCACCCCCCCCCGGACTAGATCCTTGAGTTTCAATTAATGGGATCCTATTGCTGCTGCATCCCAGGTTCCAGCTCCTATAATGCCCCAGGCAATAAGGCAGATGGTAAACTATGGAGATTTAACACCTCTGCAATTGAAGAAGATTGGACATAACCAAATATTGTCTTCTGTAACCCAATTTACTAAGTCTCTGGTGAGAAAAGATAATGGGTGCAACATTATTTTCACACACAGGATCTTTTTGCAAGTTAAAAGGGTTTAGGTGTCTTCCACTGCATTAGTAACAGTAGTAGTTTAGCTATCCAAAGCAAGAAAAATGTAATTAAACTTCTCCAAAGACCTTTCACTAATTTTTACAAATTAAGCATAAATTAATAAGTAATCTGAATAAATGGGTAATTCATTGCAATTTCGCCTGTGAAGTTATTGGTTTTTCCTTAACACAGGGGGTCTTCAAATTATAACCACTCATTTAGCAATCGTTAAGTTACAGCAGCACTGAAAAAAGTGACTTGCAAAAAATTTTCACACTTAAAACCAACCCAATATCCCCAGAGTCATATGAATTTTGATCATGTGACTGTGGGGATATTGGTTAATTCCCAGCATCATCTGATCACCGTTTTCAACCTTCCTAGCTGGCTCTTGAAAAGCAAATATTAATGGGGAAAACCATATTCGCTTCACAACCACATGATTTCCTTAAGAACTGCAGTGATTTGTTTAAAGGTTATAAAATTGGGTGTGAGTCACTTAGCAATGGAGATTCAGGTCCCAATTTTGGTCGTACGTTAAACATCATTTATATACACCTGGAAATGCAAAGATCTGTAACAGTGGTGAAATCTAATTCCCCCCCCCCCCGCTTCTGTGGGCATGGCTTGGTGGGAGAGAGGTCATGTGACTGGGTGGGCATGGCCAACCTTTTCCCCACTTTCAGCTATTTTTGTAGCATTTTAAAGCATTTTGTCCTTGGTTTTGTAGTTTAAAAAAAAAGTTTCTGGTGATCACATGGCTCAGCTGTGAGCCGCGTGATCATCGGAAGTTTTTTTAAAAGCTTTTAAAAGCATTTTTCCCCTGCCAGTTCACTCAAACCGGCAGGGAAAAATGCTTTAAAAAGCGGGGGGAAATATTCCAGCAATCGCATGGTTCACAGCTGAGCTACGCGATCCTCGGAAACTTTTTTTTACTACTAGTTCTCAGAATCAAGGATAATCGTCCCTACTGGTTCAGCCAAACCGAGCTGAACTGGGAGGATTTCACCCCGATCAGTAATAATGGAATGTTACATGTTATTATCTTCACTTTTGAGTAGTAAAGTATTTAGAATAAATTAAAGTGTGTTTAAATGTGTTTTCCTGTTGCAAGCAGGCATATCTTGACATGAATTCTTGTAGATTTGAGATGTTTCTCCTCAACTTTCTAGCCAATCAGACGGCTTTGGAAGTTGTAGTCCTTATTAAGTCTGGAAATCTTAAATTTAGGCATCAATGGCATGGTTTTGAGAAATGCCATCCCAATTATGGGAATTCAGTCTGGAATAGCTTAAAGCAGTCACTCATTTTCCCCCCAAGGTTGAGAAGCTGTCCAGGGAAACAGAGAAGTTCTTTTAATCTGTTTCAGACAGGTGATGCAGAAACATCTTGCAAGAGAGCCAGTTTGATCTAGTCCAGTGATGGCGAAACTTTTTGGCACCGGTGAGCTCGTCAGGGCCACGTTCCGAAAAAGCCAAACGTCTAGCATGCATGCGTGCACAACAATCAGGTGGCCATTATGCATGTGAAAACCAGTTTTTGGTACGCTGTAGGTTCACCATCACAGATCCAGTCATTAAGACACCAAGCTAGAAACCAGGAGACTGTGAGTTCTAATCCTTCCTTGGCCTGAACGCTGCCTAGGTTACTTTGGGCCAATCCAGAGGTGGTATTCAGCCGGTTTGGATCGGTTCATCGGAACCAGAAGCGGAAATCCCCACCCACCTGTCCCGGCTCAGTGCCATTCTATTTAGGCACGTTTTTGAGGCGAGGTGCATGTGTGGAAGGCACGCACATGGGCAAAGTACCGTATTTTTCGGAGTAAAAGACGCCACTTTTTTCCTCAAAAAAGAGGCTGAAAAACTGGTTGAGTCTTATACATCGAATAAAGCATTTTTTGCCTCCTGAAACCCTTCCCACTTCACAAAATGGCCGTGCAGAGAATTATGGAGGCTTTCAGAGAGCTCCTGGGGGCTGGGGAGGGCAGAAATGAGCAAAAAAAGGGCCATTTTTGCCCCCCCCAGCTCCCAGCAGCACTCTATAAGCCTCCATAAGGCTATGCATACAATTTTTTTGACCCCCCCAAAAAAATTTGTGAAAAACTGCTTGTGTTTTGCTCGGTTTTGGGCCCTACCCCACCCCCGGGAGCACTCTGCAAGGCCCCCCCCCCGCAAGGCTATTCATGCCTTTTTAAAAAAAAAGGGCCCATTTTTACAAAAAACAGGCCATTTTTGCGGGGATTTGCAGAGTGCAAAAACTTTTCTTTTTCTTTTGCAAAGCTCTTTAACTGATTGATGAGAACTGAAAATTGATTGAGTGCTGTGCCAGCAGAAACAAAATCTTAGGTGCTGCAGATGGTCAGCGATTTCCTTCTCCAGCACATGGATAAATACATTTGGAAACATCTACCTACTTACCTACTCTCTCTCCCCCCCACCTACCTACTGTATTTTTCTCTCTCTCCCTCCATCTATCTACTTACTTACCTACCTACCTACTCTCTCCCTCTCTCTCTATCTACTGTATTTCTCTCTCTCTGTCCCTCTACCTACCAACCTACCTACTCTCTCCCTCTCTCCCTACCTATCTTCTGTATTTCTCTCTCTATATATATGTGTGTGTGTGTGTGTGTGTGTGTGTTTGTTTGTTTTTCACGGGTGTTAGTATGTAAAATCTCTCGCCAAGACACTTCCAATTTTACATGGGGGAAAACCCGAATTACCAAATATCTACATCCATCTATCTATCCATCTATCTATCTATCTATCTATCTATCTATCTATCTATCTATCTATCTATCTATCTATCTAACTAACTATCATATATATATATATATATATATATATATATATATATATATATATATATATATATATATATATATATATATTTCTCTAGATATATATCTCTACCTACTTAACTACCTACCTACACACTCTCTCCCTACCTACCTACTGTATTTCTCTATCTCTCTATCACTTTATCTACCTACCTACCTACCTACCTACCTACTTACTCTCTCTCTCTCCCTACCTACTATATTTCTCTCTCTTTCTCTCTCTCTCTATCCCTCTATCTACCTACCTCCTTTTTTAAAAAATGCTTCTTCAAAACCTTGGTGCGTCTTATACTTCAGTGCATCTTATACTCTGAAAAATATGGTACATGCACGGAAGGCCAGGCACATGCGTGGAAGGGGTGTGTGCGCCCGTGAAGAATATGGGTATGTGCAGGGCAAACCGGTGATAACAAATGTAAAATCCACAACTGGGCCAATCAGGAGACGATAAGCTGGCTAAGTGATTTGGGGGCAATCACCAGGAGACTGTTGAGTTCTAGACCCTTCTTAACCACGAAAGTCAAATGAATAATTTTGGGCCAATCACAAGAAGATGGTGAATTCTAATCCCACCCTAAGCATGAAAGCCAGTTGGGTGATCTTGGGGCAGCCCTCTCTCTGTCAACCCAACCTATGTCATAGAGTTCAGTGAACAAAATAGGAGGAGAATGATGTATTAGATTTGCTCACAACCTTGAGTTATTTATTAATATAAGGCTGGATTTTAAAAATCTAAATAAATAAAAATAAAACTTTAAAGTAGATTTTGAAAATAAAATCTGAAACATTAAAGAACTAGAAAAAGTGACACAAATTTTGATTTTTATCAGGCTAATCTGATACATCATACAGTAGAAGGCACGCACCAAAGTAGGGCCATAAATGCTTGTGAATCAACTGGATTACAGAAAATGTGGCCTTCCAGAGCAGGGCGTGGCTCTTTAATCCAGAGAAACAGGGTATCACTCGTGCCGAGGCTAATCTGGGGAAGAAAATAATCAAGGTATTAGCAGAAAAACATAAAAAGCAATACAGGAATTAAATCAAACCCATTTATTTGCCCTGCTAATTATCTTTAAATTACACATTGCAGCAATTGAATTCTTGTGAAATTGACTTTGCTTGCCAGCTTTATATGAAACATAGAGCGGGGGGAGGGGGGAATTATAATAGACTCTAAGGATTTATTGTGGAAAATTCATGGGTACATAATCCTCAATGACCAAGAACAACGTCAGCTGGTAACTAAAGTGGCACTCCGATCACATACCAACAAGCAAGCTTCCTCATCACTTATACACGTCATTCTCGATTTATAACAATTCATTTAGAGACTGCTTGAAGTGACAATGACACTGAGAAAAGAGACTTATGGGTGTTTTTCACCCATCTAACCACCGTTGCAGCATCCTCATGGTCATGTGATGAAAATTCAGATGTTCGGCAATTGACTCATACTTCTGACAGTTGCAGTGATCCCCTTTTGTGATCTTCTGACAAGCAAAGTCAGTTGAGGAAGCCAGATTCATTTAACAACCCTGTTACTAACTTAACAACTGCAGTGATTCACTTAACTACTGCGGCAAGAAAGGTCATAAAATGAGGCAAAACCCATTTATCAACTGTCTCAAACAGTGGCGGGATTCAAAAATTTTTTACTACTGCCTCTGTGGGTGTGGTTTGGTGGGCATTGCATGGCTTGGTGGGTGTGGCTTAGTGGGCGTGGCAGGGGAATGATACTGCAAAATCTCCACTTCCTCCCGATCAGCTTGGACTTGGGAGGTAGAGAATAGATGGGGGAGTGGCCAGCCAGAGGTGGTATTTACCAGTTCTCCAAACTACTCAAAATTTCCGCTACCGGTTTTCTGGAACTGGTCAGAACCTGCTGAATACCACCTCTGGTCTCAAAAAATGGTCATCAATCACTTCTTTTCAGTGCCGTTCTAACATCAAATAGTCACTAAACAAACTTTTGTAAGCCAAGGATATCCATAAATGAATAACGATAATGAATTAATAGGCAGCACGTGACAAAGCAGATGCCACTCATCAGCAAGGAAAGGTATTAGGGGCAGGCCTGCATCAATTCCACCAAAATCGATGGGATCCGAATCCAGAGGTGCTTTCTAAGCCTCAAGATAGCATGGATCTCAAGATTCCTAATCCAGTTAACAATATGAATATTAGTTAATGAAGTTGGTGACACCTACTGCTATGTCTCCTTCAGAAAGTCTCATTCCAGCCAGAGATGCTGAAAATGCAAAGAAGGAAGTTCAATTAACGAATAGACTATGCAAAGTATTCAAACAAGAAAAACACCCACTCGGAACCCTCTCGGAGACCGGTAAGACTGAAATAATCAATTATCAGTTCTAGTAATTCTGGTACAGGGATGGCTAAGCTTTTCTGGACCTAGTGCCCAAAGCGCATGCAAATGTGTGTGTGCGCGCGCCTGAACCCCCAAAATGCAATGCGTCCCACACACATGCTCCCCTCATGCCCCCCCCGGACATGCGTGGCAGACTAGCTGGCCGGCGGGAGGCATGCACGCATGCACAGCAGAGCTGAACTGGGATGACGCCCTGCGTGCCCACAGAGAGACCGCTGCGTGGCACCTCTGGCATGTGTGCCATAGGTTACCCATCATGGTTGTAGTAGGAGCTAAGTACAGGTAGTTTTCAACTTACAATCATTTGTTTGTAAGATAATTACAACTTACTCCTATAACTTCAAATATTTGAAGTTACATCTGAAGTTAGAGCAGTACTGAAAAAATTAACTCATGACTGGCTGTTCACAGTCACCTAATCAAACTTTGGACACTTGGCCCAAAGGTGTTTTTCAATTGGACTTTCTGGTCTTTGTTTGAAGACATTTAGCTTCTCATCCAAGAAGCTTCTTCAGCTCTGAAGCTCTTCTTTTTGGATGAAAAGCAAAACATCTTCAAAGAAAGACAAAGTAAGTCCAGTTGCCTCTTGAAAAAGCACCTTTGGGACAACTGTGACCTGGATGACTGAGAATCTCCATACACCTTCGGACACTTGGTAATCAGGATATATTTACAACTGCTGGAGTCTCCGAGGGTCATGTGATCACTATTTGCAACCTTCCTAGATGGCTTCCAATAAAGCAAAGTCAAAAGGAAAGCTAGGTTCACTTAACAACCATAGATTCATTTAACAACTGTAGTGACTGATTTAAGAACCATGGCCAAAAAAAGGTCATAAAATCAGATGCGACTCACTGAACAACTGTCTTGCTTAGCAATGGAAATTCTGGTGCCAGCTTTGTTGTAAGTTGAGAACTACCTGTAGATCTTTCCTCTTTGAAGGGCTGCATTGCATTAAATTAAATTAAAATACCAAGGTTTCTCCAACTAAATGTCTGCTTTAACACATGGTTGAAGAAATTATTCATGCAGAATTTTTTTTTCCTAAGGGATAATTATACAGACATTTCACCTGCTTTCTCAAGATAAAACTGAACAAAAAATAAAAGTTCCTTGCTTCAGAATTTTAAGCCTCCTTACCTGGATTGTCTCCAGTAAATGCTACTATTTTGCAGGAAGGATTAAATCCAAAGCGTTCAGTGTAATAGGGTGAAATTAAACCCTAAAGAATGAAATTTAACAATTATTTTTAAAAAATAAATAAATGATATATCTATTTGGTTTCAGAACAACACATTTTGAACAGAAAAACCAAGTCTCCCCTTCAAAGAATGTTGGGACTTTCCCTTCCAGGGTAACAGTTTCCCAAATCCCTTGGAAGAAAGTCAAAATGACTCTGGCAGTTTGAATTCACAAAAGATTAAATATGTTTTTATTTCCTTATTACAGGAAACCAGACAGTTGGGTTGTTTTGTTTTTGTTTTTTAAATCTGGTTTGTTTTTCAGCAAACTTAACAGTCTTGGAAACATTCATTTCCAAAACAATGCTCAACCACCCTAATGTTGAAACAGAGGCTCTCTCATCCAGTCATTATAAAACATTGTTCTCATTAAGCAAAGGTGGGTGGGTGGATCGATGGATAAATAAGAAGGATGAGTGTATGGGTGGGATGGATAGATGGGATGGGTGGGTGGGTGGGTGGAGGGATGAAATGGAATCGGGTGGTCAATAGAGGGATGGATGGAAGCTTGGGTGGATGGATGGATCAGTGGGTCACTGGGTGGATGGATGATATAGGATGGAATGAGATAGATGGAGGGAGGGATAGAGGGATGAGTGGGTGGATGGATGGATGAATAATGGGTCAATTGGTCAATGGGTGGATGGGATGGGATAGATGGGTCAGTGAGTTAGTCGGTCAATGGATGAGTGAATGCATTGGATGGGATGGGATGGGAGGGAGGGATGGGTCAGTCAGTTGATGGGTAAGTGGGTGGAATGGATAGATGGGATGGGTGGGTGGGTGGAGGGATAAGATGGAATGAGATGGTCAATAGATAGAGGGATGGAGGGTTGAATGGGTGGATGAATGAATAGATCATTTGGTCAATGGGTGGATGGATGATATAGGATTGGATGGGATAGGATAGATGGAGGGAGGGAGGGAGGAATAGATGGGGGGATGGATGGATGGATGGATGGATGAATGAATAATGGGTCAATTGGACAATTGGTGGGGTGGATGGATGGATAGGTCAGTGAGTTAGTTGGTCAATGGATGGGTGAATGCATTGGATGGGATGGGATGGAGAGAGGGAGAGATGGGTCAGTCATTTGATGGGTATGTATGTGGGTGGATGGATGGATAGATGGGATGGGATGGGATTGATGCATTGATATATGGATAGATGAATGGAAAAACAGGATTCTTAGCAAGGATCCATCAACACTACAAATAAGAAATGCCTGAAAATGCCAATAATTTTTCCAACGGTAAATCAGATGATCAGATGAACAGAGCCTGAACAAGCCATCTTCAGGAGAAATAATAATCTATGCCAGTTTAAATCTATACTAGGAGACAATTTGATCTACTGGTTAAGGCACCAAGAAAGAACCTTGAACACTATGGGTTCTGCCTTAAGGACAAAGCCAACTGGTTGACCTTAGGCCAGTCATTCTCTCATAGCCCTAGGAAAAAAGACAATGGCAATCACTTCCGAATCCTTGCTCAAAACCCACAGGGACTCATCCAGACAGTCACCAGGAATGAATATTGATTCATAGGAATAATAACAATAAATACGTAGCATAGAATTTCCCACTGACAGTCCAAATAAATACATGATCTACAGATTTTAATTCTGATTTCTCCCACTGTTACTCTCGCCTTATTTGTTCTACAGTTAATCATACCAGTATTTTGCTGGAGGGCATAGGTTGGTCCAGTTTTTTCCCCAATTCGGGTGCACAAGCATCTAGGCAGACTTGATTCCAAACTTTTTCCCGAATCTGCAATAAATTCATGCCGGATCCTGCAAGAGGAAAACATAATTCTTTTACAACAAATTCCCGTCAAAAAGTAATCTGTAGATTGCATATATGCAGAGAGCTGTGTAAAGAGAGAAAGATGAAAAACATATAATCCTAAAATTTAAATTCTGTACTTTACCATAACACAAGATTGTTCCTCATCATCTGTTTAATGTTATTATTGGTGTATCATTTATTATTATCAGACACATTCTGAAGCTTATATAGCAAGATAGACCTGAGAACAAAAAAACAGGTGAACAAAACAAAAAGAAACTGGCTAACAGGCCTTCCAAAAAAGGCATATTGAGCAAGATGACTGTTATTAAAATCACAGCAAACAAACCACATATTTTGCTTTGAAGTGGCAGCATTAAATTCCCAAGGAAAACAATTGAAGTTACAGCCAGTCCTTGACTTAAAACCACAACTGAGCTTTTCTGTTGTTGAGCAAGACAAAGGTTAAGTGAGTTTTGTCCCATTTTATGATCTCCCTTTTCACAGTTAAGTAAATCACTGCCGTTATTAAGTTAATCACAAGGATGTTAAGTGAATCTGCCTTCCCCCACTGACTTTGCTTGTCAAAAGGTTGCAAAAGGGGGTAACATGATCCCGGGACACTGCAACTGTCATAAATATGAGTCAGTTGCCAAGCGTCTGAATCTTGATCATGACCATGGGGATGTGGCGATGGTCAAAAGTGTGAAAAATGCTGATGTTACAATTTTTAGTGCCATTGTAACTTTAGACGGTTACTAAACCAAGTTTTTCTTATGCAGCTATTTCAAAGTAGGAATATTTCTACCAAGAAGCCTTGCCTAGTAGAATATAGACTTTGGGACAGGAATGTCCATCTCTAACCAACGCAGTTGTTAGATGAACGATCATGGGACTATGCCTGGCTTTACAATCTTTTTTTTTAATCCTGGTCGTTAATAGAATCATGTGGTTGTTAAGTAAATCCAACTTTCCCTATTGACTTTGCTTGTGGGGAGTTAGCTAGGAAAGCTACAAAAGGTGATCACATGATCGTAGGGCACTGCAATCTTAGTCAGCACATTGTAATTGCCAAGTGCCTGAATCACAAGGCATGTGATTAAGCAATATTTGTTGATGTTAGTTGCGAAGTTGTGTCTGACCCATCGTGACCCCATGGACAACATTCCTCCAGGCCTTCCTGTCCTCTCCCATCCTCCGGAGTCCATTTAAGCTCACACCGACTGCTTCAGAGACTCCATCCAGCCACCTCCTTCTCTGTCGTCCCCTTCTTCTTTTGCCCTCCATCTTTCCCAGCATGAGGCTCTTCTCCTTCTCATTAGGTGGCCAAAGTACTTGAGTTTCCTCTTCAGGATCTGGCCTTCTAAGGAGCAATCAGGGTTGATCTCCTCTAGGACTGACCGGTTGGATCGCCTGGCAGTCCAAGGGACTCAATGCAGGAGTCTTCTCCAGCACCAGAGTTCAAAGGCCTCCATTCTTTGGCCTTCCTTATGGTCCAACTTCCACAGCCATCCATTGCAAGTGGGAAAACCATAGCCTTGACTGTACGCACTTTGGTTGGCAGGGTGATGTCTCTGCTTTTTAGTATCCTGTCTAGTTTTGCCATAACTTTCCTCCCCAGGAGCAAGCGTCTAATTTCTTGGCTGCAGTCCCCATCTGTGGTGATCTTGGAGCCCAGGAAAATAAAATCTGTCACTACCTCCATTTCTTCCCCATCTATTTGCCAGGAATTGAGAGGGCTGGATGCCAAGATCTTAGTTTTCTTAATGTTGAGTTTCAAGCCAACTTTTGCACTCTCCTTCTTCACCCGCATCGAGAGGCTCTTTAGTTTCCTCTTCATTTTCTACCATTAGAGTAGCATCATCTGCATATCTGAGGCCGTCGATATTTCTCCCTGCAATCTTAATTCCAATTTGTGATTCATCTAGCCCCGCCTTTCTCATGATGTGCTCTGCATATAAGTTAAATAGGCAGCCTTGCTGGACTCCTTTTCCAATTCCTAAATTAGTGTTTCTGTGTTCAGTTCTCATTGTTTCTTCTTGACTCGCATGCACAGTCAAAAAATGTGAGGACTGGTCATAAATCACTTGTTTCAACAATGGAATAACTTCAAACGGTTGTTCAATGGATTTTAAGTTGACGGTTACCTGTACAGATTTTATCAAGGGAAGTAAGTGACTGCAAACCAAAGGTTACTGTAAAGGTCAAAGGAAACAAAATTCAATTCACAACCTCATAGCTACCGTATTTTTTTGGAGTATAAGACGCACCAGAGTATAAGATGTACCAAGATTTTGAAGAGGTACATTTAAAAAAAAAAAAAAAGGTTTTGCAATCTGCAGACCTGCCAAACTCTCTGCATGCCTCATTTTTTATGAAAACCAGGGCATGCAGAGAGTTTGAGAGGACTGCAAAATGCTGGGGGGGGGGGGCAAAAACGAGCAAAAAAAGGACCTGTTTTTCACAAAAATGGGTCTGTTTTTTGCTCGTTTTTACCCTCCCCAGCCCCCCAGGAGCACTTTGCAGGCCTCCCAAACCCTCTGCACGTCCATTTTTGCAAAAAGGCAGGGTTTTGGGAGGGCAAAAATGTGGTATTCAGTGTATAAGACGCACCCAGATTTTCACTCTCTTTTTGAGGGGACAAAGATGCATCTTATACTCCAAAAATATGGTATATATAGTGGGTGGAGAAGTCCAAGGCAAGGAAGTCTTTACCCATCTACTGGATCAATGCTCATTCTTTGATCTTGCCTGTTTTCTTCCTTTACCTGAGGTCACCCATTGAAATATCTGACCTGAAATCCTCCTGGCAACTAAGTGAATTTTTCTATTCTACATCTGTGATCCCTCTATGTCTATTATTGCCACTTTTATTTTTGCGATCCAAGCTGTAAAGGACTGGAGATCAAGAAAGGCTTAGGATAGAGTTGAAGAAAATGTTGGCAGATATCCTTCTGCCATGAAATTTTAACCGCCCTTAGCTGTGCTGGAGTTTTTGTGAAGTCAGTGAGAAGCAGCCTGTTCTGGACTCTTAATCCAATGAGATCCAAGCACACAAACAAATGTGGACATGACTTTGGGAAGATGTTCAGATGTGAGAAGAGTCTCAAAACTCTCCAGTAAAAGGACACTCGTCATGACTATCAAAAATCTCAGTAATGTGAAAGCGAGGTTTAGTTCAATCATCTCCAACCATAAGCCTTCCAGATCTGAATTAATTCCAGATTTTGCAATCAACTGTTACAGTCCCAGTGAATCTGAAGGGTTGCCACTGGACTGGAGGATGGGACTTAGAAAAAGGAAGGCCACCAGCACTCTTGGAAGCTTTCTTTGTAAGTGGAGGGGCTCGCTCACTCACTCTTGTCTCTAGTCTTTAGCAGTGAAGCCAAGTATTTGTTTTTCCATTCCCTTCTCTTTATCTCCTGCTTTCTCAGCTTCAGATAAATTTCCTTCAAGAGACAGAGAGAGAGAGAGAGAGATAAAGCGGGGGGGAGATGGATAGAAGAAGAGAGAGGAGAGAGAGATGAAAGGAGAGGAGAGAGAGAAAAGAGATGGGAGAGAAAGACAGATAGAAGGAGAGAGAGATAAAAGAGAGAGAGGCATTGAAAGAGAGAGATGGAAGGAGAGGGGAGAGAAGAAATAGATGGAAGGAGAGAGAGAGAAGAGAGGCAGAAATGGAAGAGAGAGGGGGAAAGAGAGAGAGATGGAAAGAGAGGGGAGAGAAGAGATAGATGGAAGGAGAGAGAGACAGAGGGAGAGAGGAGAAAGAGAGAAATGGAAGAGAGAGAGATGGAAGGAGAAAAAGGGGAGAGAGGGAAAGAGAGAGAGGGAGAAAAAGAGACGTGGAAGGAGAGGGGAGAGGAGAGAGAGATGGAAGGAGAGACAGATGGAAGGAGAGAAAGGAGAGACACAGAGAGAGGGATGGAAGGAGAAAAAGGGGAGAGAGAGATGGAAGGAGAGGGGAGAGAAAAAAGAGATGGGAGAGAAAGACAGATGGAAGGAGAGAGATAGAATGGGAGAGAGATGGGAGATGGAAGGAGAGAGATGAAAGAGAGAGATGAAAGAGAGAGATGGAAGGAGAGGGGAGAGAAGAAAGAGATGGAAGGAGAGAGACAGATGGAAGGAGAGAGAGAGGAGAGACAGAAATGGAAGAGAGAGTGATGGAAGGAGAAAGAGAGGGAAAGAGAGAGAGAAATGGAAGGAGATGGGAGAGGATAGATAGATGGAAGGAGAGAGACAGAAGGAGAGAGAGACAGAGGGAGAGAAGAGAAAGAGAGAAATGGAAGAGAGAACAATGGAAGGAGAGAGACAGATGGAAGGAGAGAGACAGATGGAAGGAGAGAGACAGATGGAAGGAGAGAGAGAGGAGAAACAGAAATGGAAGAGAGAGTGATGGAAGGAGAAAGAGAGGGAAAGAGAGAGAGAAATGGAAGGAGATGGGAGAGGATAGATGGAAGGAGAGAGAGACAGATGGAAGGAGAGAGAGACAGAGGGAGAGAAGAGAAAGAGAGAAATGGAAAAGAGAACGATGGAAGGAGAGAGACAGATGGAAGGAGAGAGAGAGAGAGGGAGAGAAGAGAAAGAAATGGAAGAGAGAGAGATGGAAGGAGACAGGAGAGAGATACACAGAAAGAGAGAGAATGGAAGGAGAAAAAGGGGAGAGAGAGATAGAATGAGAGGCAGAGAGGAGAAAGAGAGAGATAGAAGGACAGGGAGGGAGGCAGGGAGGAAGAGAGAGGGAGAGAGATATGGGCAAATCTTTCCCAGTAGGTGTTGCTAGTTGTCGGATGTCCAAAGAGCAGAAAGGAGAAAAGATAGTCAAACTGCAATTCCCAGAGGTTTATTTCTACCCTCCATCCCCATTGAATAAAGAAGCCTTAAATCTGCTCTTCCCTGGAATCCTGCCAGATCCCCAGTTCCTACTGGAAGAAATAGACACTGAAGCGTCATGCCAACTGGCATGAGGCTGGGGTAGTTCTCCTGCCACAGACCAGAAAGCAATTAGCAGGCAGGCAAATTGCCACGGGCACTTGCTCGGTCCAAAACTGAGGATTATGAACATTTTCCAAGCCAGGTGGGAGTTATTTGACAGATCCTATCTTCTCCTCTATCTGCAGGGTACAGCCTTTCATCATTTAAATGATGCCTCTTTTAAAATGCAGCCCCTAATAACCAGCTGAAACATTCCCAACCCAAAAATGGAGTTTTAAAGCTTTCGTTTGCCTGGGTAATTCAAAAGGAAACAGGAAGGAAAGAAGAGTACCGTATTTTTTGGAGTATACGACGCTCCGAAGTATAAGATGCAACTAGATTCTTTTTTTGGGGGGGGGGGGAAACAAGGGGAAAAAAATCTGCTTCTGCCTCCCAATAATTTGCCTCCTTGCAACAAACAGCAAACAGTACAGACAATATACGCTGTTTGCAGTATTACATTTCAGACTT
Organism: Thamnophis elegans; assembly: GCF_009769535.1. Classification (NCBI taxonomy): domain Eukaryota; kingdom Metazoa; phylum Chordata; class Lepidosauria; order Squamata; family Natricidae; genus Thamnophis; species Thamnophis elegans. The sequence continues at coordinate 8,755,635 of NC_045558.1, forward strand.
GTACAGATTCTGTTAAAATTGATGTGGCTTTCTGGAAGTGTATGTTATTCTCTGCTATTTAAAAAAAGATACAATAGCACTGGGCCTCTCCAGATCAAGCATTTATTTTATAAAAAGCTTCTTCATTTTGTTAAACTGTCTAGAACAATAATAGTCTTTAAAAAACTAAGTCTATTAATTTGAACATCCTATAGGCATTTATAGTTATTGACTTACCTTCTTGCAGCGAACAGCCTGATTAGCACAGGGGAAAAAAAATCTGCCTCTGCCTCCCAGCAATTTGCCTCATGGAGCAAACAGCAAGCTTCACTTTCAGTTTCAGCGCCCTCCTGATCATCAGTTGTTTCAGGCTGCAGGGATTGCTAACAGCCTTTTGCAGCCTCTGCAAGGCCCATTTTGCCCCGTTTGCTGCAAGGAGGTAAATTGCTGAGAGGCAGAGGCCAAAGGGTGGGGGACAGTGAGGGGGTGGGGCTACATTCAGTGTCTGTACTCAAATTTTCACCCTCTTTTGGGGAGGGAAAAGGTGCGTCTTATATTCCGAAAAATACGGGTAATTCTGGAGACGAGGATAGAGATTCTTTGCAAGTAAGGAGTCACTTGAATGAATCTGAATGATTGCAGAGACAAGGACAAAAAAAAAAAAACCTACCCAGCATTATTAACAATTGTAGGATGAGGCCAAACAAAAGATTAGGGGATTGGAGACATGATAACAGTCTTCCAATATCTCAGCGACTGCCGCAAAGGTTCCACCACAAAACCGTGGTAGACAAAAGCGCACTCGACGAAAGCGCGTACGTGACGTCATCACAGCGCGACGAAAACATCGCGCTGTGATCGATAAATGTAAAAATAAAGCAAAAACCTTACCCTAACCCCCCCAAACCTAACCCTAAACCTAACCCTAAACCTAACCCTTAACCTAACCCTAAATCTAACCCTAAACCTAACCGTTAACCTAACGCTAAACCTAACGCTAACCCTTAACCTAACGCTAAACGTAACCCTAACACTCTAAACCTAACCCTAACCCTTAACCTAACCCTAACCCTAAACCTAAACCTAACCCTTACCTTTATGTGAATCGGCTTGCTTTAATTTTATTTTTATTTCAATTTTTAATTTTTTTCGTTGCGCTGTGATGACGTCAAATGCGCGCTTTCGTCGAGCGCGCTTTTGTGGACCGCGGTTTTGACGGGTCACGCCACGAAGGAGAGAGAGTCCATCTATTCTCCAAAGCCCCTGAAAGCAGGACAAGAAGCAATGGGTGGAAACTAATCAATCTAGAAATAAGAATAATTAATCAATCAGAGGAATGGGTTGTCTTCAGAAGCTTTGGGTGTTCCAAAACTGGATGATTGGACTAAAACAGCGGTCACCATTGGGTAGTCTGTCAACCACTAGTGGTCTGCACGAATATTTTGAAGAATGATTGGCATTTTTTATATTGCACTAAATACTATTTATATTTTTTAAATCATATTAGTGGTCCACGAGATTTAAAATTATGAATTTAGTGGTCCCTGAGGTCCAAAAGGTTGGTGACCCCTGGACTAAAAGACCACCAAAGGTCCCGTTGTTCTCTTACTCTGTTATTGTATAGAAAGCAGAAAAGAAAACAGGAATTGATCGAAAGGGAATTGATCCCTTATGTTTAACACAAGTCTCCGATCATGAAAAGGAGAAGCAAAGAGGGCGGGTGCCAGCAGGTTCTGATAGGTTCTGGAGAACCGGTAGCAGAAATTTTGAGTAGTTCAGAGAACTGGTAAATACCACCTCTAGCTGGCCCCAGAGTGGGGTGGGGATGCAGATTTTGCAGTATCCTTCCCCTGGAGTGGGGAGGGAATGGGGATTTTGCAGTATCCTTCCCCTGGAGTGGGGAGGGAATGGGGATTTTACAGTATCCTTCCTCTGGAGTGGGGAGGGAATGGGGATTTTGCAGTATCCTTCCCCTGGAGTGGGGAGGGAATGGGGATTTACAGTATCCTTCCTCTGGAGTGGGGAGGGAATGGGGATTTTACAGTATCCTTCCTCTGGAGTGGGGAGGGAATGGGGATTTTGCAGTATCCTTCCCCTGGAGTGGGGAGGGAATGGGGATTTTGCAGTATCCTTCCCCTGGAGTGGGGAGGGAATGGGGATTTTACAGTATCCTTCCTCTGGAGTGGGGAGGGAATGGGGATTTTACAGTATCCTTCCTCTGGAGTGGGGAGGGAATGGGGATTTTGCAGTATCCTTCCCTGGGGTAGGGAGGAAATGGGGATTTTACAGTATCCTTCCCCTGGAGTGGGGAGGGAATGGGGATTTTGCAGTATCCTTCCCCTGGAGTGGGGAGGGAATGAGGATTTTGCAGTATCCTTCCCCTGGAGTGGGGAGGGAATGGGGATTTTACAGTATCCTTCCTCTGGAGTGGGGAGGGAATGGGGATTTTGCAGTATCCTTCCCTGGGGTAGGGAGGAAATGGGGATTTTACAGTATCCTTCCCCTGGAGTGGGGAGGGAATGGGGATTTTGCAGTATCCTTCCCCTGGAGTGGGGAGGGAATGGGGATTTTACAGTATCCTTCCTCTGGAGTGGGGAGGGAATGGGGATTTTACAGTATCCTTCCTCTGGAGTGGGGAGGGAATGGGGATTTTACAGTATCCTTCCCTGGGGTAGGGAGGAAATGGGGATTTTACAGTATCCTTCCCCTGGAGTAGGGAAGGAATGAGGATTTTGCAATATCCTTCCCCTGGAGGGGGGGGAATGGGGATTTTACAGTATCACTTAACAACCAGCTTAGCAATAGAAATTCTGGTCCCAATTGTGGCTGTAAGTCAAGGACTACCAGTAGCCAGTAGATCTATGCCACTCTTCAAATCTCATATCCAAAAACTGTTCTAGATGATTCAGGAGAAAGAACACAGCACCTGCCTGCAATAAGCTTAAATAAATAGCTTAAATAAAACAGTGTTTCTCAACTTCAAGCTGAGTGGACCAACTCCTAGAATTCCACTAGCTGCCGAATTCTGAGAACTGAAGCCCATACATCTTAAAGTTGTCATGGTTGAAAAACACTGGCTTAAAATAATGTTTCTCTCGCCCAGAATTACATAGCAACTATCTAGTGCAGCCAAGGAGACCTCCCACTTCACCCCAAAGAATAGGCTGATTTAAAAGGGTGCAGATGGGTACCAATTCATACGCCTGCACACTCCAAACCACTTTTTGGAAAACAAATCTGAAGCGCTGAAAAAGCCTAATAAACCAGCCAATGTCAATCATGGAATTCTAGAAATGTGGACAGCGTTTTCTGCTTAATAATATGCTCTCTGGAAAGAGGAAGATAGCAAGGATAACACATAGCCAAGCAATTAAATAGATGGCTAACTCTCTTTTTTCCCCCTCCTCTAATCCTTTGATCAAATTTATATAGCTGCCCATCTAATGAGAACTGACTCTAGGTGGCATACAATAGACAATAAAGAATACTTGTTTATGAAGCACAGAAATGTTTTCTAAAATGAATACAATCTGGGAATATCTCGTATATTTTTTGTCAGATTATTTTATCTTCTAGCTGTAAGTGTGCTAATTGTGAGTAAAAACAGAAAGTGTAATGGTATATTAAAGACTAATCAAATTTAATTTTGCTACAACATACACTTGTGTGGATCATGCTCATTTTATCAGGGGGAGGGGCGATGGGAGAAGGAAGAGGAAGAACATGGAGAAGGAACAAGGAGGAGGAAGAATATGACGGAGGAGGGGAACATGGAGGAGCAACATGGAAGAGGAGCAGCATGGAGGAGCATGGAGGAGGAGGAGGAGGAGGAGGAGGAGGATGAAGAGCAACATGGAGAAGGAGGTGCTCCTTGGAGGAGGAGGAGGAAGAACATGGAGGAGGAGGAGGAGGAGGAGGAAGAGCAACATGGAGAAGGAGGTGCTCCTTGGAGGAGGAGGAGGAGGAGGAGGAGGAGGAGGAGGAGGAGGAACATAATGAAGGAGAGGAACATGGAGGAGCAACATGGAAGAAGAGGAACATGGAGAAAGAGGAACATGGAGAAGGAGGAACATGGAAGAGGGGGAACATGAAGGAGGAGGATCATGGAAGAGGAGGAATATGAAGGAGCAATATGGATGAGGAGGAGGAGTTACAGGGACCAGGAAAAAGAAGAACATGGAGGAGAAGGAGGAGGAATATGGAGCAATATGGAGAAGGAGGGGGAGGGGAGGAGGAGAAGGAAGAGGAAGACATGGAGGTGGAGGAATATGGAGGAACAACATGGAGAAGGAGGAATATGGAGAAAGAAAGAAAAGAAGAAAGCGGAGGAGGGGGAATATGGAAGAGCAACAGAGGAGGATGAAAAATGGAGATGGAGGAAGAACGTTAACTACAAGGAACATAGAGAAGAAATGAGGAGGAGGAAGAACATGGAGGAGGATCATAAAGGAGCAATATGAAGGAGGAGGAACATGGAGAAGGAAACCTAGAAAATTTTGCCCCAGGAAACCTAGAAGTCTTGAGAGAATTTCTCAATGGTTTGAATAGATAAATTGCAGAGATTCTTGCTTGCCTTCAAAAGTTACAAGCCCATAATCATGTGAATTTTTCCCTCTTGAGAACTGGAGCTTAACAATTGTTTGGAGAAGATAAAGAAGGGAGAAGGGAGAAGAAAACTCCAAATCCTGCAAATCAACATGATTATTTTCTTTCTAAATGTACATGTCTTCAAGAGCCCAGGGATATAAAACCCAGGATAAAGATATTTTCCAGTCTGACCAATGCTAACTCCTTGAACCACAGCATTCCTAACATGCTGGTTTCGTGCAAAATTGACAACTCTTCACTCATAAAGTATGTATGAGTTAAGAGATTGTTTTGGTCTATTACATCATCCCACCAACACCTAAAAGCAATGATATGGTTTTCCAATGAACAGGAAGCCAAGGAGAGAAAAGCGAATGAACCCATTAGATGCCTGACAGCATGGCTGTAGATTTCTTCTGTGGAAGCATGGAACAAATCAGGAAAGAGCTAATTAATTAAATTCATTTGATTTGCATGGAACAAAACTGATGATGTTTAATAAACTGAATCTTGTTTTACCCATCGTTATACTCCAGCAAGCCACATAGTAGGGTTGTTGTTTTTTTTAGTTGAACACAGGTAATCCTCGACTTATAACAGTTCATTTAGTGACCATCCAAGGTCACTTAAGGGACTTATGACCGTTTTTCACACTTTTGACTGTTGCAGCATTTTTTGGCCTGAAAAAGTGTTTACTTCCAGTTTCTGGTAAAAACACCTATTGCAAACAATAGATTCGCTTAACAACTACGGCATTCAATTAATGACTCTGGCTTTGCTTAATGGCCATGATGATTCATTTAACAACTTCTGCAAAAAATATCCTAAAATCAGGTCAGTCATATGATGACCTACTTAACAACCAACATGACTTATGACCATAGTTCCTGCTCAATCATGGTCATAAGATGGAACAGTGTACTCAATAGTATTTTTAACAGCATCTTAGTATCTTTAAATAGTATCTTTATTTACTATTACTACAGACCTCTGTGGATAACAATAGATACTAGTTTTTATTCTTATAAATGTACTTTGTAATGTTAGGTTTTTGTTTATTTTGAAAGAAAGTGTTTATTAATTAGGTCTAAATCTCCATTCTATCAAGACAAGAAACTCTCTGAACTCTGCTGATTTAAAGTTGACTAGAAGTGTCCAAACAGTGCTAGAAAGAGGAGCTTGGCATCTCAGCATGTTGAATGAGAAAAGGCAAAAGAAAACACAGCACATCTGTAACAAATCTGCAGAAGCCAGAAATTTTCTCATTGTTAAACAAGGCAAAATCTTTGCTTTGCTTTGAAGAAAGTGAAATCCCAGAGTCATATGCAAGCAGAAACTTCCCTCTATGATCCTAATAAAGTGTTGGGGAAAAAACCCACAATTATTATGCAAATAATAAAACTAACATATAGCAAGCTGATTAAGCAGTCTCATTAAAGCAGCTGCATTTTTCCTGAGCACATATGGATGTCTTCTGCACTGCTTGCTGCACAATCTTAGGAAAAGGTGCATTTGCCCTATTTTGTTTGTTCGTCTATCAAACTTGCAAGCAAATAAGCCATCTTGACAAAGGCGACTCTCAACTAAAGTTATGTGTCTGTCATTGAAGCACTCCTCAAATCATTTCCTAGCATTTTAATCTGAATTGCGGAAGAGCCCTAAATCAGAAGGAGACTGGAAGCATCATTTATTACTAATAAAAGTTATTAAAAGGCCAGGGAGAAGTACAGAACATTCATCCCCACTTTATCTCCCATTAATTGGCCATATCACCACTGAACTTGGGTTTTCGAAAATTTAGTTGCTTCCAAACTTAGCTGGCCCATCTCATGAAATCTGTGAAGACGTACAAGCATCCATAGCCCTTAGAAGGAAATGGTCTAGCAGGAAAAAATTAGGAACAGAGATAAATTAATTTCTAGCCCAACCAAGCTTTTAGTCACCTTCGGATGAATTGCTGCCGAATCCTTACATCAATACCTCCTTTGAAAGACAATTAGTTATCAAATGGTAGTGTAGTAGTGTAAATACCAGAAGTGGTATTCAGCTGGTTCGGAATGGTTTGGGCGATCCAACTGGTCAGTTGGCCCTGCCCACCCACTCCCCCTCTATCCTGTCCTTTATTTCCTCCTTTCTACTTCATCTCAATTGTGCGGCATAGCTGATTCTCCCCCCCAGTCGCTGTTCTCCTTTACCGTTGCTGATTTGGAAGATAAGCAGCCTGAGCTTCTAAATCCTCCATTTTTAGCACTGCATGCAAACGCTTTAGGCATGTGTGCGTGCAAAGCACACACTCATCGAACCGGTTGCTAAATCATCAGCATCCCATCAATGGTAAATACCCGAACTTTATAAGGAGTACTGAAATTATTCTTGATCAAGTTGGGTTTGCAAATCGAATTGTGGTGGGATTCCCAGGAGGGAGGGAGGGGCTGCATCCAAGAAGGACAAGAGACAGCAAAGTTTAGATAATTTGGTTGGGGAAAAGACAGTTAAGGAGGCTCTTCCCTAACCATACCAGCAGTCCTCGACTTACAGCAGTTCATTTAGTGACTGTTCAAATTTACAGCGGCACTGAGAAAAGTGAGTTATGACCATTTTTCACAGCTACAACCTATGTATCGGCGCCATGCTCAGGTGATCCAAATTCAGATGCTTGGCAACTGGTTCATACTTATGACCGTGGCAGTGCGTCCCCTTCTGCGACCTCCTGACAAGCAAAGCCGATGGGGAAGCTATAGGCAAGAATGAATAAAGGAAACTGATCAGAATGTAGAGGTAGTCCTTGACTTACAACCATTGTTTAGTGACCATTCAAAGTTACAATGGCACTGGAAAAAAGTGACAACCAATTTTCAAACACTGCACCATCCTCATAGTCACGTGATCAAAATTTGGACACTTGGCAACTGCTTCTTATTTAAGACAGTTTAGTTTAGTTTAGTTAGTTTATTTGTATGCCGCCCTTTTCCCTGGGGGGACTCAGGGCGGCTCACAACTCAGGGGGAGGGGAAGGACAAACAAATTACAACAAGAAGACAATACATCATTTAAGAACACACCAGTCATACCATTCGAGTGGGGTTGGAGTCTTTAACCCCAGGCCAGCCGGGACAGTCAGATTTTAAGGGCGGCGCAGAAGGTCTGGAGGGTGGTGAGGGTCCGAATCTCCACGGGGAGTTCGTTCCAGAGGGTCGGAGCAGCCACCGAGAAGGCTCTCCTCCGGGTAGTTGCCAGTCGACACTGGCTGGCTGATGGAATTCGGAGGAGGCCTAATCTATGGGATCTTATTGGTCTAGTGGAGGTAATTGGTAAGTTTCCGGATCTTGGAATCACAATAGAATCCCTTAGGCCACCAGGCTCGAAATTTTGGGCTTGGTCAACCTGGAATTGCCCTGCCTAAGGTCCGATCCTAAGCACAGTATACAAAATTGTCAGCTACAACGTCTTACCTGTCAACAACTCTTTCAGCTTCAACCTCAATAATGCACGGATAAACAATCGATACAATCTCAAGGTTAACTGCTCCAAACTCGATTGCAGAAAATACGACTTCAGCAACAGAGTGGTCAACGCCTGGAATGCAACACCTGACTCCGTTGTTACATCCTCAAAGTCTCAAAGCTTCAACATCAAACTGTCTACCGTGGATCTCACCCCATTCCTAAGAGGTGCATAAAGGGGGCATGCATAGGCACACCAGCGTGCCTACCGTCCCTGTCATACTGTCCCCATTTATTTGTACTCATCTCCTTCATTCATGTCCATGTTTATACTTATACCTGTTACCTTGCACGTTTGACTACATAAATAAATAAATAAAGTAATCACCTTCTGCAGCCTTCTCACAAAGTCTCGCAAAGTCCATGGGGAAACCTCGTTCATTTAGCAACCATATTGCTAACTCTTTAACAACTGCAATGATTCACTTAACAACTGTGGCAAGAAAGGTCATAAAATGGCCCACTTGGAAACTGTCTCGCTTAGCAACAGAAATTTTGGGCTCCATTGTGGTCATTAAGTTGAGGACTGTCTGTGTTTCTTTGTCCTTGGAGACCTGACAAGAATATAATTAAATGAATACTAATGGCAAAGGAAAACCTTCTTAAGCACAGCCTATACTGGAATCACCCCGTTTAATTTTCAGCACACGTTGCCCAACAGTTTAATCAGGGAGAATGTATTTCCAGTGTAAAGCATTTTATTTTAACCTACTGTGAACTCTGGTTCTTCTGAGCCTGCATGTGTGTGAGAGAGAGAGAGACTCATACACACATTCACAAGAACAGAAAGGGGGGAAAGATCCATTCTTCTCAGTTAAACATTAATTAACTACCATTCTAATGGAGCTATGCCCCAAAGTTTCACACTAGAGGTCATCCGTCAGTTCTTCGCAGCCAGTGGGTGTAACAACAAAATAACAGAAAAGCATCGTTTCCCAGCTCAAGGTTCATCAACAACTACAAATCAGGTTCAGTGACTGGATGAACAGTGGATTCAATAAGAGGATGAACAAAGGAAATCAATAAATAGATAGAAAGGATACACTATCTCCCAGCAAACCCTATTGATTTATTGCTGAAGTAGGCCCAGAAACATAGATGTACTTATATGAGCAGGATTACAGCAAACACCAGGTGGGCGCGTTTAATACCCTTAGCTACCCTTAGCTACCCTTAGCTGGGGCGCAGTGGCTAAGACACTGAGCTTGTCGATCAGAAAGGTTGGCAGTTCAAATCCCTAGCGCCGCGTAACGGAGTGAGTTCCCATTACTTGTCCCAGCTTCTGCCAACCTATCAGTTCAAAAGAATGTAAAAATGCAAGTAGGAAAATAGGAATCACCTTTGGTGGGAAGGTAACAGCGTTCCGTGTGCCTTCAACATTGAGTCATGCTCAATGAACATGGGAGACATGACATGGAGACGTCTGCGGACAGCGCTGGCTCTGTTAGCTTTGCAATGGAGATGACCACCGCCCCCGACTAGCACATATGTGCAAGGGGAACCTTTAAATTTGGATTGGATTTGGATTTTATTCAATTTGTAGGCCGCCCTATTCCCCGAAGGGACTCAGGGCGGCTGAACAAAGCCAAGGGAGGGGAAATTACAAAAAGTGAGACAAAGACAAACAAACAATACAAACAGTTTAAAAGCACAACAGACACAGCAAATTCGAGTAGCGGGGGGGACTCAACCCCAGGCTTGCTGGGACAGCCAGGTCTTCACGGCCATCCGGAAGGCCTGAAGGGTGGAGAGGGTCCGAATCTCCACGGGGAGCTCGTTCCAAAGGGCCGGGGCAGCCACAGAGAAGGCCCTCCTCCGAGTAGTCGCCAACCGACATTGGCTGGCAGATGGAATACGGAGGAGGTCTAATCTGTGGGATCGAATGGGTCTGTGGGAGGTAATCGGCAGAAGGCGGTCTCTCAAGTACCCAGGTCCAATAGCATGTAGGGCTTTATAAGTGATGACTAGCACCCTGAAGCGTATCCGGAGACCAATAGGTAGCCAGTGCAGCTCACAGAGGATAGGTGTAATGTGGGTGTACTGGGGTGCACCCACAATCGCTCACGTGGCTGCATTCTGGACCAGCTGGAGTCTCCGAACACTCTTCAAGGGCTGCCCCATGTAGAGCGCATTGCAGTAGTCCAGTCTTGAGGTCACGAGGGCATTTACCTTTATCCTTACCCTTAGCAGATATTCAAATATTAAGGGGGTTCAGCTCTTCTCAGTTCTTGAATGGCATATTACCTTAAAACCCAGAGCATGGTAGTCTAGAAGTTGTTCTCGACTTACGACTGTAATGGAGCCTCTTCACTAACTCGTAACTAATGATAGTTGTAAACTGGTTGGTCATGTGACTGATCCAATATTACAACCATTTTTGCAGTAGTTATTAAGCAAACCCACAGTTGTTAAGCAAATGCCGTGGTCGTCAAGAGAAGCTCGCTATGGATACGGTTTTGCCAAAAAAAAAGCAGAAGTTCCAGTTTTTGTCCAGACCATTGAAAAATGAAATCCCATGGTTGCAGAATGTTGAAGATAATGTCCCAAAGTCAACTGGATTTTCTTGAGAGAGTTTTTCCTTTTGCTTTTCATCCAAGAAGCTTCTTCAGTTCTAACTGAAGACACTGAAAGGGCTGCAAAAGAAACCATGTTGCAAAAATACTCGAAATTCAATCACGTGACCATGGAGTGGGGAGGGCTTGACCATTTGAGCTTCGAATTTGGGTGCTTGGATTCAAAAAAATTTACTACCGGTTCAGTGGGTGGGGTGAGGCTTCGTGGGCGGGGCAGGTGAAGGATACTGCAAAATCCCCATTCCCTCTCCACACCAGGAGAAGGATACTGCAAAATCCCCATTCCCTCCTTACTCCAGGGGAAGGATACTGCAAAATCCCCATTCCCTCCTTACTCCAGGGGAAGGATACAGCAAAATCCCCATTCCCTCCTTACTCCAGGGGAAGGATACAGCAAAATCCCCATTCCCGCCACTCCAGGAGAAGGATACTGCAAAATCCCCATTCCCGCCCACTCCAGGGGAAGGATACTGCAAAATTCCCATTCCCTCCATATTCCAGGGGAAGGATACAGCAAAATCCCCATTCCCGCCCTCTCCAGGGGAAGGATACTGCAAAATCCCCATTCCCTCTCCACACCAGGAGAAGGATACTGCAAAATCCCCATTCCCTCCCACTCCAGGGGAAGGATACTGCAAAATCCCCATTCCCTCCCACTCCAGGGGAAGGATACTGCAAAATCCCCATTCCCTCCTTACTCCAGGGGAAGGATACAGCAAAATCCCCATTCCCGCCACTCCAGGAGAAGGATACTGCAAAATTCCCATTCCCTCCATATTCCAGGGGAAGGATACAGCAAAATCCCCATTCCCGCCCTCTCCGGGGGAAGGATACTGTAAAATCCCCATTCCCTCCGCACTCCGAGGGAAGGATACAGGAAAATCCCCATTCCCTCCGCACTCCAGGGGAAGGATATTGCAAAATCCCCACTCCCTCCCACTCCAGGGGATGGATACTGCAAAATCCCCATTCCCTCCGCACTCTAGGGGAAGGATACTGCAAAATTCCCATTCCCTCCGCACTCCTGGGGAAGGATATTGCAAAATGCCCATTCCCTCCGCACTCTAGGGGAAGGATACTGCAAAATTCCCATTACCTCCGCACTCCTGGGGAAGGATATTGCAAAATGCCCATTCCCTCCCACTCCAGGGGATGGATACGGCAAAATGCCCATTTCCTCCACACTCCAGGAGATGGATAGTTCAAAATCCCCATTCCCTCCCACTCCAGGGGAAGGATACTGCAATAGCCCATTCCCTCCGCACCCCATTAACCGGCTTTCCAGCTCCCTTCTCCTGTACAGGGCAACAGAAAAAGACCCAGCCAATTAGCTGGACTCCGATCAGATGAGAGGCAGCGAATAGATGGGGGCGTGGCCAGTCAGAGATGGTATTTGCCGGTTCTCCAAATTACTCAAAATTTTCGCTACCGGTTCATCAGAACTTGTCAGAACCGGCTGAATACCATCTCTGAAGTAGCCTCAAGGTAGACCCATCATAACTTCACTCTAACACTTACTAAGGGTTGTTCTTCTTATCTGAAGAACAACCTGTATTGGACTGCCGGGGGGGGGGGGAATCTAGAAAAAAGCAATAGGAAACCACTTCTGTATTCTTAGCAAGGAAGCCAAATCAATGTGTCCGAGTATTTATCAGGAATCTGGTTCAAATCAAAGGGGACTTTATCAGTGATGGACAAAGAGATATGAAGATGGCAACACCTGCTTTTTTCCAGCAGTTGATGGCAGATCTGGAACTGGCTGGATCATCCCTGACAGATTCCCCGGTCAGAACCTTCCCATGTGTGGGAATGAAGGAATCAGATTTTCAAATAATTTGAAAAGTCTGGGAAGCTTTTTCTATTCTTTTCTTGGAAGACTTTAAATAAAAATCCTTCCAAGATTTCTGTTTATCTACATACAGTATTTTCTCTTCAATCATGTCTGATTCTCAGAAACCGCACAAAGGAATCCTTGGGACTTTTCAGAAGCGGATTGCCATTGCCTCTATCCTAGGTTGAGGTAGAAGAATGACTCAGGGTCACCTGACTGGTTTTATACCTAAAGCAGAACTGGAACTCAGAATTTCCCGAATTCTAGCCTTTACCCCCTACACCAAACTGGCTCTCATCCAGTTGTGAAATCTATTTTTTTTTGCCCATTGGTTCTGTGTGTGTCGCTGGGGTGTGGCTGGTCATGTGACTTGGTGGGCGTAGCAAACTTTTTTTCACTTTTTAAAGCATTTTTTCCCTGCTGGTTTGGGCGAATAGGCAGGAAAAAAATGCTTTAAAAAGTTTTTTAAAAGCTTCCAACGATCACGCGGCTCACAGTTGATCCACGGGATCATCGGAAGCTCTCTTTTTTTTCACTTTTTAAAGCATTTTTTCCTGCCCAAACCAGCAGGAAAAAAATGCTTTAAAAAGCAGGAGGGAAAACTTCCCACAATCACGCGGGTGATCCTCAGAAGTTTTTTTTTTACTACTAGTTAACAGAACCAGGGACAATTGTCCCTAACGGTTTAGTCGAACTGTGCCGAACCGTGAGGATTTCATCCTGCTCTCATCCCTTTTGTTACTTCCACGCAATAGTAATTGGTGGATCAGAAAAGTAAGATTCTTTCCAGCAACCTGACCACACAAGTGTCTCTTCTGCTAAAGTAACGGATTATTTTCCCAGTTCTGTTTTTTAACTTTGCCAAAGAACAGAGCAATAAAAAAAAATCAAAGTCAGAGGCAAATTGGATCATTTTGAGGATTTGGTGGAGACTGGATTCGTGAGTAGGAAATTAATACATCTCCAGCCTAGAAGGATGTTACTTGTGGTTGATTCGGAAAGGACAATAAATCAAATGACACATTTAAGTCGATTAGTCTCAAGTTTCTTGCTTTGAAAAAAACCCACACAGAATAATCAAAAATATGCCTAATGCTTTGGGGCACTTCTTTCCACAAAAATAAATAAAAATCAATCAACAGAAGTACAAAATATTCTATAGGAAGAGATTTGCATCTCCTGGAAATGGATTAAACTTCATTCCAGATTCTTCGTTTGTGATACACATTGTCCGGTTGAGTTTACTGGATTTTTTTTAATAGCATTCTCTTCCAGAAGAAATTCCCTCTTATCTTTAATTATGGTTAAATACCACCTGAGTAGCCACTTTACCAATGCAAATGCTATGCATAATTCCTTCTTCCTCAGGATTGAAAGGTAATTAGCAAAACAATAATGGTTTGTATTAAATGTAAACCAAATAGTAGCAATAGCACTTAGACTTATATGCCACTTCACAGTGCTTTGCAGCCCGCTCTTAAGTCGTTTACAGAGTCAACATTTTACCCACAACAATCTGGGTCCCCATTTTACCCACCTCAGAAGGAGGGAAGGCTGAGTCAACCTTGAGCCTGGTGAGATTTGAACTGCCAAATTGCTGGCAGCCAGCAGGCAGCAGAAGTAGCCTGCAATACCGCATCTAACCACTGCACCGTCATGGCTCCATACAGGTAGTCCCCAATTTCAGACCACAATTTCTATTTCTAAGATAGGTGGTTGTTAAATGAGTCATATTTTACAATCTTTTTTATTATAGTTGTTAAGCAAATCATTGCAGTTGTTAAGAGACTCACATGGTCATTAAGTGCATCTGGCTTCTTCCATTGACTTTGCTTGTGGGAAGCCATTTGGGAGATTGCAAACGGCAATCACAGCACCTTTGGGACACTTCAACCATTGTAAATACATGTTGCTGCCCTAATTCTGATCACGTGACCATGGGAATGCCACAAAGACCAGTCACGAAGCGCCCTAATTCTGATCATGTGACCGTGGGAATGCTGCAAGGACCAGTCATAAGTTACTTTTTCAGTGCTTCACTATATTTTACATTGCCACAATGTAAAAAAGATGTGGAGACTCTAGAAATAGTGCAGAGAAGAGCAACAAAGATGATTAGGGGACTGGAGGTTGAAATATATGAGGAACGGTTGCAAGAACTGGGTATGTCTAGTTTAATGAAAAGAAAGACTAGGGAGACATGATATCAGTTTTCCGATATCTCAGGGACTGCCACAAAGTAGAGGGAGTCAGACTATTCTCCAAGGCACCTGAGGGCAGAACAAGAAGCAATGGGTGGAAACTAATCAAGGAGGGAAGCAACTTAGAACTGAGGAGAAATTTCCTGACAGTTAGAACAATTAATCAGTGGAACAGCTTGCCTCCAGAATTTGTGAACGCCCCAACACTGGAAGTCTTTAAGAAGATGTTGGATAGCCATTTGCCTGGAACGGTATAGGGTTTCCTGCCTTGGCAGGGGGTTGGACTAGAAGACCTCCAAGGCCCCTTGCAACTCTGTTATTCTTGTTATAAATGAATGGTCAAGGACTATCTAAATTGGTGTCCTCTTTGCCTTCAGAAGTGATTACCATAAGATTTGTTGATGGGCGCTGCCTTGGATGGTTTCAGAAGAGGGCTGGAGGAATTTCTGGAGTGATCGAGCTACATGTACCCTTCGACCACAATAGGGCCCAAAATTTATGTTGCTAAGCAAGACAGTCATTAAGTAAAGTTTGCTCCATTTTACTTTTATTTAACCTTTCACGCTACAAAAATTGTTAAGCAAATCGCTACAGTTGTTAAGTTAATAATATGGTTATGTGAATTTGGCCTCCTCGTTGACTTTGCTTGTCAAAAGGTCACAAAAATTATCCCATGATCCGGGGTCACTCCCAGTGTCATAAGTATGAGTCAGTTGCCAGGGGTCTGAATCTTCGATCACATGACCGTGGGAACGCTGCAACGGCCGTAAGTGTGAAAAACAGTCACCTTTTTTCAGTGCCATTGTTAACTTCGAGTGGTCACTATACGAACTGTTGTTAACTCAAGGGCTACCTACTACTAGTCTGATTGTTATTCCTGGTTTCAAGGTAGCTTCTAATATTAATTTCAGAGAAAGAGTAGCAAAAGTGTGAAATGCTGCCATCTTCTGGTTTTGAACAGAAATGTCTGCTGGGTGCTATAAAAACAAATCTGCTGGATTAAGATGGAGCAATTTAGCAGGGCTGATCTAGCGTTCTTCTGATCTTACACAGTAAAAAAAAAGAAACTGAATCGGGGGGGGGGGGAATTGGACACCGTTTCGGGTCCAGCTGTGTAAGACACTTCCAAGAAAAAAGGGCAACGACACCAAAAAGGAACAAAACAATAAATACATCTTCTTGGAAGAACCACAACGTTTTTGCAGCCTGACACACTTTCTGCAAAGCCAGCCAGATGCAGGCAGCCAGTCCACAGAGCTTCAGAGAAAGAAAGAAAGCTTAGCCAGAAGTCTGCAAAGACACATTCTGGATTGAGAGCCAAGGGCTCAAACCACAAAGAAGGAAGTGGGTTTAATGGGGGGGAGGAGGGGGGGATGATTTGTTCAACATGTATATTAATTAAAGTTAAATGAGGTTAATATTCATCCATTTAAACACGCTGACCTACTTAACTAGGCAGGATACAAGCAGTCCTCTACTTACAAAAGTTAGCTTAGTGGCCATTCAAAGTTACAACAGCGCTGAAAAAAAGGGACCTCTGATTATTTTTCACACTTATGACCAGAGGTGGTATTCAGCCGGTTAAGACCAGTTCGCCCAAACTGGTAGTGAGAATCGCGGGGGGGGGCTACCCATTTGCCCCAGCCCTATGCCATCCTATTTAGGCATGTTTTTGAGGCTGGGCACATGCGTGGAAGGCGCCCGTGCAAGCAAAGCACAGGTACATAAGGCCGGGCAATGTATGGAAGCGGTGCGGGTGCCCACAAAGTGGGCGGGTGAACAGAGAGCAGGCGGATTTGCACAGAGCGGGCGGGCGCAGACAAAGCGTATGGGGGCGTGCAGTGAACCGGTGGTAACAAATGTGAAACCCACCACTACTTATGACCGATACAGCATCTCCATGGTCATGTGATTTATCTTTGGGTGCTTGACAACTGATTCACATTTATGACAGTTGCGGTGTCCCAGGGTTGCAGTGTCCCAGGGACCTCTTGACGAGCAAAGTCAATGGGGAAGCCAGATTCACTTAACAACCGTGTTACTGATTTAACAGCTGTAATGATTCACTTAACAAATGGGGCAAGAAAAGTTGTAAAATGGGGCAAAACTGCTTAACAAATTTCTCACTCACTTAGGAACAAATTTTGGGCTCAATTGTGGTCATAAGTTGAGGACTACCTGTATAAAGAGACCTACTTTATCTTTCAAGGACTCTCACCATCTTTAAGTGGCATCCAAAAAAAAGAGGACATCCCACTGTGTCTATTCTCTCCTACAAGTCAGTGTGGGGTTGAACCTGTTAGAAAGAGTGCGTGTCACTTACCATCGCTATAATCTATGGGAGCATAGGCACCTAGGAATAGAGAGGCTGCAAAGTTGCTCACCAAGGAAATTTTCTGCAGAAAAGAAAAAGAAGTAAACAAACAAACAAGCAAGCAAGCAAATAATCACATGACATTATTTCTCTTTCACAAGCAATTCAAAACAGAGTGCTTTGGAACTCCCATTGAGTTCAGCAAGCATTTAAAATATTATGTTCAGAAAGAGCATCTTGGAGGGCTTAATTGTCGCAAGATCTTGCTTTGATTTTTTTGAGAGTTGCAAAAGACTAAGCTACCAGAAATCAATCAATCAATCAATCAATCAATCTCTCTCTCTCTCTCTCTCTCTTTCTCTCTCTCTCTCTCTCTCTCTCTCCCTCCCTCCCTCCCTCTCCCTCTCTCTCCCCCTTACAGGCACAAACCCATGGATTTGAAAAAAAAATTGAAAAGAAAATCTTTAAAAGAGGTTGTTGTAATGGAAAAAAAAATAGGAGGAGGAAGAAGTATTACATATACTCAATGCCTGGAGTTACTTATAAAGTAATAAATGCTGGATAAAGATCAAGTAAATAAATAAATAACAATTAGCTTTTCTCCTCTACATTGTTTTATGCTGGGAGGAAAGAAATTGGAGTCTAGCTATATTCATGGCATCTGTCATAAAAAGGACGAAGAAGCAAGAAGGCCAGAAAAATAGCTTCTGTTAGTTGAAGTCATCTAAGAACAGATGCGACTAGAGTCTTATGCTACAACCGGGTTTACAAACTGTGCTAAGCCATGCAGTAAACCCTGATTTATTCCCCTACTTATAGACAGCCTTCTCAGAATCAAAATACTGTGCTGAAATGTATCATCTCAGTCATTTGCTGAGATAAGCAGCTATACTGTAATGGATTGTTCACAACAGCAATAGCTATAACACTTAGACTTATATACCACTTCATAATGCTTTACAGCCCTCTCTAAGCAGTTTACAGTCAGCATATTGCCAAGGTTCCAAATAGCATCCAAAATTAAATCAGAGTCCAAGGCACAGGATTCCTCGAAGTTCCAATTTATTAAGAGAGCCATGTTGGCACATCTGAGAAAATCTGAATCTAAAGGCTTCCCGGTTTTCCCCACCCAGTTGAAAGTTCAAGATCTTGGCCCCATATCCACAAGTCCATTATGAGGTCCAATCTTGCACTACCATGCTGGATGGTTCCATTCATCCATCCAGTTCCAGCCAGGTGCAGAGGTGCAAAGGCAAAGGATGGCCTTGGCTTTCGAGAAATAATTTTGTTATGGCTACAAGAGATCTTATATAATACAATAGAATAGCAGAGTTGGAAGGGACCTTGGAGGTCTTCTAGTCCAAATCCCTGCCTAGGCAGGAAACCCTATACCGTTCCAGGCAAATGGCTATCCAACATCTTCTTAAAGACTTCCAGTGTTGGGGCATTCACAACTTCTGGAGGCAACTTCTGTTCCACTGATTGATTGTTCTCACTGTCAGGAAATTTCTCCTCAGTTCTAAGTTGCTTCTCTCCTTGATTAGTTTCCACCCATTGCTTCTTGTTCTACCCTCAGGTGCCTTGGAGAATAGTTTGACTCCCTCTTCTTTGTGGCAACCCCTGAGATATTGGAACACTGCTATCATGTCTCCCCTAGTTCTTCTTTTCATTAAACTAGACATACCCAGTTACCCAGTTCCTGCAACCGTTCTTCATATTTTAGCCTCCAGTCCCCTAATCCTCTTTGTTGCTCTTCTCTTCACTCTTTCTTGAGTCTCCACATCTTTTCTACATTGTGGTGATCAAAACTGAATGCAGCATTCCAAGTGTGGCCATACCAAGGCCTTATAAAGTGGTATTAACCCTTCACATGATTTTGATTCTATCCCTCTGTTTATGTAGCCTAAAAACTGTGCTGGCTTTTTTGGCAGCTGCTGCACACTGCTGGCTCATATTTAAATGGTTGTCCACTAGGACTCCAAGATCCCTCTCACAGTTACTACTATTGAGCAAAGTACCACCTATACTGTACCTGTGCATTTCGTTTTTCTTGCCTAAATGTAGAATCTTACTTTTTTCACCATTGAATTTCATTTTGTTAGATAGTGCCCAATGTTCAAGTTTGTCAAAATCCTTCTGTATCTTAAGCTGTCTTGGCTTAAGCTGTCTTAAGCTGTGTTGGCTATTCCTGCCAGCTTGGTGTCATCTGCAAATTTGATGAATTCCCCATTTATTCCCTTTATCCAAATCATTGATGAAGATGTTAAAGAGTACTGGGCCTAAAACAGAGCCTTGGGGTACTCCACTGCATACTTCCCTCCATGTAGATGCAGTTCCATTGAGGACTACACATTGAGTGCGGTTGGTCAGCCAGTTATGAATCCATCTGGTGGTGATGCTGTCTAACCCACATTCTTCTACTTTATCTAGTAGTAGGTTATGGTCTACCTTATCAAATGCCTTACTGAAGTCTAAGTAAACTATATCAACGGCATTCCTCTGGTCCACTAATTTTGTCACTTTGTGAAAGAATGCAATAAGATTAGTCTGGCATGATCTGTTTTTGACAAACCCATGTTGGCTTTTGTCTATTACTTTGTTTACTTCTAGGTGTTCGCTAATTCGTTGCTTGATTATCTTTTCCAGAATCTTTCCTGGTATTAAGGTCAGGCTGATAGCTTCCTGGATCTATTTTTTTTCACTTTTTTGAAGATGGGAACCACATCAGCTCTTTTCCAGTCCTCTGGCAGTTCCCCGGTGCTCCAGGATCTCTGAAAGATATAGTTCAGTGGTTCTGAGATCTCGTCTGCCAGTTCCTTCAGAACCCTGGGGTGTAATCCGTCCGATCCTTGTGATTTGAACTCGTCTAGGGTAGACAGGTGCTCACTTATCATTTTCTTCCCTATTTCAATTTGTGTTCCTAATCTGATTTTTGTGGTGCTGTTTTTGATAGGTTGGACTGTTTTATCCCTTTGTGTAAAGCCAGATGCAAAAAATGAGTTAAATAGTTCTGCTTTCTCCCTGTTGCTTGTCACTTTCTTGCCACTTTCTCCCAGCAATGGACCAATTTTTTCCTTAACTTCTTGTTTGTAACCTGTTGGCGTTGCCTTGGATGGTTTCAGAAGAGGGCTGGAGGAATTTCTGGAGTGATCGAGCTACATGTAGCCCTCGACCACAATAGGACCCCAAATTTCTGTTGCTAAGCAAGGCAGTCATTAACTGGATGGGTGGAAGCTGCCAACGTGGCAGTGGAAGATTGGGCCATATGATGGACTTGTGGGTTTGGAGCAAGATCTTGAACTTTCAACTGGGTGAGGAAAACCTGGAAGCTTTCAGATTCGGGTTTTCCCAGATGTGCCAACATGGCTCTCTTCATCAATTGGAATTTTGAGGAATCCTTTGCCTCGGACTTTGATTTACTTTTGGATGCTGACACCTACTACATTCCCTCACACCTGCCCATTTAATTAATTAATAAAATAATACAGGCTCAGCTCTTAAGATACCAGCAAAAGGAGTGGCATTTGTATCATTTTTGTCCTTTGCCCCTCTCCCTTACCCTCTGCGAACACCATGCCTGAGACCTCATGCATTTTGAAAGTCACCCTTGATCAAAGGCCAATGCAGAATGGAAGGAATTTTCTTTCTTCTTTGCAATGCATTTTGAAATTGCATTTCAAGAGACAACAAAACTTTTTTTTTTTAAAAAAAAAGAGGGGGCAGGAATAAATCCATCATTTTATAATCCTCATCTCTAATCTTCCCCCATTTTCTACAGGAGAAGGAATTAGATCTAGAATTGCATTTCTGGTGTGAGAGCACGCCCTCTGTTAACAAAATAGCTAATATTAAGCATCCAGATTAATGGGATGCTGTATCAGCAGCCACTTTTACTAAACCTTCTTGAATAGATCTCTTTTCTGTTTAACGAGGGGCCTTTTGTTGCCATATTTATGCTAATGTAATTTGTACAAGCATTGTGATAAGTTCCCCTTGCAAACCGTAATAAAACCTAAATTAGTTATGATTCCCAATAAACGAGAAGAAGATTAGCAAACCTCAGTTTGTGAGTAGACTTCAGGATCCCGGCTGTAAATCTTCGCTATCTGGTTTCCTGTAAAACGCTGAGAAAGGACAGGCTACCAATATTTAGGAACACAAATTGTAAATGGAGTCAATAATAATTAACTCAGCATAATGAGTTCAGGGCATCACCCCCTGGATATTTTAATTTATTAAAGGCATAACAGCAGCTGCTATTCAGATGCAACAGGCATAAAACAGATGATAATGCTTTGACAGGTAAATGTTTAAAAAGATATCTGAAAAACAGATTTTCCTATAATATGTATTTCAGAAACAATAAATCAAGTAAACTTTCTGGACGTTTAGGCAAGATTTCAAAAATGTTCAGGAATGGTTTGTTCATATGTGCAACAAGAATGTGTTCATACCTGGAATAGCAGGTGCAAATTATTTTGGGAGATGGGGGGAAGAGTTGCTGCCTAGAGCCGTATATGGAGCCGCATATGGCTCTTTCATCCTTCTGCTGCGGCTCCGTTGCCAGTCAGTGCCACAATTTTGGGAGGAGTTTCTGGTTGGGGTGGGGAAGCACGGTGCGCCAGGAAAAGACTTTCATGTAAGGGGCGGGCTTTCCGGTCAGCTCCAAAATTGATAGGGCTTTTGGTTAGGGAAGGCAATGGAAAAAGGATGCCATGCTAGGAGGAGACTCTATGGTGGGGGAACCGGACTTCCGGTCGGCTCCAGAATTGAACAAGGGGCTTCCGGTTGGGACCTTTGTGGCTCTTTGAGTGTTTATGGTTGCTGACCCCTGGCCTAGACAATGTCCATTAAATGACATTTGAGTCCCGGGAGGTGGGGGTGGGGTGGAGATGGGGGTCTCAGAAGGGATCCTCCATAGTTTGCAGGAGCATAAAAGTAGGGGGGGGAGAGATACTTTCAGACTTGCAATATTCTGTTATTATAATCTATACAATAACAGTGGGCGGGGCAGGCGGCCAGAAGGGGTAAGGGGCGACTGGGCAGATGTGGGTGGGGCCAACCAGGGGTAGCTTTTACCGGTTCGGCGAACTGATTCAAACCGTCCCTACCGTTTCATCTGAACCCTTGGGATTGCCAGTTTGCCTGCTTTGCTGAACTTCTTGCTCTGATTACTGTTTGGCTAACTTGTCTTATCGGACTGCTGGCCCTGGTTGCTCTGTGGCTAACCTTGATCACTGGACTACTTGCAGCCAGAGGCTTCTGAAGGTGCATGTAAAAGCTTTGCTCCAGAACTTGTATGTGGGAACGTTTGGGGGGCACAGTTGGAGCAATAAAGCGGAGTTAGATCTATAGTCTGGTTGTGTTACTTTCACGCCACGCCTCGGGTCATCACACAGTGTGTGCGCTGGCCCACCACTCACATGGCCCAGTTGCAAATAGGCTTTGGCCCAGTATTGGGCACCCTTGCTTTGTGGGAACAACCCTGGAAAGGAAGTCTTAGACCAGTGATGGCTAATCTTTTCGTCGAGGCGTGCCAAAAAGCATGGGGAGTGAGCGCATGATTGTGTGCCCACACCCATAATGCAATGTCCTCCTCCCATGCATGCGTGCACACACACACCCTACACGCATTCATGCAGGCCTCACCGAAGTCTGTGGACTTCCAGGAGGCTCTTTGGGCCGCTTTTTGAAGCCTCCGGAGGGAGAAAAACGGCCCAACAGGCAAACTGGAAGTTTGGGGACGGACTTCCAGGTTACCTGTTGGGCTGTTTTTCTCCCTCTGGAGGCTTCAGGAGGCTTCCCTGAATCCTCCAGGGGGTGAAAAACAGCCCAATGTGCAAGCCAGAAGTTCGGGAACTAACTTCCGGTTGTGCGTTGGGCGGTTTTTTGCCGTCTGGAGGCTTCAGGGGAGTCTCCGGAGGGAGCAAAATGCCCCAAAATCAAGGCTGAAAATCAGCGCTGGAGCCGACAGGGCAACGCCTCACAGGCTCTCAGAAATGGCTCCGTGTGCCA
This sequence comes from Thamnophis elegans, assembly GCF_009769535.1. NCBI lineage: Eukaryota > Metazoa > Chordata > Lepidosauria > Squamata > Natricidae > Thamnophis > Thamnophis elegans. The sequence continues at coordinate 8,778,638 of NC_045558.1, forward strand.
CCTGTGGCAGATGTGCCACCTGTGGCAGATGTGCCATAGGTTTGCCATCACGGTCTTAGACAATGTTCACATTAGGCCTTCTTGGTTACCCTCCCTACTGTCTTCTCCCACGGCTCTCACCTCATAAGCTCGGGAGCCAGTGATGTCGGCTAATTTCTGAGCCCCTCCGACCTTTTCTTCCAGAGAGTTACACTGGGCAGCCGTGCTGGAGTCCATCCAGACTGGACTGTTGCTGACAGAAAAGCAATCCTGTTGGAAACAAGGAAGAGGCAGCAGAACAGCCAACGAAGTCAAGAGTTGCCAGTTGGTTTACGGCAATACAGGTGGTACTCAAGTCACCGTTGCAATTGAGCCTAAAATTTCTGTTGCTAAGCAAGATGGTTGTTAAGTAAGTTGTGCCCCAGTTTACGACCTTTTTTTGTGTTGTTTTACCACACTTGTTAAGCAAATCACTGTCATGAAGTGAATCATGCAGTTGTTAAGTGAATCTGGCTTCCCCCATTATCTTTGCTTATCGGAAGCTGGCTAGGAACGATACAAATGGTGATTTCATAACCCTGGGACACTGCAACCATTGTAAATACAATGCCAGTTGCCAAGCCACAAATTTGGATCATGTAACCACGGGGATGCTGCAATGGTCATAAGCAGGGGTGAAATTCAGCAGGTTCTGAAAGGTTCTGGAAAACCAGTAGCGGAAATTTTGAGTAGTTCAGAGAACCGGCAAAAATAAATTTTGCAATATCCTTCCCCCAGGAGTGGGGAGGGAATGGGGATTTTTCAGTATCCTTGCCCTGGAGTGGGGAGGAAATGGGGATTTTGCAGAATTCTTCTCCCAGGAGTGGGGAGGTAATGGGGATTTTGCAGTATCCTTCCCCCAGGAGTGGGGAGGGAATGAAGATTTTGCAGTATCCTTCTCCCAAGAGTGGGGAGGGAATGAAGATTTTGCAGTATCCTTCTCCCAAGAGTGGGGAGGGAATGAAGATTTTGCAGTATCCTTCCCCCAGGAGTAGGGAGAGAATGGGGATTTTGCAGGATCGTTCTCCCAGGAGTGGGGACGGAATGGGGATTTTGCAGTATCTTTCCCCCAGGAGTGGGGAGAGAATGGGGATTTTGCAGGATCCTTCTCCCAGGAGTGGGGAGAGAATGGGGATTTTGCAGGATCCTTCTCCCAGGAGTGGGGACGGAATGGGGATTTTGCAGTATCTTTCCCCCAGGAGTGGGGAGAGAATGGGGATTTTGCAGGATCCTTCTCCCAGGAGTGGGGACGGAATGGGGATTTTGCAGTATCTTTCCCCCAGGAGTGGGGAGAGAATGGGGATTTTGCAGGATCCTTCTCCCAGGAGTGGGGAGAGAATGGGGATTTTGCAGTATCCTTCTCCCAGGAGTGGGGAGAGAATGGGGATTTTGCAGGATCCTTCTCCCAGGAGTGGGGACGGAATGGGGATTTTGCAGTATCTTTCCCCCAGGAATGGGGATTTTGCAGGATCCTTCTCCCAGGAGTGGGGACGGAATGGGGATTTTGCAGGATCCTTCCCCCAGGAGTGGGAGGATTTTGCAGTATCCTTCCCCCAGGAGTGGGGAGGGAATGGGGATTTTGCAGTATCCTTCCCCCAGGAGTGGGGACGGAATGGGGATTTTGCAGTATCCTTCCCCCAGGAGTGGGGAGGGAATGGGGATTTTGCAGTATCCTTCCCCCAGGAGTGGGGGGATTTTGCAGTATCCTTCCCCCAGGAGTGGGGAGGGAATGGGGATTTTGCAGTATCCTTCCCCCAGGAGTGGGGGGATTTTGCAGTATCCTTCCCCCAGGAGTGGGGAGGGAATGGGGATTTTGCAGTATCCTTCCCCTGCCATGCCCACCAAGCCATACCCACCAATCCATGCCACGCCCACCAAGCCACACCCACAGGACCAGTAGTAAAATAAAATGAATTTCACCACTGGTCATAAGTGTGAAAACCAGACATAAATCAGTTTTTTTCAATGCCAGTGAAACAGTCACTTTTAAAAAGTGTCTGCATTTGCAAAGCGACAGAGGTAGAAGATGTGGCTGACATCCTATTTGATTGTTGCCTGTATAAGGGGGTGAGAAACAGGTACCATGGTCTATATACCAAATGAATGAATCCCATTTGGATCCTCATATCAAAAACAACTTCCCTTATTTGCGGCCAGAATCTGAAAATAACATTAAGACAGCACAGTACTTAAGCAAAATGGCTTGGTTGAAATCTGCATATGTGGGACTGATTGCAGTGGTGACACCAAAATATAATTTTATTTATCTATATATATATATTAAATGATTGCATTTTATTCCAATTTCATTTCAAATTGTATTTTATCCAATTCCATTTCAAATTTGTTTTTATCAGATTTTAGTAATAACTTGTGTCTGGAATGCTGCACTTTGATATGGCTCAAGGGCTAATCAATAAAGTAAACTAAATACTAAAAACAAAGGCTGTATGTCAAGGACTACATGTAAAGCCAGGGTCAAAAGTTGGTTTAGACAGGGATGGTGAACCTTTTCGGCACCAAGTGCCCAAACCAGAATGTGCACGTATGAGCGCATGCCAGAGCACCACAAACCCAAACACTAGCTGGCCGGCGCACATGCCAGCTGATTTTTCTGGTTTCGGCCCCCCAAACGGCCATAAACAGCCAAAAATCAGATATGCGCGCGGGGGCCAGCTGGTCCTTGGGTTTCCAGCACAATCATGTGCTCCAGCCAGCCGGTCTTCGTGCATGCCGGAGCACCGGAAACCCAAAGACCAGCCTGCCAGTACATACATGCCTGTTTTTTGGCTGTTTGGGGGGGGGGCGAAAACCAGAAGAGCAGCTGGCGATGGCATGCGTACCCAGAGATTGCGTTCGCAATTAATGGTTTAGGACAATAACACGTCTTACTTCCACACTGGAAAGTAAGACTGTTACAAAGATGCAGAGAAAATATTTTAGCAAGGAAAAACAAGTCATTGTTTTACCACATTAGCCATTACCTTGGGACATTCAAGTCACAGTAAAACTTACTGCAGGCTACACCTAAGCTGTGTAAGAAGCCACAGTATGTTTCTGATGGTGTCTCTAATTGTATTAAGCGACCCAGGTAGAGTGCATTTTCAATATAGGTAGTGCTCAACTTACAAACACAATTGGGTCCGATCCTGTCTTTTTTAAGAAAACTGAAATATTTTTCTTTTTTTTAAAAATGTCAAAGCAATTCCAATTTAAAAGCATGCTCCAGAAGAATTGGTTTAAAATAAATTTAAAAAGCCAACAAAATCATAAACTCAGCAGGAAGAACATTTTGAAGAGATGCAGTGACTAAGGGCTCTAAATCATTGCAAGCAAAATCCGTAACTGTCAACAATCTTTCTCAAATATTCCTTGAAAATATTAAAAATAGTATACGAGAATCATTTCACTTCAAACATTCTGGGATTATTTTGACCTTCTATTATTTCTTTTGGTTTGACCATATTATTTTAAATTTTTTTATTTGTTAAATTTAATGTTAACATTTTTAATGCTTTTGTATCTATGCTTATATTATTATCGTATTTTTGGAGTATAAGATGCACCTTTTTCCCACAAAAAAGAGGGTGAAAATCTGGGTGCGTCTTATACACTGAATACAGCATTTTTGGCCTCCTGAAACCCCTTCACAAAAATGGCTGTACATAGCCTTTAGGAGGCTTCCAGAGTGCTGCTGGGGGCTGAGGAGGGTAAAATGACTGAAAAGGGGGGCATTTTTTGCTCACTCCCCCCCCGCCCAGCCCCCAGGAGCACTCTACAAGCCTCCTAAAGACTATGCATGCCCCCTTTTTTTGACAAAAACAGGCCATTTTGGGGAAGTCTGCAGAGTGCAAAAACTTTTTTTTAATTTGCCTTTTCAAAACCTTGGTGCGTCTTATACTCCAGAAAATATGGTATAAGCCGCTCAATGTTACTCAAAACTGTTATGACAAGTGGCATATTAAACAAACAAACAAAAAATTGCTGAGTAAATTTGACTCAGAGTCTCTTAATCTCAGCTTTACCCTCATTTTTTTAAAAAATCTATGTGTCTGAAATGTAAGTCTGCAAAAACCTATTATTCACATTAAAAGGACAAGTTAGATCAACTAATTAGGCCAGGGGTCGGCAACCCACAGCTCTGGAGCCACATGTGGTTCCTTGATCCCTCTGCTGCAGCTCCCTGTCACCAGTCGGCTCCACAATCGATAGGGCTTTCAGTTAGGACAGGTAGAGGAAAACGGACGCCATGCTAGGAGGAAACTCTATGGGGGAATTAGGGGCGGGGGGGCGGTGTGTGTGAGAGAACAGGACTTCTGGTCGGCAGAGGAAAAAGGACGCCAGACTAGGAGGAGACTCTATGGTGGGGAAACGGGACTTCCGGCCGGCTCCAGAATTGAATGGGGGGCTTCCAGCTATGACCTTTGTGTTTAAGGCTGCCAACCTCTGATCTTGGCCATTGGCTAAGAGGAAGTTACTGACCAAAGACACAAAGTTTGCGAAGCAGCTCCTCATGTGACCACAACTAATTGATGAATTTTTTTGCAGTCATCATTAAGCAGACGTGTGTAATTAATACCGGGGCCATTAAATGAACCCATTTCAGCCAATGCATTTTTGTTTTGTTTTTTGGGTTTTTTTGCCACAAAGTAAATGCTGATTTCTGGAGAAATAATAATGCCAAAAATCACAGTCGTGTGACCACGCAATGCTGCAAATGGCCATAAATGTGAGTCAGTTGCCAAATGTCCAGAATACAGTCTTGTGACTGCATGTGTGTGGGGGAGGTGGGTAGGAGGGAGTGTGGATGGACATCAGAATTTCAAAACTGGGTTGTAAATAACTCTGGGGAGGTCCTTCTTAACTCTGAACGGTTGCTAAGAAACAGGTCGTAAGTCGAGGAGTAACTGCCAACCCCCGAATTAAGCCCACCATAGAAGAGTACAAAAAAAAAAACCCCACTAAGTGAAAGTCGAAAACAATCTCTGAACCTATGTGGAATTTTGCAGAAATGGCACCCTTAACTCAATCCAGAACTTGGTAGAAAAATGAAATCAGTATGTCACCATTTTATTTTATGAAAGCAAGACACAATCAATCTCTCCTGCTCTTTTCCTCCTTAAAGACTAAATAAATGTGGGATGTATCACATGGTCTATGTAAAGGAAAATCCATCACCTTGTGATGTAGTATCAGCTGCATTTGTTCCTAGGCAGGGAAACTATAAAGCAATGGTTTTCTAAGATCAATCATGTTAAGGTCATTGAAAAAGAACAACTTCTAACTTCCCCGAAAAACCTCTGGAGACGGTTACCTTCAGTGATTGATGTAAAGGAAGAACAGGTGATAAATTTTGCAAAACAGAGCTTCCTCCTTCTTTCCAATAGACACTTCCATGTTGCTGTTAAGTTAGGAAAAATAGAGAAAGAAGGTTGATGCTATGATTCCCATTAAATGGTGATAAATGTGCATACCACCAGCGCTGAATAATGCCAGCAAAGGTGAGATTAAAACAATTATTTACTGCTGAAAGAAAAGGCTTTTCCTAAAATTTTCTTTTTGGTTTCCTTCTATAATTATATACTAGGATCAACATATCTTTTAGAAAACTATAAACCATTCTGGTAGACAGGCAGATAATGGGTAACAATAGATGACAGAAAAATGATAGGAAGGTAGACATACTGTGGTTCACGTTGAATAGTTTGAGTGTGTAGTCTCACACACAGAGAGACATAATATGTTATATCCACACACATACCAAATCTCTCAACTTAGAAGGAGAAAAGAAAGGAGGGAAGGAAGGAAGGAGGGAAGGAAGGAGGGAAGGAGAGAAGGAGGGAAAGGGAAGGAGGGAGGGAAGGAAGGGGAGTAGGAGAAGAAACGAGGGAAGGAAAGAGGGAGGGAGGGAAGAAGAAGTAGGACCGTTGTAAGATAAGATGGATCTATGGGATGATAAAAAAGCAATCTTCAAGTATATTGTCAACAGTAGGGAAAAATTGTTATAAATACATATTATTAATAACAGTTATGAGATCATATAATTGTGAATGTATATATGAAATTGATAAAATAAAATAAAATAAAATAAATTTAATATTATATATATATATATATATATATATATATATATATATATATATATATATATATATATATATATATATATATATATATATATATATATATATATAAACAAATCTGAGTGTAATAAATAAATTTAAAAAAACCCCAAATCAACAAGATTCTATTACTTAGAAAACAGAAACGGTAATCATAACCCCAGATTCTAAAATGTATTTTTCTGCTCAGAGGTGGGAATTAAAGGAATAACAAATTAACTTTCCACTTCAAAAATAGCCATGCAACATATTTTAAAGGACCCACACTATGCAGAGAAGTCATCATGGTAGCAGACAAGGAACAGAAAAAGGAAGTGCCACCAAGTGAGGAGGATGAGAAGTTGGAGACGTAGCAGGGCTTGAAGGAGGAAGTAGAGAGAATGTGGAAAGTAAAGAAAGGCTCCAACAGATCCCAGGAAGGAAGCACAGAAGAGTGCAGGATTAGGAACAGCTAAGATCCTGCACAGAAAGCTCAAACTGGGGCGTTGGTTCTTACCTGATACGCCCCTTCTCTGGGCAGGTGGAGACAGTGGTTGTGCATGGGTTAACTCAGCCAGTAACCAATAGAACTGAGTCTACCAAAGCCATGTCATCGCCTCTGAGGAGTGTCCTCCTGCTTTCTTGACAGAGATAAGTAGACTGCCCTGCGCTATTCGATTGCTCTCGATCTCTTGATGCTCTACTATTTCTCCCGGATGTCCCACTGGGAACTAGGCCAGAGCCTGAAAGGGTGGGGATGGCCGCTGTCTCCCACTGCCGAGAAGGGACGTATTAGGTAAGAACGAATGCCCCATTCTCCAAAGTTGGTGGAGACAGCGGCCATGCATGGGACATACCAAAGCTAGGCCTGACCCCGGGTGGGAATGAGACTGGGCTAGGAACTTGAAGAGGGAAGAACTTGTTGGAAGGACCCGCCGTCCGAATGCCGCATCCGGTGAAGCGTATCTATCCACCTTATAATGGCGGATAAAGGGGGTAGGAGTAGTCCAGGGGGCCGCCTTGCAGATCTCCTCCGCCGAGGCCTGGCTTGTTCACTCCGCCGATGTAGCCGCACTGCGCGTGGAATGTGCCCTGATGTTGGATGGAGGAGTGAGGTGATGTGCCAGGTAAGCTCTTGAAATGGCAGATTGGATCCAGGGCCCAACCATATATGGAGAAGCTTTTAGCCCCTAATTTGTGGGATGGAAAGACACGAAGAGAGCTTCGGTGTGCCTGAAGACGGCCATCTTGGCAATATAGATCTTAAGAGCACGTCGCGCGTCTATCCTGTGCCATTTGCGTTCAATTCTGTGAGAAGGATTAGGGAAGAAATTTGGAGGAGTGGGATCCAGAGATCGATGAAAGACCGAATTTACCTTTGGAACAAAGGTGGGATCAAGACAAAGGACCACAGAGTCCGGATGAAATACACACAGGTCAGATCGGATGGAAAGGGCCGCCAGACCCACCATGCCGACGTGATGGCCACCAGAAAGGTTGTCTTCAGTGTAAGATGATGCAATGAGGCGGACCTGAGAGGTTCGAAGGACGCTTCAGTGAGAAAGTCAAGGACCCTGGCTAGATTCCATGAGGGGAAACTGTGTATGACAGGAGGACAGAGATTAGATGCGCCCTTAATGAAACGGCGGAGGATGCAAGGAAAGAGGCTCATCCTGGTGAAGTGAGAGAACCGAAGAGAGAGCCGACACTTGTCGCCGTAGGGTGTTTGGTGAGAGCCCCTTATCAAGCCCCTGTTGAAAGAACTCCAAAACCTGGGGGACCGAAGCCTCCAGGGGGGTGGCATCTCAAGAGTGGCACCATGTAATGAAGGTCTGCCACGTTGCTTCATAGATCCTGTTAGTGGCTGGGCGGTGAGAAGCCTGAATAGTCCGAACTACAGTCTCAGAAAGGTTAGCCGCCCTCAATACCGCCTGGTCAGCCTCCATGCAGTTAGGCGAAGCCAGGAGAAGTCGGGATGGTGAATGGACCCCTGATGAAGAAGGGACATTATCATTGGAAGACGCCATGCCGGGCCCACTGAGAGATTGACCAGGTCCTCATACCAGGGTCGGGGTGACCAATGGGGGGCAATTAGGATGAATTCGGCCTCTTCCTCTATCATTTTCTGAATCACCCTCTATATCAGGAGGAAGGCATACAGGAGATCATGAGGCCACCTGCACCTTAAGGCATCCGTCCCTTCCGTGCCTGGTGCCGTGTAACGAGACAGGTACGTGGGCAGCTGCCTGTTGGATGCCGTTGCGACTAGATCTAGCACCGGAGTCCCGTACCTGAATGACAGCTGTCTGAAGATGTGACGGTTGAGGCTCTACTCCGCAGGGTCGATTATTGTCAGTGCCTTAGATGTGTTCAGCGTAGAGAGAGAGAGAGGATTGCCTTCCACACATATCCCTAGGCGAAAGCAGACTCCATGAGAGATACCGCCCTCGTCCCCCTCTTGGCAGTTGATATGCATCTTGGTCGTTGTGTTATCCGTCCCAATCAACATGCATTGAGAAGTGAGGTATGGAAATGAAGGAGAGCCAGATGGATGGCTCTCAACTCTAGCCAATTCATACTGTGGGAAAGGTCAGAATCGGACCAGAGACTCTGAGCCACTTGATCTTCCAGGTGAGCGCCCCATCCCAATAAGCTTGTATCCGTCGTGACTACGAGACGTGGAGGTTCCCTGAAGAGGGACCCCTGAGAAATGGCTGGGGAGGTCCACCAGTCCAGATTGGATTACCTCTGGAGTCAACCTGACTTTCACTAGGGAACAGCTGCTGTTGGTTTTCTGGAATGGCAGAAGAAACCACTGAAGGCAGTGGCTGTGGAGCCACGCCCAAGGAACGATGGAGAAGCACGAGACCATCTTCCCCAGCAATTGAGACAGCTGGAGAAGAGGGACAAGCTGTCTCCATCGCACCTCGTTGGCAAGGTCTCTGAGGCTGATCTGGCGTTCCTGAGACAGGAAGACCTTCCCCTGAAAGAATCGATGAGGGCTCCCAAGTGCACCAGATGTGAGGTGGGGACAAGGTGACTCTTCTCCTGATTCATGGAGAATCCCACCTCCTGAAGCACCTGTAAGGTGTACTGGAGATCCTGAAGAGCCTGGTTGCATGACCTGACAACAGGAGAATGTCGCCCAGGTAGCACATGATCCGAATGGGTCTGGCCCGCAAGTGGGCTGCTATGACTGACAGGAGCTTGGGAGGGTCCGATACTGAATAGACAAAGCGGAGGAACCATCTGTGCTGCTTGTGAATGGGCACGTGGAGGTAAGCCTCCGTGAGGTCTACTGATGTGAGGATATCGTGTTTGTACACACTCTCCAGGATTGACAGGAGAGAGTGCATTTTGAATCTCCTGTACCTGATGAATCGATTTAGAAATTTGAGATCGAGGATTGCTCTCCAGCCCCCCAAAGACTTTGGTATGATAAAGAGACAAGAGTAAAACCTCCGTCCTACCTGGCCTGGAGACACAGGTTGAATGGCCCAAATGTGGAACAGATGATGGATGGTCTGCTCTACTAGGAGCCTCTTTTGAGAATCCCCAGAGATTGGGCACATGACAAAGTGGTTCGGAGGGCTGGAGCGCAAGTCCACACATCATTGGTGATGTCGTCCCAATGATCCACGAGGGTTGCCAGATGTCCCCCGATCGGGAGATCCTCCAAGCAGTCACTTCTGCCTCTTATAAGGGCGGTTGGTATTATCCTTGAATGACTTTCTGGGCTGGAATTTCTGGTTGGTTCTGTCTGATCTGTTGGAGAAGGAGGGGCCCTGTCTGAGAGGAGCCTGACGTTGCGGACAGCAGTTGGAGGAACCCCTGTCCTGTCTATGAAAGGGCTGCCTACGATAAAAGGACTGATTCCGACCCTCCTTCTTCTTAGTGGCAGGTTGCAGGACTTTCCGCTTATCCTTGGACTCTACTAGTAGAGGTTCCAAGGGAGGACCAAAGAGAAGGAAGGAAGAGTAGGGAGATGAGACCAGTCTCCATTTGGCTCGGGCCTCCACCTGCCACTGCTTCAGCCAGAGGAGTGGTGATAGAGGATGCTCAAAGCTATGGCTTTGGTCACGAAACGGTGTATTCATCTGCGGTGTATTCTAGGGCTGCCTTCAATTTGTTAATGTCTCTGCGAGCCCTAGAATTCCTGGCCGGAAGTCTCCCTTGAAGTTGTCTTAGCCATAAGAGGGCAGAGCGACTAAAGAAAGAAGCAGAGATCATCCTCCGAATCAGAAGATAGGTCAGGAGGAGGACTAGGCTGAACAGGCATCTGGGACTGAAACAGATGGGATTCCGTGTGTTTGGTCTTGCCCCTGGCCTTTTTGGGAGGAGCCTGAGTGGCATTGCCTTCTTCCTGAGAAGGTGGATTGGCCGTGGTCCCGTGACTAGACCCGTGAGTCTTGGAAGAGGGCTCAGTGGGGGGAGCCTCCGGGGCAGGTCTGCGTCTATGGGTCCCGGATGAAGGAGACTCGGTGGTGGGAGCAGTGTCCAGGGTAGTTGGAGGGACTTGTGGCTCATGGGCAGGAGAGGAAGCCATGGCTTGTATTCACGACTTTGTTGTCCCGAAGGGGAGAAGCCAATTAAAACAGATTAAAGTAGCCAATTCAGCAATTTTGAATAGTTAAGTTGAGGAGAGAGCAATTACCACAGCCAGTTCCGATCGAACTGAGTGACATCACTTTGGTAGACTCAGTTCTATTGGTTAGTGGCTGAGTTAACCCATGCATGACCGCTGTCTCCACTAACTTTGGAGAACCCAGGGCCTCTAGTAGAGGAAGCAGGGGAAGAAGACATACAACACTGGGAGGGAGGGAGGGAGGGAGGGAGGGAGGGAAAGAAGGGGGAGGGAGGAAGATGGAAGGGAGGGAAGAAGGAAGGGAGGGAGGGAGATGGAAAGGAGGGAAGATGGAAGGGAGGGAGGGAGGAAGATGGAAGGGAGGGAGGAAGGAAGAGAGGGAGGGAGGAAGATGGGAGGGAAAAGGTGGGAGGGAAGAAGGAAGGAAAGATGGGAGGGGGAGGGAGGGAGCGAGGGAAGAAGGAATGAAGGAAGATGGAAGGGAGGGAGGGAGATGGAAGGGAGGGAGGAAGATGGAAGGGAGGAAGATGGAAGGGAGGGAGGGAAGAAGATGGGAGGGAGGGAAGGAGGGAGGGAGGAAGATGGAAGGGAGGAAGGAAGAGAGGGAGGTAGGGAGGAAGATGGGAGGGAAAAGGAGGGAGGGAAGAAGGAAGGAAAGATGAGAGGGGGAGGGAGGGAGCGAGGGAAGAAGGAATGAAGGAAGATGAAAGGGAGGGAGGGAGGGATTGTGGGATTGTGGGAGGGAGGATTTAAACTGAGGCCAACATACTGAAGCCAAAGCATCTGTTTTCCATCATTGCCCCTCCTTTTAACCAACCTGTCCAGCTCCAGACAAAGCTTTTACAGTGGAGAAATTAAAGCCTGCGGACTTCATCTTTTCCAAAATCAGATCCAGGGCCTAGAAGAAGAAGAAGAAAAAGAAAAACATTGCGGAGTAATTTCTGTATTCTTGGAAATTTGGAAATCTCACATGTCTCAGGGATAAACAGAAAAGAGATGCCAGGAGCACCCATGAGGGGGTTTTAGAAAAAATTGACATGGTGGTCAGAAACATCCCATTGAAGCTCTTCCCCCTTTTCCACAAGTTTCACAGCTGTTTTTCATAACAAAGACACCCCACATAAAATCCTGGATGGGGGAGGCTGTCCTATGAGTTGCACCGTTGCCAGGTGGCTTCTGAGGACATTTCAAGATCATCATCAGTGATGCCCTTTCGTGGTTCAGAACCAGACTTCTCTGTGGAACCGTATCTCTTTCTTCCTCTTTGCTTCTTCATGGTATTAGCTCTAGCAATGCAGGTGTCCTCCAGGTCCCATCAGGGCAGTTATGGGGTCTTCTGGGACCTTGGAGACATGCCATGGTGGTAACCATGTCTTCCCTGGGAGATAGCATCCACCCCAAGCAATTATTTCCTTCCTGCCTGCCTCCTTCCCTTCCTTCCTCCCTCCTCTTCCTTCCTTCTTCCTTCCTCCTGCTCATTTCCTTCTTTCTTTCTTCCTTCGCTCTTCCTTCTTCCTCCTTCCCTCCCTTTTCTTTCCCTTCCTTCCTTCTTCCTCCCTCCATCTTGTTTCCTTCTTCCCTCCCTCCTTTTCCTTCCCTTCCTTCTCCCTCCCTCCCTTCTTGTTGCTTCACTTCCTCCCTCCTCCTCCTTCCCTTCCTTTCTCCTCTTCCTTCCTTCCTCCCTCCTTCTCGTTTCCTCCTTCCCTCCCTCCTTCTCTTGCTTCCTCCCTCCTTTTCCTTCACTTCCTTCCTCCTCTTTCCTCCTCTTCCTTCCTTCTTCCTCCCTCCCTCCTTCTCTTGCTTCCCTTCCTCCCACCATCTCGCTTCCATTCTTCTTCCCTCCTATTCCTTCCTTCCTCCTCTCCCTTCCTTCCTCCTCCCTCCCTTATTCTCTTGCTTCCCTCCCTTCTTCCTTCCTTCCCCTTTTTCCTCCCTCCTTCTCTTGCTTCCCTTCCTCTCCCCCCTCCCTTCTTCCTCCCTCCCTCTCTCCTTCTCTTCCTTCCCTTCCTATCTCCCTCCCTCCCTCTCCTTCTCCTGCTTCCCTTCCTTTCTCCCTCCCTCCCTCTCTCCTTCTCCTGCTTCCCTTCCTTTCTCCCTCCCTCCCTTTCTCCTTCCCTTGCTTCCCTTCCTCTCTCCCCCCCCTTTTCCACTTTTTAAGACTTGTGATTTTCAAAAGCCAAAATTCCCCATCCTCCCATTCTTTGACTCGAAGTCCACGGGTATTGAAGTTGCCAAGGTTTGACATCCCAGGACGAGAGTCCCAAATTTATGGCCATACCAGAATAAGCCAGAAGTTCTATTATGAGCCCTGTGACAGGACACTCTGCAATCCACCCTGATATTGCAATATTGTTCTTAGTGCTGTCTTCCCTAATATAGCCATAGATCTTGAGGTTTTTCTTGTTCTTGGACACATTTTGCCTCCTTGCTCCATTGGCTCGAATAGTGCATAATCACTTGGACTAAAACAGCTTGTAACTTGAACAAATAAACACTGAAATAAATCAGCCAGCGCTGGTGGGAGGAAGGAGAAGCAGCTTTATCCTCAAACAGCCCCAGGATCCTTCTAGGTTAAGCCAATCTCCCCAGTCGGCCATATTGTTTCACCACAGGGTGGACAGAAACGCTTTGCAGTGTCACCCAACACCTTTGCTCTTCTCTTTCTATAAGTACAGGTGGTCCTTGACTTACGACCACAATTGAGCCCAAAATTTCTGTTGTTAAGTGAGTTAAATGAATTTTGCCCCAATTTACGGCCTTTCTTGTCAGACGTGTTAACGTGAACCACCGCAGTTAAGTTTAGTAAAATGGTCGTTAAGTCAATTCCCAATGTCAGAAGTTTGCAAAAGGGGATGACGTGACCCCAGGGCCATAAATACAAGTCACTTGCTAAGTGTCAGAATTTTGGTCATATAGCCATGGGGATGCCGCAATGGTTGCGGATGTGAAAAGCATTCAGGAGTCACTTTTTTCAGCGCCATTGTAACTTTGAACACACTTATACTACATGCATACTGTGCATGCGCAGTAGCAAAAAAAAAACAAGATGGCAGCACCTACAGCGCCGCTGATAGAAGCAGTTTGGTGGCAGTTTGGTGGCATGGAAGGCCGAGTTACAACCTACTCAGCCGAACCGGGCCGAACCGGTAGAAACCCACCTCTGTACCCAACCCATCAGAGCGGGGAGGCAGGGAATGCTGCGTGTGCCATTCCCCAAGGGAGATACACCTGGTGGGACCCAGAAGGACCTTCTTTGTAGTGGCTTCCTCTCTCTGGAACATCAATTCCCCCAGAGATCAGAATGCCCCCCCCCACTCTCTCTAGCACTCTTCCAGAAGGCTCTGAAGACCTGGTTCTCCCAGCGGGCGTGAGAGACACAGAGCGGGATGGAACCCATTAAATGCCTCGTGTGCTCTGCTGGGGCGGGGTGGGTGGGAGTGATTTTGTTATATTGTACTAATTTGTATTAATTTATCTGATTCATGGTCTTATATTCTGTAAGCTGCCTTGAGTCGCCAAGGGCGAATAGGCAGAATAAAAAATAAATAAATACATCTAGAAAGAGTGCAGAGAAGAGCAACAAAGATGATTAGGGGCCTGGAGACTAAAACATATGAGGAACGGTTGCAGGAACTGGGTATGTCTAGTTTAATGGAAAGAAGGACTAGGGGAGACATGATAGCAGTGTTCCAATATCTCAGGGGCTGCAACAAAGAAGAGGGAATCAAACTATTCTCCAAGGCATCTGAGGGTAGAACAAGAAGCAACGGGTAGAAACTAATCAAGGAGAGAAGCAACTTAGAACTGAGGAGAAATTTCCTGACAGTTAGAACAATTAATCAGTGGAACAGAAGTTGCCTCCAGAAGTTGTGAATGCCCCAACACTGGAAGTCTTTAAGAGGATGTTGGATAGCCATTTGTCTGAAACGATATAGGGTTTCCTATAGGCGGGGGTTGGACTAGAAGACCTCCAAGGTCCCTTCCAACTCTGCTATTCTATGAATGAATGAATGAATGAATGAATGAATGAATGAAAGAAAGAAAGAAAGAAAGAAAGAAAGAAAGAAAGAAAGAAAGAAAGAAAGAAAGAATGCCAAGGTAAAACTCGTTCCCACAGCCACACAACCTTTGAAAGCAAGTGCTGGTGGAGAAAAGTAACCACGCTAACATCTGTACCCTTCAGCTGCAGAGATTTATAAAGGCTTGTGGCAACAATTCAACCATCTGTCGGACAACACCAAGTGCGGCCAACAGCAAATCAGCGAGATGGATTTGCACCGGTGGAGCCGTGGAGCCAAGGGGTGAATGTACATTTTTATTTATTTGGCGGGGGGCGGAGGGGATAGAGAGAAGAGTATCAGAAAATATTTCTCTTAAGGCTTTCTTTTTTTTTGCCCTTGCATTGTACAAATGCTCAATTGTGAGTTTTGCCTTCATTTGAAATATTTTCATTTCAAAGAAAGGCAATACAAAAGGAATTTCAACCTATAAAAGGGATAGAAAGGAATGCAATTGAAGCGGTCCCCCGCTTACAACAGTTCAGTTAGTGACCACCCAAAGTTACAATGGTACTGAAAAAATATACTTATGACCATTTTTCACACTGCAAGTATTCCCCCTGGTCACTTGATCAAAATTCATATGCTTGGCAACTGGTTCATATTTATGACAGCTGCAGTGTCCTGGGGGGTCATGGGATCCCTTTTTGGAACCTTCTGACAAGCAGAGTCTATGAGGAAGCGAGATTCACTTAACAACCATTTTATTCATTTAACAACTGCAGTTATTCACTTACAAAATGGGCAAGGAAAGTCGCGAAATGGAGCAAAACTCAACAGATTTCTCACTTAGCAACATAAATGTTGGGCTCAGTTGTGGTCGTACGTTGAGGACTACCTGTACAGGTGGTCCTCATTTAATGACCTCTGGTTCAGCGACAGCACCATGGTGCTAAGCACAGCACTCCTGCAGTCACGTAATCTCTCTTTGGGTGCTAGGCAACAGTTTGCATTTTACAACAGTTGCTGAGTCCAGTTACACACGGTTGTAAGTGTGAAAAATAGTCCTAAGACAGTTTTTCAGAGCCATTGCAACTGCAAATGGTCACTAAACAAACTATTGTAAATCATTATTTTTTCCCACTTATTTTTCCCCCCTAAATATTGTTATAAAAGGTTTCCCCCGACTCTAGGGGGCGGTGATCATCTCCGTTTCTAAGTCAAAGAACCAGCGTTGTCTGAAGATGTTTCCGTGGTCATGTGGCTGGCATGACTAAACACCGAAGGCGCATGGAAGGCTGCTACCTTCCCACCAAAGGTGGCTCCTATTTTTCTACTTGCATTTTTTACGTGCTTTCGAACTACTAGGTTGGCAGAAGCTGGGACAAGTAGCGGGAGCTCACTCCGTTACACGGTGCTAGGGATTCGAACTTTCTGATCGACAAGCTCAGTGTCTTAGCCACTGAGCCACCGCATCCCTATTGGAGATTGGAAGATATGTAGTCTTTGCACATTTCTGGGATACATTTTTCTTAATTTGTTTTGGAATGGAGTGCAAGTAGTCATTGATTTATGACCACAGACACTAAATATTGTCTTACTTGAAAACAATTGACAGAATAAGCTCTAGACTCATATCTGCTCACAAAAATGCTTTGAGCCCTGTGAAGATCTCTTTCTGGGTTCTAATCTCTTCTTTAAAACTTCCAGTGTTGGGGGCATTCACAACTTCTGAAGGAAAGCTGTTCCACTGGTTAATTGTTCTAACTGTCAGGAAATTTCTCCTTGGTTCTTTTTTTTTTTTTAATAAAATTTTTATTTTCAAACAAACATAAACGCACAAAACACAAAACATAAAAACCTCTTCAACTGCCTACAGTGTGTCAACTGGTTACAAGGTCTTTCTGCGTCCTTTCCATAGTCATCACTTGAGCTTTATCAAAAATCGCATTGTCAATCAAATATCTTTGTATACAATATTATACTTCATTTGTTTGATTATCACTATTGTTTCTCCATTTTAAACAAGGTATTCTAAATATATATCCATTTGTATTATAATGATTCATTATATCATCTTCAATATATCTAATAATAAAGAATTTTTATATCCTATTCTCAGTCATTCTATTATTTTAGCATTGATAACATTCTCTAATAATTTTCAATTCCATGTTTTTTCCATTATTAGTATCATCAATCTAATATACATGTATACAAATTGTTATAATTGTTAAACATCCATTAAGCATAGCTATTATTACATCCTTTTTATATGAAACATATTAAATTTGAAGTAAACTTATATTATGGCATTTCATTACATCATCCTGAAATCATCCAATGATATTACATCTTTATATTCTATTCCATATAGAATTATTTATCTTTTATAAAAAAAGTTTTTAAACATCATCTCCATCATCCTCACTTACAGTTTGTATAAAATTTCATATTATCAATCTAGTATATATAAATGCTTTATTATCATTATTGATCATTTATTTGACCATAGCTATTATTACTTTGTCTTATACATAGTACTCAAAATTTAACTACATTTAACTAAATCTTATTATGACATTTCATCATCCTGAATCCTTCCAGAAATAGTGCAGTCCAATATCTCTTGCCATTTGTAGAATCTGTATTCTAAGTGTTTTCTTGATAAGTCTTATGTGGACTTCTCTTGACAACTTGCTATTCATTGCATATCTTATAAAGATTCGATACCCTCTATCTGTTCCTTTCATCAGCTTGACTTTTGTTATCGCTGGTGCTTCTGCCAAAATTACTCTCATTGTTTCTGCCAAATTTTCTCCGTTCTTCATCTATATTTTGACATCTGAGATAGAGTTCCAGTTCATCGATCTCTCTTTTCCATATTTCGCAATTATCATTTCCCTCCATTCTCGATTTTCTGTCAGTGTCAACAATTTTCTTAACACTTTCATGTGTCTCTGTGGTTTTTTGAACTCTGTCCTCAAATTTCATCGTTGTTTTATAAGTATTCTCAACTCTTCCCTCCATACTTTCTGTATTTTGATCTATAATTTCAAGTCTCTTTTCAATTCTATCTGTGATTATTAAGATTTTTTGAATTTCTAGCATAATTCTTTGCAATGTTAGTCCCTTTTCTTCTTCATATTGGGCCATTTTTCCAGGTTATAAACATTGCCACTAAAACATCCAAGGCTTTTGCTAGGTTTCAAACAAATTCAGTGAAGTTTTTCAAGTCAAAGCTTTCTCTTTCCTTCAAAGAAACACCTGTATAAACAAGACGTTTTCCACTGACCCTTTCCGTAAACAAAGCCAATAGCTTTGTATTATCAGATGTTGCCAAGCCTCTAGATGGTAGTGTTACATCCTTTCCTTCTGTTTTTGCCTCTCTTTCCAAGCTCCAAACTCCGGAAGAAAAGAAAAAAATGTTTAAAGATTACGATCCGGCCGAGCCTTGCGAGGAAAGAAACTTTTAATCCACAAATACAAAAAAAGGAAAAAGTATAGAGGAAGAAGGGGGAAAAAAGACCAGTCCAGTTTAAAAGTAAGAGGCATTTGTAAAAAGTCCATTCACAGAAAACAAACAAAATTAAAGTGAAAAAGATAACACAATAGTTTTAAACCAGGGTTAATTTGCCGCTTGCTTCCTTGTGTCTTCAATTTTATTTTAACTCTAAGTCTTTTGGGTTTTCTCTTCTCTAATAATAAGGATTTTTCTCACCATTTCGACACACTGTCTCTCCTATTCTGCTTCCGTTTCAGGGGTCTGTCCCTACCTTCTGCAGCCATTTTGGCTGCTTCTCTTGTAGCCAACAAAAAGAGCTTTTTCCTGGATTGATCAGAGGCTTTGCTATGCCCCTGAGATCAGCAGAACGTGACCTTCTCTATCACCGTTCCTTCAGAACGGTTTAGATCCAAAAGGATCATCCAGCAACAGAGATATCGACAGCAATCCTGGAGCCCCAAGATTGCATGTCGTGTTGTAGCGACATCAGGCACCGCCTCTCGTCCTTAGTTCTAAGTTGCTTCTCTCTTTCGTTAATTTCCGTTGCTTCTTGTCCTGCCTTCAGATGCTTTGGAGAATAGTTTGACTTCATCTTCTTTGTAGCAACCCCTGAGATATTGGAAGATTGCTATCATGTCTCCCTTAGTCCTTCTTTTCATTAAACTGGACATACCCAGTTCCTGCAACTGTTCTTTGTATGTTTTAGTCCTCTAATCCTCTAAAACCATTGTCTGTTTGATTGTCTGTTCCTCTCAAAAAAGAAAAAAAAATCCTCCAAGAGTTAAAGTATCAACTGGACAAGGAACAGGGTCTCATCATCCAGATGGAAACCAGAATCGTTCATCTTCCTTTAAAAAAAAAAAAAAAGTGAGGGGGGAACAGTATTTATGATGAAAACTTGGAAAAGACCAATAAAGCTTTGATAAGAATTAAATACAAATGTGATAAGAATTAAATTAAATACAAATAAAAAAAAAACAAAGGAGACGGTGTAATTATGTGAAAATTGCATTATCAGCCAAGGCGAAAGCGTTGGCATCCTGTTTGAATGATCACATCTGCTAGGTTAAATAATGGTATAAAAATGCAACTATTTAAAGGAAGCGGGGGGAAAACTGCATCATCAAAGGAAATCTCGAGAACGTTGAGAGATAGTAAACAAACAAATTATAGATTGTCTGGCAAACATAATAGTGCCTTGCATAACCCAGTTTTAATAATGCTGAACTAAGTAGCTGAATCATCTAACAGATATTGCAAGGCAGCCAATTACCAAAATCTATGGCAGCTCTTATTAAGAAGAAAAATGCCATTCCTCCAGACACACCATCCACAGAGCGGTTGGGGGGAATATTTCACAGGCAGCCCTCCTGTGAGTTGCTTTCTGCCAATTGCAAAGAAAAAGAAGCTTACAAAATTCCCATAGCAAGCAGGGGCATTCAGGAGTGGAGGAATATAGCACTAGCACTAAGACTTACCATATTTTCCTGAGTATAAGATGCACATTTCCCCCCCCCCCAAAAAAATCTGGGTGCATCTTATACACTGAATACAGCATTTTTGGCCTCCCCAAACCCCGCTCCCTTTGCAAAAATGGATGTGCAGAGGGTTTGGGAGGCCTGCAAAGTGCTCCTGGGGGCTGGTGAGAGCAAAAATGAATGAAAAAGGGACTGTTTTTTGCCTGTTTTTGCCCCCCAGCCCCTAGCAACACTATACAAGCCTCCCAAAGCCTAGGCATGCCATGTTTTATGCAAAAAATGGGTCCATTTTCATGAAAAACAGGCCATTTTTTGCTCATTTGGGGGGGGCAGCCCCCAGGAGCACTTTGCAGACTTCTCAAACTCTCTGCATGCCCCGATTTTCACAAAAAAATGAAGCATGCAGAGGGTTTGGGAGGCCTGCAGAGTGCAAAAACTTTTTTTTAAATTTATCTCTTCAAAATCTTGGTGCGTCTTATACTCTGAAAAATATGGTGTATACGCTTCATAGTGCTTTGCAGCTCTCTCTAGGCAGTCTTACAGAATCATCCTATTGCCCCCAATAATCTGTGTCCTCATTTTACTGATCTCGGAAAGAAGGGAGGTTGAGTCAACCTTGAGCCTGGGGAAAACCGAACTGCCAAAGTGCTGGCAGTCTGCAGTCAGCAGAATTAGCCTGCAATACTGCATTCTGACCACTGCGCCACCATGGGTCATAATATCTTAATGCATTGGAGTTCCCTTCTATTAGCAATGATTTCTGGCCCAGGTCTATCGAACTATGAATATGATGAATATCGAACTATTCACTCAGCAGGACAAACACAAATCTTTGTGACTGTGTCTTTGTCCAGATCTTCTGGTTAAGATAGACTCAAAAAGGCATGAAAACCAGTAGATTCGGTTAACTAAGGGATCAGCTATCCCCATTTTACAACCATTTTTGCCACAACTATTAAGTGAATCTGGTGTCCCCCCCCCCCCTGCCCGCTTCTGTTCTGACCATGGCTTCCCGAGAGCATGAAGCCAACTCCTTGTCCCGACAAAAAACCCTTTTTTAAATTGGCTTTGAATTCTGCTCATTGACACCCAGCAAAGTCTTTCAAGGGAGGATTTATAGTCACAGACCTTATCTGGCTTGGAGAGCTGCCAGGCCGATATCTGCAAAACTTGCCAAGGAATCTTGGAGAGTCACGAAACCAATGAAGCGAACTAATTGTCTCCTGCAAACTCCACTCCCCCTTCGCTCCTCTTTTGTTTCCTCTGGGAGGGGCCATTCATCGTTCACCTGTGGCCTTACTCCCAAGTCTACCCCTGTTCTTTAGCTGTTCCCTTTGTCTGGCACTTATGCGCATGCGCACACTGGGAACAGACTCCAGCTGTTTGTCTGCCTCACTGATGTCTGACTCTGAAGGCAGCTGATAACTGCCAGCCGGCCTTGGCCCCATCTCTGCCTCTGATACAGAGCCCTCGTCAGAGCCTTCTCCAGACTCCAGGATGGCCCCTCTTCCTCCCCAACCTCCTCACTGTCCAAATCTGCTGCCAGCTCTGTTGGCCGCTGGTGAGCCACTACAGCTTCTTGGAAGCCAGTTGGAGGTCACAAACAGTGATCACATGGCCCCAGGACAGTGCAATGGTCATAAATGCATGACAGTTGTCAAGCACCCCAATTTTGACCGCTTGACCATGAGGGGGCTGCAATGGTCATGTGAAAACTGGTCGCAAGTCATTTTTTCAACTCTGAACAATCCCTAAATGAATGGTTGTAAGCCAAGGACTGGCCACATAAGACCAGTTCACTTAAATCTCCAAGAAAATAGCCGAATTCTATTCTAATGGTAGGAGGTTGAATCACAACAATGTAAAGTGTGCAATGTCCTAACAAAAACGTATTGCTTGGATCAGATGTAATGTTGGTTTAAAATGAAATAGGTTATATACCCCAAAGAAGGAATATTCTTTGTTCAAGAGGTACCATTGGCTGGTCTTGTTCTAGCTGCATCAGAGGTGGCATTCAGCCAATTTGGATCAGTTCGCCCCAACCAGTAGCAGGAATCGGGGGTGGGCCCACAAAGTGAGCGGATGCGCTCACGGTGAACTGCTGATAACAAAATGGGAAACCCACCGCTGAGCTGCATCCGTATCTAACTTGAGAATCCCAATTTATATATTTTTTTATTTATTTTGGGTTTCCTGGAGGAATTAATATTTATCAGGCAGGATACAGGTAGTCCTTGTAGGACCCCTTGTTTAGCAACCATTAAAAGTTGCAACTGTGCTTTAAAAAATGTAGCATACGGTCATTTTGCACACTTACAATCGTTGCAATGGCCCCGTGGTTATGTGATCAACCATTTGCAACCTTCCCAGAGGACTCCTCTCATGCAAAGTCAGTGGGGAAACTGACAAAGTCATATGTCTCGCTTAACATCCATGGCGATTCACTTAAGACCACAGTTATAAAATATATTGTGGTTATGTGAAGCCTCACTTAATGACCATAACTTTTAAAAGTGCATTTTTTCTTATCCCTATTGTGGTTATAGCTGTAGGATTACCTATTAGATGTATCATATCTAATAAGGAAGGCTGAGTGCCAAAGAATGGAACTATGGGGCTGGAGAAGACTCCTGCGAGTCCCTTGGACTGCAAGGCCATCCAACTGGTTAGTCCCAGAGGAGATCAACCCTGATTGCTCTTTAGAAGGCCAGATCCTGAAGAGGAAAACTCAAAGACTTTGGCCACTTAATGAGAAGGATGGACTCCCTGGAGAAGAGCCTCATGCTGGGAAAGATGAAGGGCAAAAGAAGAAGAAGGGGATGCCAGAGAATGAGGTGGCTGGATGGAGTCACTGAAGCAGTAGGCGTGAGGTTAAATTGACTCCAGAGGGTGGTAGAGGACAGGAAGGCCTGGAGGACATGACTTTGCAACTAACAACAACAACAACAACAGATGTATCAGACACTGAGGCTGAAAGTGGGGAATTTAGCCAATATCTGAACATAACAGCCATGCCTTCATTTCTACTTTTACAAATCCTGCCTCAAAAAAATAAAGTAGGTCTCAGCATATAGTTTTCTGCTTGAAATAACTCTCTTAGGAAACCAGTTTAAATTCTTTCTCATTTCTCATGGTTGACATCTGGGTTAAACTGTATTCCATACAGGAACTATGCCAGGCTCTTGGCTTCAAAGGAGCAGATACATATTTGGCTCCTTTTGAGGAGGGGGCGGAATCCAAAATGACAATCCAGAGTTTCATGGTTTTCCCCAAAGAAAGAAAAAAAGAAAGAAATAGCTACATGCCACAATGAGTTTCTCTTCCTTGCCAGTAAAATAAGAGTCTGGTAGGTTTTTATTGCCCAAATCTAAGCAAATCCACAAAATGACATATTCAAAAAGCACTGGCAATATGAACAAAATATTTATTCTTACCTTGATCCACATTAACACAGGAGAAGAGACGGATAATCTGTCATCGTGTATGTAAACACCACCTTGAGTGCTGCAGGAAATAAGAATATTGAAAACAAATAGCATTACAGCAACCTGTTTTTCTGCTCTGGGTCTTCCCAAACACAATTGTCTAGTGATCAGACTTGTGCATAAAATTACACTTATTGGGAGAAAAAAGGATACATTCCCTTCTTGTATTAAAATGCAGCTCTAAGCCAGTGAACAAAACCAAGGGGCTATTGTTATTTTTTGAACTAACACACATTTGGACACTTTCACTGATGCTTTGATGTAGCCATGTTATTCCTGCTTTAATCAGATTAGTAGAAGAAAACCCTGATTTACAACATTTATGTTGGTGACGCCCTCTGCTGTTATGCGATTGCAATTTGGGTCCTTTCAGGCAACTGGCGTTTAGGATTGTTGAACCTTGCAGTCACATTAGCATGATTTGTGGGCCTTCCCAGCCAGCTTCTGACAAGCAAAATCAATTGGGGAAGCAAAATTTCACCTAAACGACATGATTCTCTTAACAGCCATGGTAAAAATGGTCATAAAATCAGGTCTTTACCTTGATGGCTTCCTTAATGACTTCATCGCTTAGTTAGCAACCAGCCCCAACTGTGGTTATAAGTCAATGGCTACTTGCGCTCCATTCCAAAACAAATTAGGAAAATATATCCCAGGAAAGTGCAAAGACTGCACATCTTCCAATCTCAAGAACTATCAAGTAGGAATGTCATTATTTTGAACCCTCTAAAGGAGTCTGACTAGAGCAGGGTTCAGCAAACTGCGGCTCTGGAGCTGCATATGGCTCTTTCGTCCCACTACTGCGGCTCTCTGTCGCAAGTCGTTCCCACAATTTTGGGAGGAATTTCCAGTTGGGGCGGGGAAGCATGGTGCGCCAGGAGAAGACTCTGATGTAAGAGACGGGTTTTCCGGTCAGCTCCAAAATTGATAGGGCTTTTGGTTAGGGAAGGTAGAGGAAAAAGGACACCATGCTAGGAGGAGACTCTATGGTGGGGGAACCAGACTTCCGGTCGGCTCCAGAATTGAATGGGGGGGGGCTTCTGTTTAGGACTTTTGTGGCTCTTTGGGTGTTTAGTTGCCCACCCCGATCTTGGCCATTGGCTAAGAGGAAGTTACTGGCCCAAAGACATTAAGTGGCTTCCATGAATTAGACAGAACTAGAATCTTTAAGATATGAATCCAGGTTATATGGGAAACTGACTCACCCATGCCCGCACCAAGAGAAAGGGTCAGATCCTGTTGGCCAAGGAATTCCAGCTGGCCTGTGGTCCATGTCATTCTGGAGGTAGTGAATGGGTTGAAATAAAGCCCCCACCTCCCTGCCCAAGTGCACCTTGCTCCCTTCCTTGCCATCTTTGTTAATTTTAAGATAATGTTAACATTTTATTGTTTTAACACTTTACCTAGTTGCTTTTATTTTGTGTTAAGTTGTTCAAAGTCAACTCTTGACGAGATGGGCAACCTCAATCCAGCAGCTTCCCCGTTACACCACACTGACTGCATCATTGCAGATTTTTAAGAAGAGACTGGACAGCCATTTGTCAGGAACCACATAGCGGGAGTCTCCAATCTTGGCAACTTTAAAACTTGTGGACTTCAATTCCCAGAATTCCTCAGCTGAGGAATTCTGGGAATTGAAGTCCACTAGTCTTAAAGAATTCTGGGAATTGAAGTCCACAGGTTATAAAGGACATTGCTTCTCCACAAGTCTTAAAGGAATTCTGGGAATTGAAGTCCACAATTCTTAGTTGCCAAGGCTGGAGATCCCTGCCATAAAGGATTGGACTAGAAGACCTCCAAGATCACTTCCAGCTCTGTAATTCTTTAATTCTTAGTGAAAAGTAGTAACTAAACCAAGATCATCCACTCAGCTTCCAAGTCTAAGGAAAAACTGCAACCCGGATCTTCTACCTCTGTTCCAGCATCTTCATAATGCAGTGTAGATGGGCAGAATTTTTAAAAAAAGTATTTAAATAATAATAATTTTAAAAATGCTGGATCTTGTGCAACAGAGAACCACCATTGTGGAAAAGAAGAGAGAATAGTGAGAAAGATACCTCTCACCTGCAAGTATATCCTCCAAGTAATTTTTCTCATTTAGAAGTAATAATACAACATTCAAATGACAGAGCTGGAAAGGATCTTGGAGGTCTTCTAGTCCAACCCCTATACCTATACCGACTCTAGAAAGAGTGCAGAGAAGAGCAACAAAGATGATTAGGGGACCGGAGGCTAAAACATATGAAGAACGGTTGCAGGAACTGGGTATGTCTAGTTTAATGAAAAGAAGGACTAAGGGAGACATGATAGCAGTCTTCCAATATCTCAGGGGTTGCCACAAAGAACAGAGAGTCAAATTATTCTCCAAAGCACTTGAGGGCAGGACAAGAAGCAATGGGTGGAAACTAATGAAGGAGAGAAGTAACTTAGAACTGAGGAGAAATTTCCTGACAGAACAATTGATCAGTAGAACAACTTGCCTCCAGAAGTTGTGGCTGCTCCAACACTGGAAGTTTTTAAGAAGATGTTGGATAACCATTTGTCTGAAGTGGTGTAGCATTATACCTGCCTAAGCAGGGGGTTGGAATAGAAGACCTCCAAGGTCACTTCCACCTCTTTTATTCTATTCTATTCTATTCTATTTTTTTCCATTCTCTTCTATTCAAATGCTTGTCCAATCTCTTATTAAAAGCTTCCAGTGTTGGAGCACCCATAACTTCTGAAGGCAAGATGTTCCACTGCTAAATTTCTCCTTAGTTCTAGAATGCTTCTCTCCTTGATTAGTTTTCAACCATTGCTTCTTGTCCTGCCCTCAGGTGCTTTGGAGAATAGCTTCTCTCCCTCTTCTTTGTGGCAACCCCTCAGATATTGGAGCAGTGAAGTGCATACTTAAGGATGGGCAACAAATACATGTAAATACAATCCCAGAATTCCAGCCAGCTTAAACCAATGTTTTTCAACTTTGGCATATTTAGGAGGTGTGGATTTCAACTCTCAAAGTTCCCCAGCCATCACCCTGGATAACTTTTCTTAAAAGTTTCAGATGGTTGGTTAAAAAAGAAAGGAATAAATTATTCCAAGAAGCTGTATAAATAATAGTTCTGGGAACTAGCATAGTTCTCTAATATCACCTGGGAGTTAGTCAGCAAAAATTCTAGCTAATTACTCCAGACGGATGTCATCTTAAGTGCAATGTCACACTGACCCAAAGTTAAGCAAAACAACATAGATTTGTTCCAGGGATGGGCCATTCATCAAAACTGTTTATGTTCCAAAATAGCATCTAAATCCATAAACAAGGATATGTGCCTAGGAAAACATTGTGTTCCTTGTCAAACCGAATATGAGTTGCCAAGATTGGGAAACATTTTGAGCCAAATCTTTCAACTGGGACTTGCAATCCCGACACATCTGGAAAATGCCTGTAGGCATTTTCCAGATGTGTCGGGATTGCAAGTCCCATGATTTACTTTATCCAAAGAAGACCAATCTACAGTATACCAGTTACATTAGAACAAAAGGAAGAAAAACGTACCCAAATTCTGGCAGATCCTTGTCAAAATTAATAACGTCCTCGTAGATGACTCTCAACCGTTCGTCGACCGCAATTACTTTCAGCTGGAGAAAGAACATGTTATTAATTCTGAATTCGGAAGAAGCCATCATTTCTACGTGATCTAAAAAGTGATACTTCATGCTGGCTTCTTCCTACCCTCACGAAGCCTGGGCCGTTGATTAATGCCCTATTTCTCGGGTGCAAATTAGAGCCTCGCTAAAAAGAGATTGAAGTCCTCATGATTAAGCTGGGAAAAAAATATCTCACCATTTCCTCAGTGTTCCCAGGCCTTACTTCTGCAGGATCAAGCAGTTCTTTTACTGTTGTTTTTCACAAAACCCAAATTTTTAAAACATTAATTTGTAGTAGACAGCTACCATTTTTTTCTTCTGCTCATTTCAAGACAAGAATGGAAGAGGACAGCCATGGTACTGCTGTGGTGGGTTGTTATTGTTCTTTTGAACAAAATGATGTGAGAATAATTCAGTTCTTTATTTTACCTCTCTGTTCTGGCCCGCTAGCAGCCAGCAGAGCTGGCAGCAGAATTGGACAGCGAGGAGATTGGGGAAGAACATGAGCCAGTCCTGGGGGCTGAGGAAGGCTCAGACAAGGGCTCTGCGTTGGAGGCAGAGGAACAGCTGGAACCTGTTCCCAATGTGCGCCCGCACAGAGCTTCCAGAAGACAAGAACAACTAAGAAAGCAGAGTCGACTTGGGAGTAAAGCCACACCTTGGAGGTGATTGACCCCTCCCATAGGAAACAAAAGAGAAACGAATGGAGAAGGGGCTTCTGCAGGAAACAATTAGTTCATTCAGTCGTTTCAAGAGTGGAAAATTTTGTTTATAACTATAAGGGACTGTATGCCAAGTTTTGCCTTACCCTGTGTTTGGAAATTAGTTATCTGGCAGCAATCCAAACGAGATAAGGTTCGTGTTGATAAACATTCCTCTGAAAAGCTGTTTGCTAAGCCTTGTGGACTGTGAATGAAAGGAATTCACAGTCATGTGAATAAAAGGGGTTTTGCTCTGCTTCTTGCTGTTTAAGGAAACCTGAGTCAAACACTCTGATCTTTGCAAACAGGTGGTTCTTGATTTACAACCACAATGGACTCTGGAATTTCAATTTTTGCAGTCGTAAGTTGAAGCACATGATCAGTCTCAATTTTGCAACTGCCTTTCAACAATTGTAAAGTGAGTCATTATGGCCATAAAGCACATCAGAGCCAAGGTGGCGCAGTGGTTAAATGCAGCACTGCAGGCTACTGCTAGATCAGCAGGTCAGCGGTTCAAATCTCACCGGCTCAGGGTTGACTCAGCCTTCCATCCTTCCGAGGTGGGTAAAATGAGGACCCAGATTGTTGGGGGCAATATGCTGACTCTCTGTAAACCGCTTAGAGAGGCCTGGAAGGCCTATGAAGCGGTATATAAGTCTACTGCTATTGCTATATTGCTATCACATGTTCTTTAAGCAAATCAAGTGTTAGGCATAAGAAACCGGGAGCCAGAATAAATGCAAATTGGTGCTAGATAAGAGTTAACAGACTTCAAGGGGGAACTTCAAGGGGGGCTGGACTTTCTCTTTTGGGGGTGTGAGAATGTGTTTGACCCATAGGTGGGATTCAGCCGGTTCTCACCGGTTCACCCGAACCGCTAGTTAACTTCTTATACATTTCAGAGAATTGGCTAAAAATAAAGTGGATGAGAGGTGTTTTTTTCTCTCTCTCCCTTCAGTTAATTGCTCAGGGCAGACAGCCAAGAACCACTTAACAGGTGCAGCTGGAATGCAGCTGATACACACTGAATCAAGTCAATAAACAACAGAAACTGACAGGATTGGGGCAGGGAAACCCATCAATCACCCATCTAGGGATGGGCTTAACCTCTTCTCTTCAGGAAGGAGAAGATTACAAACATTTTCATTATGAAGAGTATTAAGTAACACTTCTGTGATCAGCTGATACACCCTGGAGTTCCCCAAGACCTTTTACAAATGCTGCAGTGCTTCTTGCTTCTTCCTGGGGGGTGGGGGGAGATACAGGAAGGGACAATGAAGCATTTTGATCATACAGGCTGTGAATTTAATGCATGTGTGGTCCATCCAGCTGTACTGCTTCTGCTGTGAAGCACCCAATTTAGAACATAGAGAACATAGAATAATGGAGTTGGAAGTGTTAATATCTTTTGGCAGCACACCCAGGCTTTCAATTAGCTTGAGCGGCTGCTCTTAGTTTCCCTCTCAGCTGCTGTGTTTGCTTTGGGGTTGACTTTTTTTTTTTTTTTTTTTTAAAGAGGAATGGCTGTTATACGTTTTCTGCATTGTTTTAGTGGTGCCTGGCACTGTCCTTTTGGGGTGTACTTCCCTCACTCTTTTTGAAAGCCTCTAGTGATGGATCACCCACAACTTCTGAAGACAAGCCATTCCATTGGTTGATTGGTCTCGCCCTTAGGAAATTCCTCCTTAGTGCTAGGTTGTTCTCTCTTTGGTTAGTTTCCATCTTTTTGTGCCTTTTGGTACTTTGGAAAATAGATTGACAATCTCATTTATGTGGGAACCTCTCAAATTTCCCAACAGAACAATTAATCAGTGGAACAACTTGCTTTCAGGAGTTGTAAATGCTCCAACATTGGAAGTCTTTAAGAAGACACTGGATAATGATTTGTCTGTATCTGGAGGATTTAGTGCCTGAGCAGGGAGTTGGGCTAGAAGACCTCCAAGGTCCCTTCCAACTCTTATTCTATTCTATTCTATTCTATTCTAAATATTGGAACAGTGCTATTTTATTGTGAATTGAACTGGCTCAGCCTGGCCATCTTCTACATGATGTGGTTGCTCAACAAATCCATTCTTCCGAATGAGCATTTCTTTTCCTAGAAACAATCCCTGCAGCCACACGATTGCAATTCTGACCTGTGGCAAACTGTGGCAAATACGCAAACTGGAAGTCCTTAATTTCTAGTTTCGGCATTGGGCAGTTTTTTGCCCTCCGGGTTCCAGAGGGCAAAAAACGGCCGAAAATCAAGGCCGAAAATTAGCTGGAAAACATGCTCATGCGCGCTGGAGCTGACAAGGTAATGCTTCACATGCCCTCAGAAATGGCTCTGCGTGTCACCTGTGGCATGCGTGCCATAGGTTCACCATCACGGGCCTAGGGTCTCCATGTATCACTTATCCAAGTTTTAATCACATCTAAACCTGCTTAGCTTTTTTCAAGATCAGTCCAAGAATTAAAAATCAAACTAGCTGCATGCAGTACATATGGTCATTTCCTTGCCATGGATTTTAACATTTTCCCTTATTCTAAATGACAATTCTGGAGGGCTCATGCCCTACGGCTGAGCCTTCATGGTGTGAAACTGAGCTAGCTCCTCCGAAGAAGTATTTTTAATTCTTGTGGACTTTGTAATCTGGATATCTTGTTTGAATAAAACAATTGTCGATTATTTTCACAGGATGCACAGTGTTTAAAGCATAGGATACACAGAGAGGAGGAGGTTTACATAACTTGCCCTTCAAAGATCCAGAATCTATGTGCAAGAAGAATTTATAAGGTGACGTGCACTTTCTCTCTAATTTTAGTTTGTTTTGGTCTAACGGATATTGAACTATTAAGAAATCTACAGCAGTTAACTGCATAGTTAACCTTTGGTTCCTCATCTGAGAATGTAGGAGCTCAGCGACTTCAGGTTTGCTTTTAAATAAAGTTGTAAACTTCCAACGAGTCTTAAAACGGCTCATGCCAACACTTTGCAGTGTTTGCCTTACAAGGGGATCAAAAATATTTTAAAAGTATGATATTTATCCCTTCTGAACAGAGTTCTCTAAAATGCAGGTGTCAAGGCAAATGGCTCCATGCCTTAAGAAATGTTACAAGCCGTGCTTAATAATACACCTTTAGAATTCTCATTTAATCCATTGAGAGAGAAAAATCTCTATTCAATACAAGAAACATGAGTTTGCACCTAGAGATACATAGCAGAATTGGCAGTAACATCTTTTGAAATTTTGGCTGTGGCCTAACCTGTCAAAAAAATAATAGTGGAATTCTAGATTAGTTCTTTTCAAACTTGGCAATTTTAAGATGTGAGGACTTCAACTCCCAGAATTCCCCAGCCAGTAGTATTGCTATATAAATGGAAACTGAGCAAAGGGTTCACCATAAAATGGATTCTCACTTGAATAATAAAGTTGCAGTCTTATGTACAGGCCTTATGACAGCAGGGTGGAACTGGAGCACAAATTTAAGGAAAAACACCTACAAACTTTTCTCCATTATGATTCTAAATCCAGTTAATCATATATGTCAGTGACTACCATATATGGGTTTTTAACTGAAGGACCTGGAGGAAATGTAAGATTCTCATCTTAAGCCTACCTGTCTGACAGAACAGAAGCCTGGAATAAGGTAAAGGTTCCCCTCGCACATATGTGCTAGTCGTTCCCGACTCTAGGGGGCAGTGCTCATCTCCATTTCAAAGCCAAAAAGCCAGCATCTCCGCTGTTACCTTCCCACCAAAGGTGGTTCCTGTTTTTCTACTTGCATTTTTTATGTGCTTTCGAACTGCTAGGTTGGCAGAAGCTGGGACAAGTAACATGAGCTCACTCCTGAGCTCACTCCGTTATGCGGCGTTAGGGATTCAAACCACTGACTTTTCTGATCAACAAGCTCAGTATCTTAGCCACTGAGCCACTGTGTCCCTATAGGAATAAGGACCTCAGTGAATTGAACATGTGCAAAGAATGTTTGGAGGAAGAGAGGGATCTAGTGCAAGCTACCCTAGGATACCCCACCCCACTCTGTTGAGGGAGGATTTAATTAATATGTATTATTCAATTAATATACAAATAACGTTTTATTTATTTAAATATATTTTTTAATTATCCTGGCCTTTTAAATTTTACGTACAGTATACTATTTTTATCCTTTTATTCTGAGAGAGAGGCAGAATGAGAGATCTTTCGTCACATCTGGGAAGCTTGGCTAAAAGTACATTTTCTACCCAAACTAAAATGAGTCCCAGGTTGTTGTTGTTTTCTCCCCCAGGCTTCCCAAGTAAACACTCTCTGGGGAGGGTCGGGCTATAACTTTCATCCCGTGTGACGGGGATGATGGGATGTGCACTCCGAGGCGGTGTAAGAGCCTAGGTTAGTCTCCTTGCTCCGCGCGCGCTTGGCGCTGCTGGAGAGAAGGCGGCCAAGCCCTGCGGCTGCTACCGGATCAAACTGCTCTTTCCAGCCCGCCCAGCTGCTGCCGCAACCGACGCCTCCTCCGCCTCCTGCTCTCGGTACCTGCTGGGTGCTGAAGTCCCACCCCAAGAAGCAGAACCCGGGAGACGAGGCCATGACGACTCCGCTTCCTCCTCCTGGCCAGCGCGGTGGGAGGCGCCGCGGGCGACGTGAAGCAGCTTAGGATGACGACGCCTCCTCCTCCTCCTTTGCAGCGCCAAGCGCCGAGCTCCCTGCTGGCTGCTTTCTCCGGAGCAGTGGTGCCGGATCCGGACTACCCACCCCTCGGCTGGCCCGCCCACACATCCGTCCGGAGTATGCCTGGCTTCCCATGCTCACTCCCCCACCTCTATGAGACTGCACCGGCGCCTGGGCGTAAGAGCGTAAAAGGGAATTGGCGCGCACAGCCTCTCTCTGGAGCGATGCTAGAAGCAGAAGTTAAACAACAAAACAAAAAAATCTATCTATCTATCTATCTATCTATCTATCTATCTATCTATCTATCTATCTATCTATCTATCTATCTATCTAATCAATCTCCATCCATATCTCTCTCTATATCTATCTATCTATCTATCTATCTATCTATCTATCTATTTATCTCTATCTATCCATTCATCCATCCATCCCTCTGTCTGTCTGTCTATCTATCTACCTACCTACCTACCTATTTATCTATCTATCCACTCCATCCATCCATCCATCCATCCATCCCTCTATTTCTCTGTCTGTCTGTCTATCTATCTACTCTATCTATCTATCTATTTATCTATCTATCTATCCACTCCATTCATCCATCCATCTATCCCTCTATCTGTCTGTCTGTCTGTCTGTCTATCATTATATTTATCTTATCCATCCACCCACCCATCCATTCATCCATCCAGCCATTTCTCTGTCTGTCTGTCTGTCTATCTACTCTATTTATCTACCTACCTACCTATCTATCATGGTCGCCCATCTCACATTAAGTAGCTTTCAGGGGCATACAGTAAAATCAACATTTAAACAATTATACAGAGACCACATAAAAAAAAACAAGATTGTAAAAGGGAATGGATAAGAATAAGCGGGCCTGCACTTGTGGGAATACGGAATACAGAAGAAAAGGAAGGAAGGAAGGAAAAGAAATGAGAAGGAGGAGGATTGCAGGAGGGAATGGATCAGAATGTTATTTAGTATTATTTACTAATGTCCTGGGTTTAAAAACAGTTGGCGGATGTTTGGGATTGAAAAATTCTCCCTCTCCTTTCTTCTTCTTCTTCTTCCTCCTGTCATGTTTTCACCAGATCAATGTTTCTTTAGAGAGCAACTATAGTATTGCTGGCAACAAGGAATAATTCCAAAATACAGTAACTTTGAAACACATTTTGTAATTGATATACCTTTGTTTTCCTTTTCTTGTATTTTCACTTTTTTTAACTTTATGTGTGTAATTTTCTTTTCTTTGACAATGCATGTATCTTCATGTTTCTTTCCATTTCTCAAAAAATTAATTAAAACAGTTTTAAAAGTTCTTTAAAAACTTAGAAAACTGATTTCAAATTTCACCATTGAAATGCATGATGTGGGACAAGTCACTAAAGGTGGATAATACTCAACTAAGTCCCAAAGATACTTTTTCCAAAAAGGAACTGGACTTCCTTGCCAGGGGGTGGGGGGGTTCTTTGAAAATGTTTTGCTTCTCGTCTAAGAAGCTTCTTCAGTTCTAACTGAGAAATATTCTGCCTTTTCAATATTTCCTAGGGATATTTCATTTATTCTGGGAGAGGGCTGGGTGATAACTTCCCACAAAACCAAGAAAGTCTAGTTGCTTTTTTGAAAAAAACACCTTTGAGACAATCACAAGGTGGATGATTGAGAATCTCCATAGACACTTGATTTTAAGGTTACGGCTGCCAGAAGGCATGAGGATTAAAAGGAGATCATGTCCTTTAGCCATATATCTTGTAAGACTACTAGCTTCTACACTTGTGCATGCACACACATACAAACAACCTTGAAATGGGATCTATTATGCTATATCCTATCTTTCTTCCAAGAGGTCAAGTAGGTAGCACTTTCTGAATTTTCCCCCAATTGCATCACATGAATGAAATGCTTGGGCCGAGTCAAAGTAATGGCATTATTTCATCCCTTTTATGATATTCCATACCGAACATCTAATTTGGCTTCATTTCACAGTTTAATTTAGTTCAGAAAGGTAATTTTGCTGGTTTTTTCGGTTAAAACACTTGTGAATATAATTCTTCTACGCCTACTTTTTTTTCCCCCACTCACCAAAGTTGCTGGTGTTTTTTTTTAATGTTTGCATTTGTACTCTTGCCTGTAGGTCTTCAACAAATTTGGCGTTTCACCAACCAAGATTTGAGAAAAGCTTGCTGGTTGACAGGATGAGACTTGTGTCATTGGAAAAGCCCAACAGTTGTTGTGTGAGGCTATCACAACAACCATTTCCAGGAGAACTCTTGTACCCGTGATGGTGAATCTATGGCACACGTTCCAGAGGTGGCATGTAGAGCCCTCTCTGTGGGCATGTGCACCAGCCACCTGGTCTTCACATGTGCCAGAGTGCCAGAAATCTGAAGACCAGCTGGCCGACACGTATGCATGCGCTGGAAGCCCAAAGAGCAGTGGCCGGCGCCTGCATGAACACCAACCAATTCATCTTCGGGTTTCTGGCACTCCGGCACGCATGCGTGTGGCACCATCGCTGTCATACTTTAAAAGCTATAAGGAAGGTAGAAATTCAACAGGCCATGTTCCTTCATTGCAAAATCTCCACTCTTTAGTCCCTGAACATCTGACTTTGCTATTCCGGTTAGGAAGAAAATAGCAACATCGGCAACATCTTTTATGTAATTTAGATAACAATATATGGCTATTGCTAGCAATAGAGTAACAGCAGGCCGAAGGCATCTTTTATTATGCAAATGAGCCTTATCAAAGTCCTCTTGAACATCAGCAGTGACACTGATTAGAAACCATCCAATTTAGGCGTTTTTTGCTTTGTTCTTGTTTTTTTTTTAATTAAGCTGCTAAGCCAGCTGTTTTGTATATCTTTGACTCAAACGTTTCAAGAGACCTTATAGAACGATCACTTTTGGCTCCCTAGCAGTGCATTATATAAATTCCTTTTGTTTCCTTGGAAAGACAAGAAATTACTACTGGAGAAGTGCATCATCCATTTCTCACCGGGGGGGGGGGGGGGGGTGTGTGCAAATTGTTCCAGCAGTTAAATGTTCCAAGCTCTAATTGTGCCATGCTGAACTTCCGCTGTTCTAGAGTTGGGATGAATTAAAATCACTTATCACCACCCTGCTATTGTTACCATAACATCTATCTGAAATAATAGGATATATATTTCTGTGTCTGTTTGTGTGTCTATCTTTGTGTCTGTCTGTCTGTGTTCCAGCATAACTCTGGAATGCCTTGAGCAATTTCAACCAAACTTGGTACACAGATGACTTACCCTCCAGAAAAAAAATACTGGGGAGGGGGGGTAAGACACCCATAACACCCCTCGGGGGGGTGTTCTATTAAGATACAGCCTGTTGTGCCTTAAAATGGCTTCTATTGTACTGCTGCAAAATGGCTTCTACTGTGCAGCGCAGTGGGGTTGCCATGGTAATAGCTTCACGGTACTCCACAAGGGGGCTCTTACTTTTCTTGACGCTTCTGGGGGCACAGGGAAATATTCGTAGCTAATTTAATTGTTGCCAAAATCAGGGCTTTTCCTGTCTAATACAGGATTATGATAAATAAACACCCAGGCAACGCTGGGTTAGCAGCTTGTAAAGAATAAAATTGCCCACATCTGGGTCCCAAGTTTGTGAAGCAGAGATGGGTTTTTGCTAGTTCAGCCCGAATCCGGCAAACCAGTAGTGGCAGTGGGAGGAGGCTCTCCCCACCCATTCGGATTCTTCTGTGCATGCACAGAAGCATCACGTGTGCACATGAGTGAAGTAAAAAAAATTAGAAACCCACCACTGGTGTGAAGGGCCTTATTTCCTGGTTAAAATCTATGGATTGTCATTCTTCTCGGTTGCTATACACACTTACATTTTTTTTCTTATTCTGATTGCAATTTGGTTTTAATTGATTTTGTGATCGTTCATTGCTCAGAGTCACTTGTTTGGGATGGGCAGCCATATAAATCAAACAAATAAACAAATAATAGTAATATAATACCTGCAAGCAAGAATTAATGGGACCCCAAAACAGATAAAGTTATGGAAAATGAAAAAGCTAAAGTACTCTGTAGGACCATGGTATCCTACTGCGACGACTCGCGGGGTTGGGAGTGGGTGGCACCGTTTTACGGTGGTTCTCCTCCTACCTGTCGGATCAGTCGCAGTTCGTGTTGACTGGAGGACAGGGATCGACCCTGTGGGGTGCCCCAGGAGTCGGTTCTCTCACCCCTCCTGTTCAACATATATATGAAACCGCTGGGTGGTTTCGGGGTACGGTATCATCAATATGCTGATGATACCCAACTTTTCATCTCTACCCCAAACCACCCAAACGATGCCCTCGACGTGATGTCCTGATGCCTGGAGGCTGTGTGGATCTGGATGGGGAGGAACAGGCTCAAGGTCAATCCCTCCAAGACTGAGTGGCTGTGGTTTCCGTCATCCCGATTAGTGCATCTTGTTCCATCTTTGATGATAGGGGGAGAAACTTTACCACCCTCAGAGAGGGCCCACAATCTGGGCGTCCTCCTGGATACGCGGCTTAGTTTAGAAGACCAGGGTCCGTGACCAGGGAGGCCTTTTACCAGGTTCGCCTGATACATCAGTTGCGCTCCTTTCTGGATCGGGGTGCTCTGTGCACAGTCACTCATGCTCTCGTCCTTTCTCACCTGGACTACTGTAACATTCTCTAGATGGGGCTGCCCTTGAAGAGCACCCGGATGCTTCAACTGGTCCAGAATGCAGCTGTGCGGGTTATCATGGGGGTACCTAGGTGCTCCCATGTTACACCCCTTTTAGGCGGCCTGCACTGGTTGCCGGTTGTCTTCCGGGTGCGATTCAAGGTACTAATTATGACCTTTAAAGCACTCCATGACTTAGGCCCAGGATATCTGCAAGACCAACTACTGCCACCAGTAGCCTCCCACCTTCCAGAGTGATTCCACAGAGTTGGCCTCCTCAGGGTGCCATCGGCCAGACAGTGTCGGCTAGCGACCCCCAGGGGGAGAGCCTTCCCTGTGGGAGCGCCTTCCCTCTGGAATGAGCTGCCCCCGGAGCTTTGCATAATCCCTGACCTCCGGTCCTTCCGACGCACCCTAAAAAGTTGGCTTTTCCAGCAAGAAATAGAATAAAAATATAGGATTAATTTGGTTGTTAATTTTATTTTAATTTTTAAATTTTTATTGTAAATATCAATTGGGGGTGTTTTTTTTGGATACTTTATTTAATGTTCATTTTAATTTTTGTAATATGTGTTTTCTTGTATGTTGTACGTTGCCCTGAGTCCTTGGGAGAAGGGCGGCATATATAAATCCAATAAACCTAAACCTAACCTAAACCTCTGTGACTTTCAATTTAAAACAGACAGACCAACATGATACCCCAGACTTAACCATTATTGATAAGACAAAAAACAAGGATATGACAATACTTGGAGACAGCAGGAGAGAAGAAACTGGAGAAAATCCCAAAATATGAAGATCTGCAAATACAAGATAAGATATTTCCAAAGAAAGCAAAAACAGTTCCAGTAATAATAGGCACCTTGGATGCAATCCTAAAACATCTGAGTGCTGCTTGAATACCATTGGCATTGACAAAACTTACCATCAGTTAATTGCAAATGGCGGCTTTATTTGTAACGGCTTACATCTTGTGACAATGCCCTTAATATTATTAAACAACATTTGGGAAGGGCTCCATAGGGTAACAAAAATGCCAGATCCAATCTAAACACACCGGTGCCTG
Source organism: Thamnophis elegans (assembly GCF_009769535.1). Classification (NCBI taxonomy): domain Eukaryota; kingdom Metazoa; phylum Chordata; class Lepidosauria; order Squamata; family Natricidae; genus Thamnophis; species Thamnophis elegans. The sequence goes on from NC_045558.1 coordinate 8,816,526, forward strand.
TGCAACCAACCATACTAATAAGAAATAGAAATAAATAATCATTTATTTAAATATAAATAATTTTTTTTAAAAAAAACCCACCTATGTAGTCACTAGGAGTTGAAATCGAGTTAATCAATCCCTCAAAATAAACAGAAGGAAATGAAAGAAGAAGGAAGACAGGAAGAAGACCGGACACCGCCTCTGTGTAAACTGCAGTTGTAACGTCAACCGGCATCCCGGCTCTTTTGTGCACCTGGCTAAGTTAGATGAACTTTTGTGCTACGTGTAGGATTTTGGCACCGCGTCCTAGATTTAGTCTTAAATCAACAACAGTTCAAGCCAGACCATTTTTTTGCCTCTTAAAGCTGCATTCAGGTGCTCGGCAAATTGCTTTACCTGGAGCAAAGCGCGTACTGCAGCTGAATGAAACCAGCTGTCCTTCGGCCACAACCTCTTTCCAATGGTACCAGGATGAGGGACCTACATTGCTTGTGCCTGGTTTTGTCTTTCTTATGGGAGCAGGTGGCGAAGGCTTATAAATATATGAGTGGTGTTTTTCTAGTGAGTCACTCATCGGACCAGCAAGCCACAGACAGTTCCAGGCCGCCCAGCAAGATGGACGTAAACCGGCTCCAGGAGCAATACCACTACTTAAAAGAGAAGCAGAAGCTGCACACCCATGTCGTCGTGTTTAAAACAGGTATGTTTTGGAGCAACAGAGAGTCTGACAACCAGGCATTCCTAAATTCCACGCTGTACACCCAAGATCTTGGAGTTTACACTGAGAAAGGCAACTTTTCATTAGATTTTATGGTGAAATTTCTTATGCCATCTTGAAAATTAGCCGATGCAGTGGGCCATATGTTGTGCGTCTGTTAATCTTCAAGATGCCACAAGACTCACAATGGTGCCTTTGAGAGCAGACAAGGAATCTTATTCCTACGGGTGTTTACTCAGAGGCATGTCTTTCAGTGTTACTTGGGACTTACTGCCAGCTGCGGGGAGAAGTTTAACATGCGTTTTCCTCTATACTGCTGACAGCAATAGTTAACCTTTCTTCCCGGTGGGCCCTATGGCATACTTGTTTAATCCTGCTCTGGGGTTTCCTTTAATTTACTGATTTGGAGCGGGGAAAGGGAGAGGTTTTGAACCTTCCCAAATCTAAGCAGGATACTAAAGAACTCAGCAAACGGAAGAAAAATCTGGCACGACGGGAAAATAACTGGATTTGCAATTCAAAAAGTGTTTAATTAAATGGTTCCAGGAACCCAACTCATTTTGTATAGGAGAAAAGATAAAGGACAAATAGCTAGAGCTGTCCCTCCATGTTTTTAAAATACTAAGCCAACAGAAGTAATCAAAATATACCGGTTGATTCAGTTGTTTGATCGAATTACAGTAGGTGTCATTGGTGGGATTCAAATAATTTAACCACCGGTTCTCTGCCCTAATTATTTTTTCCCAACAACCAGTTCACCAAACTGCTCAGAAACCGATTCTCTCAAAGTGGTGCAAACTGGCTGAATGTGCTCTGGAGTAGACATGTCATAAGGTGAATTTTTTTCCTAGAACTTGAGATACTTTTTAAAAAAATTAAGATCTTTTATTCATCCATTTGGATAAAGAATTTTAAAAAAACTGTTCTTGGAAGGACAGTCCCAGAAAACTTGAAAAGTACCATGTTTCTCCGAAAATAAGACAGGATCTTATTTTCTTTTGACTCTCAAAGTAAGCATGTTGCCTTATTTTTGGGGAGGTCATTATTTTTGAGGGGCAGGGGGCAGCGAGCATGGTCACCTCATGGCTGCTGCTGTTTTGCAATATTTTTGGGGGAGGGTTTATTTTAGTGCATCTACTGAAAAGCCCAATTGGGCTTATTATCCAGGGAGGTCTTATTTTTAGGGAAGCAGGGTAGAAAACTCAGCATACTTAGGATATAATTTTTTTTCCTTTGAGGTAAATTCAGTTTTTGGGTGACTTGAGGAATGCAGCCAAGGGGTTTTCTGAGTAACGGTACAGGTAATTCCTTGACCTACAACTACAACTTGTTTATCTGTTGATAAACAAGACAGTTGTTAATTAAGTTGCACCTGACTTTACAAAACGTTTGCCATGATTGTCAAGTGAATCACTGTAGTTGTTATGTGAATCATGCAGTCATTAAGTGAATCCGGATTCCCTTACTGACTTAGCCGGCTGGGAAGGACACAGATGGCAATCACATGACTCGGAATCCTGTTACCATCATAAATTGCCAATTGCCAAGCTTCCACATTTTGGTTGTGGGTGCTGCGTAAATGTGAGGACAGGCCATAAGTTTTTCAGTGCTGTTGTAACTTCACCTGGTCACTAAATGAATGGCTGTAAGTCGAGGACTATCTGTACAGAATGGTTTGACACTGATTTCTTCCAGGATGGTTTTTCAATTTCTTTTGTCTTAAGATTTCTACTCAGAAATCATATCCTGTCTCTATTTTATCTATGAAGTGGGCTGGGCTGATAGAGAGTAACGGGCAAAACTCACCCAGCCTGCTTCCGTGACTAAAGGAGGGCTGGGACTTACTGTCTCCTGGGCTTTGGTCCAACACTTCCACCTCTATGCCAAACTGGTTCTCAAGATCATCATTTCTAAATAATACCATTGTATGCAAATCTCTGTTCGTTTCAGTTTTGAATTGTCCGTTCCATGGATGTTTTCTCTGTTGTTCATTCCACAATGGCTTAATGTTCTTTCTTAAGCCCTGCCAAGGATTCTGTTCTTGCAGGAGTAGGAACAGCTAATTTAATAAATAAAGGCATTGTACCATGTGCAAATTAACTTGTTGGCTGACGATTCCTACAGGAGGACTGGGTTTTTGGTTTTTTTTTTAAAGCAGAGCTCACTAGAGGTAAACCTTAACTTACAATCACGACTGTGCCCAATTTTTTTGTTGCTAAGAAAGGCAATTTTTAAGTGGGCTGCATCTCGTTTTATGACCTTTTTCGCCATGGCTGTCAAGTGAATCACTGCAGTTGTGAATCAGGCAGTCCTTAAGCAAATCTTGGTTCCCCCGTTGACTTTGCTCATTGGAAGAAGAAGCCACCTGGGAAGGTTCTAAGACAGTGTTTCTCAACCTTGGCAACTTGAAGATGTCCGGACTTCAACTCCCAGAATTCCCCAGCCAGCATTCGCTGGCTGGGGAATTCTGGGAGTTGAAGTCCAGACATCTTCAAGTTGCTAAGGTTGAGAAACACTGTTCTAAGAGGTGATGACAAATCCATACAAGCACATCAGTTTTGATCACGTGGCCATGGAGATGCTGGAACGGTTGACAAGCTTCAAAATGGTCATAAGTCACTTTTTTCAGTAACTTCAAATGGCCAGTAAACAAATGGTTAAGGAGTACCTGTAATGCTTTTCACCTGCTTTATGATATGTATGGCAATCAAAGTGAACATTAGTAGAGGACAGGCTAAACTAGAAGATCAACGGATGGTCCATGGAAACCAGATGTTGATTTCACATCAACACATGGACTGTCCACTGATCTTCTAGTTTAGCCTGTCTTAACATCTACAAATGTTCACTTTGATTGCCAAATATTGCCATTAGTTTATACACACAGACACGGCATTTTTGCTGATAAATAAATGAAGGGAGACTAGTATAGGTCTATTTCAAGCTATTTCGCTCTCATCAGCTAGTCATACCCTTACTGGGATTTGAAATTGAGCTATTTTACATGTTAGGCAGTTATAATAACCTCTAAGCCACAAGCTCTCCTCCCTTAATAGCTGAGCCAGGGGAATGATTAAGTGTTTTTTTTTTCTTTTGTCAAAGCACTTGGGATGCCCAAGTCCCAGTAATCCCAGTAAGGGTATGGCTAGCTGATGAGAGCTAAATAGCTTGAAATAGATATATACTAGTCTCCCTTCATTTCTTTATCAGCAAAAATGCAACACAAAATGGTTTGTCTGCCTGGAAGCCTCCTGGAATGGGGCTGAAAGGCAAATAGGAAGCAGTATGCTCCCATATTTGGGAATACCAGGTGCTTTGACAAAACATCTAATCATTCCCCTAGCTCAGCTGATAAGAGAGGAGAGCTTGTGCCTTAGAGGTTATTATAACTGCCTAACATGTAAAATAGCCCACGTTCAAATCCCAGTAAAGGTATTGTTAGCTGATGACAGCTAAATAGCTTGAAATAAATCTATATCTGTCTCCCTTCATTTAATCATCAGCAAAAATTTATGTATGTATGTATCTATGTATGTATGTATGTATGTATGTATGTATGTCTTCAGGCTGGTGTTTTTTGGCTTTGTGCTTGTGCAAATAAAGCGTGGTCGGAGCTGCGGTCTCTCTGGGGGTGGAGTGCTGGCTTTGTTGCTGTAAGTGGGTTGATTGGCTGTGTAGTTGCATTCTGGTTGGTAGATGGAGTTGATGTTTGTAGATTGGTCGGCTGTTTCGTATCATCCTGTATGGCTGAGGTGCTGGCTGTGTGTCCGTTGTTCTTTTGTATTGAAATGACCTGGGTGGTGGACAAACTAATAGGAGAATAAATGCACACATCACAAAACACAAGAACGCAGTCAGAAAAGAAGAAAAAACTTCCTTCCTTTTCCAGCACCTTAAAGCAACAGGACATGAAATTGATTTTGAAAGAACCAAATTAATCCCCCAAACTGAACACTTCAGCAAGAGAATAATTATGGAAGCCATAGAAATAGGGAAACACCCCCACAGCATGAATAAACATGACGATACCTCCCACCTACCAGACATCTGGAAACAAGCCCTAGTCAACAAACGAGTCTCAGCCACGAAAACTGACCCAGGATGCAACCACCAATCACCCTCACCAGACTCAAACCCAAACCCATCCCATAGACCAAATGCAACCACCATCCAGAAGCCAAACCATGGCGGCAGCACCAACTGCTGCACTCCCCTCCAACCCCCACACATAGCAAACTGACACACGCCATGAACACATGGTCAGACCGCAAACTCGGAGCCAAACCAAAGCCTGGGATGTTACACCACAGCCATCTTCTCAGGATATTACATCACAGAACTCAGGAGGTTACAATGCAAAGGCTCAGGATGTTACAATGCAGCCAACTCCCCAGGAGGTTGCAGCACAGGACTCAGGATATCACTACAATAGAGCTCAGGATGTCATCACACAGCCCATTACCCAGGTCGTTACAACACAAAAGAACAATAGGTACACATCCAGCCTCAGCCACACAGGATGTTACGAAACAGCCAACAAATCTGCAAACATGAACTCCATCAGCTAATCAAGATGTTACAACACAGCCAACCAATCCGCTTACAGCAACAAAGCCAGCACTCCACACACACACACCAATATTTATAGAAAGACGGCAGCTCCGATTACGCTTTGCTCACACAGGCATGAAGCTGAAGGCACCAGCCTGAAGATGACGAGTGGGACCTCGTCGAAACGTCGCCAAGATACTCTCAATCTTACACGGGGAAAGACCCAAATATGCCAAGACCTGCATACCTGTACCCGTGAAAATCTATTAAATCTATGTGTGTGTGTGTGCGCACACATATACAGTACACACACACATGCTTCTGTGAAGAAAGCTATGCAGTATTTGGGTTGTCAATTACAGTACATAATTAAGTCAATCTTTGGATGTTTTGCATCAATCCTGCTTTGCAGGAAAACTGAAATCAGGGTCTTTAACCTGCAGTCCTAGAGATATTGTTAGGAGACTCAACTGTATCCTGAGAAAACAAGGTATATGGGTCATTTGTTAGATTTATATCCCACATTTTAATATGACACATTCTTCATTTGTCATTCCTCAGTATACACCTTGGGGCTACATACATACGTAGTTTTCACAGCCAGAAGCTTATAAAATCAGGTGCAACTCGCTTAATAACTAGCTGGCTTAGCAACAGAAATTCTGGTCCTAACTGTGGACCACCTGTAAATCTTTTCAAAGGGTACTGAAGAAAAAGGGAAATGCTTCAATGTAAACTCCCAACTCTCTCCAGATGTGCCAGGATTCCAATTCCTACAACTCTTTGCCAGCGTTATGAGAGATGGACTTCCAAGACATCTGAAGCAGGGACCACCAACCTTTCGGACCTCAGGGACCACTAAATTTAGTAATTTTAAATCCAGCGGACCACAAATATAATCTGCCTAATTACTGGCTGGGTGGGCGTGGCTAGGTGGTCAGGTGACTGGGTGGGCATGGCCATGGCCTGCCTCCCCCCCGGCTCCTTAGGACTCCAACAGGAAGCAGTTGCTGGAGCTAAGCAGCCACCACGAGAAAGAGTTGGCAAAACAGCTCAGTTCAAATTGGATCTGACCGAGAAGAAGGCTCAGGTGGAAGCACCTCACTGAGGACTATGAACATAGGCTTTCCAAGCAGAGGGAAAACCTGTGGAAGTGGAAGGCCGGGTACCGGCGCCTGGAGGCTCAACGGGCTGAGCTGGTCACCCAGTTCCAGGCCATGATGCAGTCCCACTGGAAGGAAGCCCTCCGGCTATTCGTCACCAGCGGTGCTTCCCTCCAGCCTTCGCCCAAAGCCCCGCACCAGGAGGCTGAAGCAGACCCCAAGGCGGAATTTCTGCCCCCCTCCAACCTGCACAAAAATACCCCAAAGTGGGAGACTCTCTGCAGCAACACAAGCGTTCATTGCATGTATCCAGTCCAGGGCCATAGTTTGACGACCCCTGATTTAGTGCAATATTAAAAAATGCAAATTCTGCGGACCACCAAAATTTTCTCGTGGATCACCCATTGGTGACCGCTGCTCTAGAGCACAAGAAGTTAGAATAAGTTGTTGTCCTGACTCTCCTTCAGGCTGAAATTCACCTTGAAATGTTCCTAAATGTTCCTGGTGGAAACTGAACAAACAATGTGGATCCTGGATTTTAATATATAACTAGGAGAGAATTGTGTTGCCTTTAGATTACTGCTTATCGTGTTATGTCACCATGAACTTTCTCAACTTTCTTGTTAGGGATCTGTTGCACTGACGGCCAACTCCTGTACTAAAGGAAAAACGGATAAAAGGAAAGGGTAGAATTATAGTTTCCTACCAATGGAAACCTTCAAAGAAAAACTGTCTTAACTTGTCAGGGGTGGGCTGATGGGAGTTCGCAGGGGTTCACCCACCCAGCAACTGGGCAGAGAAGCCCTTGGTAAAAATTTTGAAGCCCACCCCTGCTGTGGTTCCTTTCAGCCTAGCTCAGCTTCCAGCTTGATTTGGGGGGGGGGATATGTATGGCACAAAGAGGCATCTTCCACTGTGTTCCCCATTACTGGCCTTTTATGCTCCTCTATCCATTTAAGGATAGATGAAAAACTGTCCCAGTTTTAATAATATACATTGATTCCAAAGCAGGCTTGTTCCAATTTGGCACAACCTCCTTCTGAAACGTTGGCATTGCAACTTTTGGGATTATTATAGCACATCTGGGGAATGGCAAGTGGGGAGATTTAGATTTATTAACATTTGTATGCCGCCCATTCCCTTGGAGCTCTGGGCGGCTTACAGACAAGACAAAAGAAACATATATAAAAAATTTAAAATAAGGATACAAGTATTAAAATTTCACACCATGCATACTGTTAGAGCGGGGCTGGATACTGATCAACAGCCCCAGGCCTGCTGGAACAGCCAGGTCTTAGTGGCTTTGCGGAAGGCCGGAAGAGTAGTAAGGGTCTGGATCTCTACGGGTAGATCGTTCCATAGGGCTGGAGCAGCTACAGAGAAGGCCCTCCCCCAGGGAGCCGCCAACCGACATTGACCGGCTGACGGCACCCGGAGGAGGCCCAATCTGTGTGATCTTATTGGTCATTGGGAGGTAAATGGCAGGAGGCGGTCTCTCAGGTAGCCAAGTCCTAAACCATGTAGGGCTTTGAAAGTAACGACTAGCACCTTGAACCACGTCCGGAGACCAATGGGGAGCTAGTGCAGCTCGCGGAGGATAGGTGTAATAACATGGGTGTATCTAGGTACACCCAATATCGCTCGCGCGGCTGCACTCTGGACCAACTGCAGTCTTTGAACACTCTTCAGGGGCAGCCCCATGCAGAGCGTGTTACAGTAATCCAGTCGTTACAGTAATAGGAGGCCTATTTGTCCTTCTGTTTCTTTGGCCCAGTTCAGATGGCTGATGAAGGAAGTGAGGATAAAGCACTTCTCCACATGTAACTGCCCTTGAGTGCCTTCATGTAGGAAGGGAGCTTCCAGAAAGCTTGAAAGGCTAATTTAATTCATTTTTTTAAGAGATCTTGGTGCTCTCTGAGCTTTGCTGATTTCTTGCAGGCATTTTCTAATCCTACTCAATGACATAAAAATTAAGATGCTCCATATATTTGGGGAATGAGGCCAGCAGCCATGAAAGAAGGGAGCTGAGTTTAGTTTTGAACTCCCTAAACACCATCTGCACATTTACAGAATACTGGACAACAGAGTTGGAAAGGACCTTAGAGATCTTCTAGTCCAACTTCCTAAGGCAGGAAATCCTACACCACCTCAGACAAATGGTTGTCCAATCTCTTCTTTAAAAAATATTCAGTGTTGGAGCAGCCACAACTTCTGGAGTCAAGTTGTTCCACTGATTAATTGTCCTCACTGTCAGGAAATTTCTCCTTAATTCTAGGTTGCTTCTCTCCTTGATAGGTTTCCATCAGTTGCTTCTTGTCCTGCCTTCAGGTGCTTTGGAGAATTGGTTGATTGTCTCTTCTATGGGGCAGCCCTTCAAATATTGGAAGGCTGCTATCATGTCACCTTAGTCCTTCTTTTCATTAAATTAATCATGCCCAGTTCCAATAACCATTCTTCATATGTTTTAGCCTCTAGTCCTCTGATCATCTTTGTTGCTCTTCTCTGCATATTTTCTAGAGTCTCGATCTTCTTCTTTTTTTTACATTGCGACAACCAAAACTGGATGGAATATTCCAAGTGTTGTCTTACCAAAGCATTACAAAGTGATTCTAACACTTCATCTGATTTTGATTCTATCCCTTCTATTCTATTCAGTAAGTCTGTGTTGCAGATTTGAAGCCAGTCTTCCCGTTAGCCCTAAAATGCAGTACGTGCATAATACCAACAGCAGTATTGTTCAAACAACTGGGAATTACTTCAAGACCAGGTGCATGGTAAACACCAGCCTTCTATATACATGCTCAGGGCTAAAGATTTTCAAAGTATCAATAACATGGAAAATTGCAGATGTGAGTTTCCCATGACACAGAGGCACTTTTCCTAACAATTACCAGAATCCCAGGCCTGGAAAGGCCTGGAAGAATAAGAGTTGTGATCACAACACTTCTAAAGGTTACTAGAGTGAAGAAGATTCATGCGTTAGACCCATATGTTTAAAAAGTAGCATGAGACTCGTTCATGGAGAAAGAACTCTGGGCCAGTTGCCAGTTGCTACAAGAGCGTAATAATTGGCCTCTAATTACCTAATTTATCTATGGATGAAGCAGTTCTTTCTGCCCATTCATTTCAGCAAGATTGCCATACTCCATAGCATGCCATGCTTCCTTCCGCTAGGCTAGATCATTACAGAGTTCGCTACAGGCTCAAGAAGAAATCTGCTTTGTGATCCATCTTGCAGAAAATCTGCTACAGGTAGTCCTCAACATATGGCCATAACTAACCACAAAATTTATGTTGTTAAATGAGAAATTTTTTAGGTGAGTTTGTTCAATTTTACAACTTTACCTGCTACTTTTGTTAAGTGAAACATTGCAGTAGTTAAATTTGACCCTGTCACCATGGGGATGCTGCAGTGGTTGTAGGTGTGAAAATTAATCAGATCACTTTTTACGGTGCCATTGTAACTTTGAACAGTCATTAAACTAAGGTGACCAAACGTCCCGCATCTGGCGGGACAGGCACGCCTTCCCATAATTTTTCCCGCGTCCCGGGCCGTTCTCAAAAAAACCCGCTTTATTTTGGCGCTCGCAGCTCGCTCGCTCCCCCGCCCATCAGCTGCTAGCTCGCTCGCTCGTTCCGTTCTACACTAAAAATCTAAGCCAGCCCAGCCTGCCGCTTACTGATTGGCCTGGACTCCAGCCAATCAGTGAGCTGGCTGGGATGGAAAACTTTAAGCACGTGGCGTGCTTAAAAATTTCCATCCCAGCCAGCTCACTGATTGGCTAGAGTCCGCTTAGCTTAGCAGGCCACACGAGTCTCCATTTCATTTCGTCTTCACTGTTTGCTTGCTGCTTAACTGGTGAGTAACGGTACCAGTGGGAATCGGGAGGCTTCGCCGCTTCGGGTAGGCGGCGGTGGCCTTTAGCAAGGGAGGCCACGGTCTGGCTTCCCTCACCCGCACCCCGCCTCCTCCACTAGTCTTTGTCCCTCCACAGTAGGGCGGCTGGGGGGAGGAGACGGCCCTCCTCTCCTTCTCCCCCTTTGCGGAGTTTCCCTGTGTCTCTCAGGTCGTGCCCGTCCCCTCTCAAAAGGATTTGGCTCCCTGTGTGCGAGAAAGGCGCCCGCTCGCCAGCCCGCCCACCCTTGGGCTCCACAGGGCGCGAAGGAAGCAGCGCGGCAGCGGCGGCGCTGGGAAGGTGCTGCCCCCGGAGCCCAAGGGTGGGTGGGCTGGCGAGCGGGCGCCTTTCCCTGTGTCTCCCAGGTCGTGCCCGTCTGTGTGCGAGAAAGGCGCCCGCTTGCCTGCCCGCCCCCGAGTTTATGCCACTAAATTCTGATCTTGTAGATACCATTTTTAAAAACCAAGAAAGCTATTAAACTCTGCATAAAACATGCTTATCTTCAGCTACCATATATTCTTTATTATAAAGGACAGCTCTTTATTTCAGAATGTTACTCTAAATCTAACAATTTAAAAGGCAGAATACTTTAAAAAAAAACACCTGACTTTTATTCTTTATTTATTTATTATGGTCCTTTTGCCCACTTAATGCAGTCTTTTACGTTCATGTGAAAATAATACGGACAATCAAATTATCTTGCTAGTGCTTGATAATACTTGATGTTAGAGATTTTGTATTAGAATATGCATTTTTGTAAAGTTTTCCTTGGTTTGGCTCTTGAATTTTCCTTTCTAATTTTATTTAGTGATTTTTCACATGTCTAAAACAATTTTCTGTCCTTGTGAACTTTGAGATTTGTCCCCCTTTTTAGGTTTGCCTTTTGTTTCTTCCAAAAAAATATGTCCACTGTACTATATTTTATGCGCCTAATGGGAGATCACAGAAATGGAATTGCCATAAAAAAATTACAATGCTCAAAAACATCAAACTCCAACTTTTCTTTTATTTGCTAAAAGTGAGGAGTGAGCTTTGATTACATCTTAGAAACCACCATACTGAGTTTCCCAATTCCTGCCTCCCACCCACCCACCACCCACCTCTCACCCCCAGCACCTTACTCCTAGAGTTATAAGGTCAGGATCTCCAAACCTCTGGTTACTTCTGAGCTTGCTTGGGGTTTTTTGGAGACATTTCATTAGTAGGTAACATCACTGGTGCAGGTCCAGCACTGATAATGTAATTGCTGGGAAGAAATATCCATCCCGTTCAGTTCCAGACCAGGAGAAAGGCACTGGAGATATGGAGGCTGATTGGAAAGCTGGTTTAATGATGAACAGAACCACAAAGCACATGGTTCTGGGCACCTGACCACATGGAGTTGAGAGTGAGGGGTTTTGATATCTTTTCCTGGGTTTGCACTTGAACGTCCTGTTCCTGTGCAAGAACATGTATTCTATAGGCTGTTGTATGCAGGGGTCATAGCTGGCTGTATAGGTTGTCTCAGCTAAGTTTGGGTCAGGTTTGGAAGGTGATGCAATGAAGGGGCGTTGGGCAATTCCTATTTTGGCTGAGGGCTAATCCTACCTTTGTTGGATCTTGGGTATTTGCTTATGAATAGAGCTATCTATCTCTTTGTCACTTAAGTGCTGACATCTGCTGAGGACTATTAAGAAAGATGGGGGCTGCTTTCTTCCTCTAAAAAACCTCTCATTCAGGCAAATACAACATTCTACCTTTTTAATATTTCCTAAAATATTTCATTCTTCTAGGATGCTAACTTTCTACATTATCTAGTTTGGGCAGTAAACCATCTGCAAGAAAACAGCCAAGCTCAGCAAGTGCCAAGGACCCCTCCTTTCAACCCTGAGCTACAAATATATTTTTTTTCTTTACTCTAGTTAATTCGTTTGATGCAAGAAAGTCCTTCAAATAACTTGCAGCTAAACTTTCTTGGCCTTTAATGTCAAAAGTAATATTGTTAATTGTCCTGTTAAGAACAGATCTTGCAGATCAAACAAACAGAACAAACAGTTTTTAACAGCAGCAGCAACATGCGTTTTAAACAAGTATTTAAACAAGTATCTTAAACAAGGCCAGCCATTTTAAAATCAGCCCAGGAAAGCATTAGTTTGCCAAATTTGTAATAGAAGATTAAAATCACCTTTTTAAAGGAGATCGAGGGGGGGTGGGGGAGAAATAGGAAGCCGTAACTTTTGGGAAAAACAAAAAAAAACTAATATTGGCAGGTCAAGAGGAAAGGCAGTGTGCTTTACACCAAGTATGACACCAAGTGGCTGACAGACAGTATGGATTTCTACTAACACTGGAAGGATTTCCTAGAAAATATGGGTGAATCCCTTTCGGAGACATTCACTGCTGCAACTGTCTCAGTCTGGCAAAACTAAGGAAAATTTTCATTCCTTACAAAAAAAAAAAAACCTAGCAACCCCAAGACCAGACAAAATAAATTAATACAGGTAGACAGTCCTTGACTTACAACCACTGTTGAGCCTAACATTTCTCTTGTTAAGTGAGACATTTGTTCAGTGAGCTTTGTCCCATTTTACAACCTTTCTTGCCACAGTTGTTAAGTGAGTCACTGCGGTAGGTAAGTTAGTAACCCGGTTGTTATGTGAATCTGGGCTCCCCCCATTGCCTTGGTGAGAAAGGAACAAAAGGGGGGGTGTCACATGACCTTGGGACCACAGCAACGGTCACAAGTATGAACCGGTTGCCGTCTGAATTTCTTTCGCATGGTCATGGGGATGCTGCAAAGGTCGTAACTGGGAAAAGCGGTCCTAAGTCACATTTTTCCGTTCCGTTGTAAAGTTGAACTGTCAACATGAACAAATGTTGTAAATCAAAATCTACAGGTAATTCCTCTAAATCTTGTGGGAGGTGGAGCAAAGGAGAGAGAGAGAGAGCAGGTGCTCATATGAATAAAGCTGAAAAATACTTGTATGTATTTCAGTAGATTTGCTTCATTGGCTTGGAGTTCAAGATTGCACTTTGCTCTGTCTAAAAGAGCCATCAAGGGAATAAGACGTCCTAATGCCAGGAACTAGAAAGGCAGGGAGGATACCGAGAAACTAGAGGTAGCCCTTGATCCACCATCAGTCACTTAGCCACCATTCAGTCCTCCGGAGTGGGCGGCATACAAGACAAATAAATAGTAATTCAAAGTCACAATGCATCCCCTTAAACTACTTACAACCCAGTTTTGAAGTTCTGACAGCCAGCACCACATTCAGGCGTGTGCTTTGCAACTGGCCTGCATTTTACACCTATTTGTTGTGTCTCACAGTCAAATGACGACAATTTACATTTTTTTTTTTTGCCAAAATTCCGATTTCCAGCCAAAAAAAAAAAAAGTCCTATTGGCTAAAATGGGTTTGTTTAATGATTGCCACATGGGGTTAACAATCCGGGTTTTGCTTAGTGACTGTGGCATTCACTTAATGACTGCCACAAAAGAGAGGTCATAAATTTGGGCGCATTTACATGATGACCCACTTAACAACCATCATGAATTATGACTGTAATTCTAGATTCCATTCTGCCACAAGTTGAGAACAGTCTACTACCACACTGTGTGTGCTGTCTTATTGAACTAAAATATGGTGCTTTCTAGGTACAACCTAGGAAATGTCTACGAGGTTCTTGGCAAGACAACAGATATGGGTATCTCACCTGGCAGCCTGGTAGGAAATCTAATTTGCACCCCAAGATACAACAATAACCAAGTGATTTTGAGGGGCTTTGTTCCCGATGCCTTTTCTCCGCACACCTCTTACAGACATGCAAAGTGGTTGAATGTAGTGGTTGAAAAGAATAAACTATGAAATATTGCCTTCTTCAAAACAAAAACAAAAAAACAGCAGTAAAAAAAAATGAAGAAATGCTATGCAGGGGAGAACAGGGCCAGTTCAAGGGTACTTAAAGTAGAAGAGCTGAAGACATTCCTTTTCTAACAATTAAAGGATTGATTGTTGGATTGTTCATCGCAGCAGGTAAAAGGGACAATGAAGAGACATTTGGAAATAGGTTTCCTATAAAAGAATGCCAACACCTTTTACCAGGTTGTTGAACAAATACAACTTCAAACTAAAAGGGATTATGAAAAGGATGTATGAACTAAAACCGTGTCTATTGGTTTGGGGGTCAATAAACTATTTCTGGGCTTCTTTTCATTACTTCTAAATTAAAAGAATGTGGTTTGGTGTTGTTGTTTTTTAAATTCAGAAGTATAATAATAGCTACAGCCAGTCCTCATTTAGTGATTGTTCCTAATTATAATGGTGATGAAAGAGTAACTTTGAAATCAACCCTTGCATTTACAATCTTCACAGGTACCTAAAGGAAAGGGAAGCTGAAATAAGATCATAAGCAGTTTTGGTTTCACTTAGTGGCCACTTTGCTAAACGACCAAGTTCCCAGTTCCAATTGTGATCGCTTAGTGAGGACTCTCTCTATTTGGGTATAAGATTAATCTCACGGCAACTCTTCATCTGCCAGTGGGACTGCATTTGTTCCCCTGAGGAAGCACTCAAAGTATAAAGTTTATCAGAAAAGGTTGCACTGCACGTGACTAAGTCTCTAAGGAAGATCTATGTCTGTTTCCAGCCATCTTTTAAAATTTAAAATGGTGCACACACACGAAAGATGTGGCTGTTAAGTGAGTCGTGCCCGATTTTACAACCTATTTTGCCACAATCATTAAGTGACTTGGGCTTTTCCGAAGCCAGCTATGAAGGTTGCAAATGGTGACATTACCCTAGGAGGCTGCAACCACTGTAATCCATGCTAGTCACCAAGCACATGCATGTTGTGGTTTTGGGGACATTGAAAACATTGTAAGCGTGAGAACCGATTGCAAGACACTTTCTTCAACACTGTCATAATTTTAAATGGTCACTGAACAAATGGTCGTAAGTCAAGGATGCGCTCTCTTCTAAGCTTTTTTTTTAAAAAAATATGGCATCATTTGTGGCATATAAACGCTGAAATGCTGAACTCTGGAATGTGTAGTAGGCTTTCAAACCAGTGGTGGGGTTCTGTGAGTGTGGCTTGGTGGGCGTGACCAACTCAATGTTACTTCCACCCAGTCACTTGATACCAGGGGTGGGTTTCTCGCCCCGTTCCAACCGGTCCGGTGTCCTCGAGCATGCGCGCAGTGCACGCATGCGTACTAGTGCCTGTGCGATGCTCCAGCTGCTCCTGGAGGATCGCGCAGGCGCTGTATGCGTTCTGCACATGCGTGGAAGCGCAGAACTCGTCAAAACCGGGTAAGAAACGCGGGCGGGTGGGTGGATCCTTCGGCGTTCCCGGAAGTTACTTACTTCCGGGTTCTGGGACCGCCGCGAACCACCTGAAACCCACCCCTGCTTGATACCCTCCCCCAGCCACACCTACCCAGGTTTTGTGACTCCCTGTGTTTTCTGTGGGAAATGAGTCATGTGACTCAGTGGGCGTGGCCAACTTGATTGGTCTCATCCTTAGGAAATTTCTCCTTAGTCCAAGTCACAATAAAACAGCCCTGTTCCAATGTTTAGACTAGAATAACAAAGTTGGAAAGGACCTTGGAGGTCTTCTAATCCAACTCCCTACTTAGGCAGGAAAACTTCCAGTGTTGGAACATTTATAACTTCTGGAGACAAATTGTTCCACTGATTAATTGTTCTGTCAGGAAATTTGAGGGAATCCTACAAAAATGAGATAGTCAATCTATTTTCCAAAGCACCAAAAGGCACAAAAAGAAACAATGCATGGAAACTAACCAAAGAGAGAACAATGTAGGACTAAGAAGAAATTTCCTAAGGTGAGGCCAATGCAGTGGTGGGTTCCATATCCCAGTGCAACCAATATGGTGCAACGGGGCCGGGAGCCCACCACGTGCATACTTAACAGCACACACATGCGTACCCACCACCTGTGACACTCTAGCTGCTCAGTGGAGCATCGTGCAGGAGCCATACACTCTGTGCACGTGCGCAAATGCCCCAATCGGCTCAAATAGCGGTAAGGAGAATGGGCGGACGAGTGGGCCCTCCAGAGCACTGTACCAGAATGGCATCTGGGGCTCCCAGCAGACACCTGTACGCCCGTACCGGGGCATACCGATCGTATCCCACCACTGGACCAATGGAATGGCTTGCCTTCAGACGTTGTGGGTGCTCCATCACTAGAGGCTTTCAAAAAGAGTGAGGGAAGTGCACCCCAAAAGGACAGTGCCAGGCACCACTAAAACAATGCAGAAAACCTATAACAGCCATTCCTCTTTTTAAAAAAAAATCAACCCCAAAGCAAACACAGCAGCTGAGAGGGAAACTAAGAGCAGCCGCTCAAGCTAATTGAAAGCCTGGGTGTGCTGCCAAAAGATATTAACCCTTCCAACTCCATTATTCTATGTTCTCTATGTTCTACATTGGGTGCTTCACAGCACAAGCAGTACAGCTGGATGGACCACAGATTCATTAAATTCACAGCCTGTATGATCAAAATGCTTCATTGTCCCTTCCTGTATCTCCCCGCACCCCCCAGGAAGAAGCAAGAAGTAGCCAACACTGCAGCATTTGTAAAAGGTCTTGGGAAACTCCAGGGTGTATCAGCTGATCACAGAAGTGTTACTTAAATACTCTTCATAATGAAAATGTTTGTAATCTTGTCCTTCTTCCTGAAGGGAGGACGTTAAGCCCATCCCTAGATGGGTGATTGATGGGTTTCCCTGCCCCTATCCTGTCAGTTCCTGTTGTTTATTGACTTGATTCAGCCTGTATTCCAGCTACAACTGTTAAGTGGAGCTATTAACTAAAGGGAGAGAGAATAAAATAAAAAAAAACACCTCATACCGGTTCTCCAAACTGCATAAGCAATTATCTAATGATTCAGGAGAACAGTTGAATCTCAACTGTGTTTTCTCCGCTCACAAATTGGCCATAAAGGATTGAGGGCTATAATGCATCATAGCTGGCTGTGGAAGTTGAAGTCCACACATCTTAAACTCACAGAGGTTGAGAAATACTTCTATACATATTAACGCATTATCAGAAAGTAAGATTTTCCTTTTAAAATTGAATTTTCTTCACAGGTGGAAATGGGAGCATTCCCAAGGAATCCATGATCAGTGCTGTTTTAATTAACAAGACCATGAGGAAAGCATTGAAAGGAAGAGAGATCAAAGTGGATTTGCCCTGGCAGGGAAATGGACAAGACAGCTCACCATGGCGGATACATCTTGGTATCCACCGTCTGGCACGTCACCAGGGACAGCCTTGTGATGGTGTCCAAAACCGGATTGAACATAGCATGTGGTCTTGTGAAGAGTCATTAGACAGCACTGAACCGGCCATTGCATTCGCCATCAAAGAGGAAAATTCACGCCCTCCTGAAGAGATGGTCAGTTCCAACTCAACTCGGACATCAGTAACTTCCATTTGGGCTTATTCCAGCCTCAACATCTCAGCTTCAAAACCAACATCTACTAAGCTATCTTATTACCCTTTCCCTCAGAAGAAAAACCCCAAGATTTCTGAAGCTGCAAGGAAACTGGGGTTATATGTCTCCCAATGAGAATTGTGTAATAGAAGACAGTGGTAGGCCTATCACTACAGGTAAAGTAGATACAGAAAGCTTCTTTTTTCCTCGTGCACAGGTATAATTTGCCTGAAATATACAGGTAGCGTTTCTGTTCCTGTGAACATGAAAACTGATGGACTCACATGTACTATTTTAAATCAATGTTTCTGTAAGGCAGTGTTTCGCAACCTTGGCCAACCTTTAAGAGGGGTGGACTTCAACTCCCAGAATTATCAGATTAACAGAGTTGGAAGGAACCTTTTAGGTCATCTACTCCAGCACCTCGCCTCCCCGCTCAAGCAGGAGACCCTACATCATTTCTCACAAACCCCCATACTGGCTGAGGATGTCTGGGAATTGAAGTCTATCTCTTTTAAAGTGGCAAAGATTAAGAATCATTGCTCTAGGACAGTGGTTTCAAACTCAAGGCCCTGGGGACAGTTCCAGACCATGGGGTGCTTCGTGGCACGACAAAACCGCGCTACGCAAAATAGCGGAGATTAAATCGCGTCACTAAAGTCGCGACGTCATCATCGCGCGTCATCACCGCGGGGACAACAGCGCAGCGACAGAAGGGCGTTCTACATACTTCGTTCTTTGCCTCCAAAGGTAGCCCTCCTCCTCCAGCTGACAGCGGCAGCAGGCACGGGGCAAAGCGGGCTGCCCAGCAGCAGCAGCCCGCGGGAAGGGTCCAGCTCAGCCGCGGGGGGCAGCAGGAAGCCCGCGGGGGGCCCGAGCAGGGCCGCTGACGCTGGCGGCGGAGGAGGACGCAGCAGCGGCAGCGGCTGAGGCTCTCCCAGGGCCGGCGAAGCGGGCTTGCCCGGCAGAGGCAGGCCGCCCTCTTCTTCCTCAACAACATCTCCTTGGATGGGCGGCTGCCGCCACTGGGCAAGCCCGCTTCGCCGGCCCGGGAGAGCCTCAGCTGCCGCCGCTGCTGCGTCCTCCTCCGCTTCCTGCTGCCCCCCGCGGCTGAGCTGGACCCTTCCCGCGGGCTGCTGCTGCTGGGCAGCCCGCTTTGCCCCGTGCCCGCTGCCGCTGTCAGCTGGAGGAGGAGGGCTACCTTTGGAGGCAAAGAACGAAGCATGTAGAACGCCCTTCTGTCACCGCGCTGTTGTCGCGGCGGTAGGGTCATTTTTTTCTTAGCGCTTCGGACGCCGCGGATTTGCCTCCGCACTTATGTCGGCGCGGATAAGGGCATCGCGGTTTTGTGGTGGAACCGGGTGCTTAGATGTGCCCCATTGGGCCACTCTGGGGCACATCTAAGTGAAGGACAAGCCCGTGGTGTGTCTGCCAGTGAAAACAGAGCTCGGGAGGGCAGAGTGCTCGGACCATCAAAAGTGCCCCCAACACGAGTGATGTTGAGCTGGCCACATCCCCTGCCCATCCTCAAAAGCCAAACTCAACTCTGATGCGGTCCTCAATGAAATTGAGTTTGACACCCCTGCTCAAGGAGTTATGTTTGCAATTTTAAGGAAAGATTATGTAGAACAGGGATGTCCAACCTTGGCAACTTAGGATGGCTGGGAGAATTTTGGAAGTTGAAGTCCACAAGTCTTAAAGTTGCCAAGGTTGGATGCCGCTAATGTAGAATTGCAGCTACTTCCACACTTCTGCTTCTCACATAGAGTGAGAGAATGCTAAAATTAGGTATGTTTGCTGATGAAGGAATGTTCTGTTTTTTGTTTTTGCTCAGCCAGCCCAACATTCTTCATCAGAAGAAAAGGGAATTTTTCTCCCCTAATTCCTCAGTGAAAATAGGAGGGAAATGCAATAAGGAAATCGCAGGTCACCTTGTGGCAGAGATATCAAGCATTGAGATTTCCCTCCCAGGTTGGAAATGATTTGAATTACACTGCTCCAGATTGAAACCAGATGCTTGAATGTGTTGTATTTTAATGTCAACCTACTAGCTATATTTTCTTAAAATGCATTTTGAGTGAATAACACTCTAGACTAGCATAAACTTCACTGTGAAGAGGAAACAAAACTGTCCTGTAGAAATCCAGGAGTGAAACCCAGCAGGTTCTGACAGGTTCTGGAGAACCGGTAGAAGAAATTTTGAGTAGTTCGGAGGGAACTGGTAAATGCCACCTCTGACTGGCCCTGACCCCATCTATTCTCTGCCTCCTGAGTCCCAGCTGATCAGGAGGAAATGGAGATTTTACAGTATTCTTCCCCTGCCACACCCACCAAGCCATGCCCACAAAACTGGTAATAAAAAAAAAAGTATTTCACCACTGTTCTTAATGGTTAACAACTGTCCCTATACAGATAGTCCTTGACTTACAATCGTTCAGCAACTGTTTAGCAACTGTTCAAAGATACAACAGCACTGAAAAAAGTGACTTACAACCAGTCCTTGTGCTTACAGCTGCTCCAGCATCCTCTCCCAGTCACTTAATCAAAATTTGGCTGCCTGGCAACCCATTTGTATTTAGGGTGGTTGCAGTGTCCCAGGCTTACCATGTTTCCCCCAAAATAAGACAGGGTCTTATTTTCTTTTGGCCCCCGAAATAAGCACGTGGCCTTATTTTCAGGAAGGTCTTATTATTTTTGAGGTGCAGGAGGCGGTGAGCGTGGCCGCTTCATGGTTGCTGCCGTGTTGCAATATTTTCAGGGAGGGCTTATTTTTGGAGGGTGGGGCTTATTTTAGCGCATGCGCTCAAAGCCTGATTGGGCTTATTATCCGGGGAGGTCTTATTTTCGGGGAAACAGGGTACGTGAATGTCATTTGTGACCTTCCCAACAAGCTTGAGAGAAGCAAAGCCAACTGGGAAACCAGATTTGCTTAATAGCCATATGAATCACTTAACAACTGCAGTGATTCACTTAATAACTGTGGCAAAAAGGTCATAAAATTGGCTATGAGCCTCTTAACAACCGTCTTGCTCAGCAAATTATGGTCGATTGCGATTGTAAGTCAAGAACTACTTCCATTTATTCCAGGTCAGTAAGTTTATTTCCTCATTTAAAAAGAAGGAGGTTTGGAGGGTTATTCCAAATATTCCTAAACACCTCTTTATTCCTTTTAAGAATAAATGAAATGCATTTTAAAAAAAACATTAAGTGACTTGAACAGTCTTTCCTTTCAAAGAATTATCTTTAGGAAGCAGGATACTCTTCCCATTGTGCTGTATAATCACAAAAACATCTATCATAAATATCAGCCTTTCCAAAATTATTAATGTAGCTCAACTGAGGTAAATATAGGCCTCAATGCATGCAAGGCAATCACATACATTCTTAGCTGAAAATGAGTCCAATTAACTTTAGTAGGTCTTATTTCTCAATAGACACAAAACAAGGGGAATTTTAAATAGCTGTCTGAATTGGCAATTTGTGATATTCCATCTAAAAATCAATAAAAAGAATACATTTGTTGAATTCAATGTATTTTTTTTCAGGATATACACTGCAAAATTAACTGATAAACCTTGAAATGATCTTTCTGCTATCATTAAGCACAGCAAATATTTTATATTCCAGATTTGCTTTCTGCACATTACATTCTCATTTGCAAGTCAGAAAAGGGAAACGTTTTTGGATCCTGAATGAGATTAATAACTATGACATACAGCTTTCTATCCATGTATTATGATTTCTTTCATCATACATATATTATTTTGCAAATAAGATAAATTAGGAATAAAATTTTACATTGTATCCAGATCCTTTGTTGGGTTTGCATTCATGATCTATAGAGTTTAGTTTAGTTTAAAGTTTATTTATAGGCCGCCCTTTTCCCTGAGGGGACTCAGGGCGGCCTACAACTCATGGGGAAGGGGGTACAAACAGTGACACATAAGAACAATACATAATTAAAAAGAACACAACATTCATACCATTCGGGAGGGGGTGGGTTACAATCTTTAACCCCAGGCCTGACGGGATAGCCAGATTTTAAGGGCTGTGCGGAAGGTCTGGAGGGTGGTGAGGGTACAAATCTCCACGGGGAGATCGTTCCAAAGGGTCGGAGCTACTACGGAGAAGGCTCTCCTCCGCGTAGTTGCCAGTCGACACTGACTGGCAGATGGGATTCGGAGGAGGCCTAATCTATGTGATCTAATTGGTCACGAGGAGGTAATTGGCAGGAGGCGGTCTCTCAAGTATCCGGATCCACTACCATGAAGGGCTTTATGGGTGGCAAGTAGCACCTTGAAGCGCACCCGGAGATCAACAGGTAGCCAGCGCAGCTCGCGGAGGATAGGTGTTATGTGGGTGAACCGAGGTGCACCCACAATCGCTCGCACGGCCGCATTCTGGACTAGCTGAAGTCGCCGGATGCTCTTCAAGGGCAGCCCCATGTAGAGCACGTTGCAGTACTCCAGCCTAGAGGTCACAAGGGCACGAGTGACTGTTGTGAGGGCCTCCCGGTTCAGGTAGGGTCGCAACTGGTGCACCAGGCGAACCTGGGCAAATGCCCCCCTGGTCACAGCTGACAAATGGTGGTCAAAGGTCAGTTGTGAGTCCAGGAGGACTCCCAAGTTGCGAACCCTGTCTGAGGGGTGTAATATTTGACCCCCCAGCCTGAGAGATGGAACACTTGCCAAATTAGTGGGAGGGAAACACAACAGCCACTCGGTCTTATCCGGGTTGAGCACAAGCTTGTTAGCCCTCATCCAGTCCCTAACAGCTTCAAGGCCCCGGTTCATCACGTCCACCGCTTCATTGAGTTGGCACGGGGCGGACAGATACAGCTGGGTATCGTCCGCATATTGATGATATCTAATCCCGTGCCGCCGAATGATCTCGCCCAGCGGTTTCATGTAGATGTTGAATAGTAGGGGGGATAAGACCGAACCCTGTGGCACCCCATATGTTAGGGGCCTAGGGGTCGATCTCTGCCCTCCAACTAACACCGACTGCGACCTGTCCGAGAGGTAAGAGGAGAACCACTGCAAAACAGTGCCTCCCACCCCCACCTCCCGCAGTCGTCGCAGAAGGATACCATGGTCGATGGTATCGAAAGCCGCTGAGAGGTCAAGGAGAACCAGGATGGAGGCGAAATTCCAGTTTACCAAGATAGAGGTAACGTGCATAGAGGCAATCATGGCTTAATGATTGGTTGCTTAGCAATCGACATTACAACAGCCACACAAAAGGAACTTGTGATCCAATTCCAGGATTTCAATGACTGCACATCCTTCCCACTCAATCCCATGACTGCACCAGCAACCAATGTCACTACCGATAGTTGACTTACAACCGTTCACTTAGTGATCATTCAAAGTTACAATGGCACTGAAAAAGTAACTTATGTTTTCACATTTATGACCTTTGCAGCATCCCCATGGTCACATGATCAAAATTCAAATGTGTGGTAACTGGTTCTTATTTATAATAGTTGCAATGTCCTGAGGTCATATAGTCCCTTTTTGAGACTTGGGGAAGTCAGATTCATTTATAACAATCATGTTGCTAATTTAACTGTAATGATTCACTTAACAACTGTGTCCAAAAAAGTCATAAAATGGGGCAAAACTCACTTAAGAACTAAGATGCTTAGCAACCAAAATTTTGGACTCGATATGTCACAAGTCAAATATTATGTGTATAGTCAATTGCAGACTTCTGAATCCATTGAATTGCTTCATCACGATGTTCATTTTATGATGTGGCATTTGCTTATCAACAATGCAAAAAAGGTTGTAAGAGCAGGTTGGTTACATGAGTGACTCAATTTATTACCATCTTGAGTTACAAAAGAAATTCCAGACTCCTTTACAGTCATAAGTCAAGGATTAGCTGTATTGCAGAAAATACCAGCATCTAACTGACCTGGGAAAAAAGCAAAGCAAATTATGTTTAGAATTTGAATGGGAGACCATCAGGAAATCTTCAGATTGAAAACTGCACTGGAAGTTAAAACAAAGTCAGTGGTAGATCATTTCTTTATTCCTGCTAAGTTACTATATCTATTAAGATACATGTTGATGGTTCCTGCAAGACCCAATCTATTCTGGACCAATGGCAATGACAGCTCCCTTGAAATGAAGATAAGTGAGCAGAGACTGATTTTAGGCATGCAATGAAAGGAGAGGATGGACTGAACCAAAAATTGGCCTGGTTGGGAAACCAGGGGGAAGGATTATGGGGACACAGAGAGGATGGAGGAGAGATTTCAAAGAGTAACCTGGAAGGACTGCAAATTTTCGCCAGGATCAAGTTCGAAGAAGGAGCACCCATATCCCCAGGAACAAGCCAGACTCTAAACAAACAAAAGAAAGTTTGTTTGGGGGTCTTTTTGTTTTTTATTTAGAATAGAATAGAAAAATAGAATAGAGAATAGAATAGAAAAGAATAGAATAGAGAAAAGAATACTTTGTCACTTTTGAAGGTACACTAATCAGCATACATTAAAATGAAATAACGTTGCATAAAGCTCTCAAAAGCTCTCCACCTCTAATATAAACATAAACACGACAAGATAAATTTGGTGTCTCCTCTTTGGTTTTTTTTGGGGGGGGTGTCTTTGTTTTCTCCCTTCTTCCACGTTACTGGAGAGGGAGGCTTCCTGCAGCCCCAGGCTCTCTTTTGAGGAAGCCATCCGTTGCTTTAAAAGGAGCCCGCCGGCAGTCCGATCCCAAATGCAAGGACTGCACTGCACGACAGGACCACTAGAGGGCCGCATCCGTCTGCAAATCGTTTCCGAAAGCGTTTCTTTAAACCGAACAGCCCGGGGAGGGAGGGAGGAGTCAGGAAAGCCAGGCCCTCCGCCTCTGTCACGCGCGCGCATGCCCACTCCGATGTTCGACGACAGGAGCCAAAATGGCGGCGGGAGGTCGCCCGGCCTTGGGTCACGTGCCCCGATCTTTGCTCCGCCCCCCCCCATCGGCCGGGCGGAGTTCCTCCGTCAGCGCAGGAGTGTTCTCTCGCTTTCGTTTCTGACGTCCACCGGAGCCATTCGAAGTTTTTTCTCCCCCCCTCACACGCCCTCCTTCGCCAGGGCCGCGCGACGGGGAACAGCTCGCGAAGGTGAGTGGTGTGTGTGGCGCCCGCGGGCGACCTTCTGGGCGTTTGGGGCTCCGTCGTCTTCCTCTCTCAGGGACGGCGGGGATCGGCCGCTGACAGAGATCGCCGGCCGGCGTCTCTCTCTCTCCCTCTCTCTTAGCGAGGGGGATCGGCAAGCGGGCTGGAGATCTTTGAGGGAGGGGTGCGAGGTAAGGATCTTTACCTCAGAAGGGCTCCCTCTTTGTCTCACCTGAGCCTCCTCCAAGTGAGCTGGGTTCTAGCACCTGCCATCTTGGGGGTTGGGAGCCAGCACCTACTCCCCAAGATAACCGTGCCGTATGAGGAGGCGCGTGACGTCACAGCATGAAGGACCGACGCTCGCGTCATGACGTCACAGTGCAAGCCCCACCCATACTTTGCGCCGTGATGTCACCGGGCAAGCCCCGCCCCCTTTGAACTGACACTGCCCTCGGGACAAACGCCGCCCCTTTGGAATTTCAGCTCAGCCTCCCTTCACAAGTGGGAAGGGTGGACTTCAACTCCCAGCATCCACCCCAACCAGCACATGCTGGCTGGGGGATGCTGGGAATTGAAGTCCACCCCTCATAAAGATGCTGAGGTTGAATAAAGATGCTGAGGTTGAGAAGTTGACCAAGGAGAGATTCAACCTAGAAATAAGGAGACATTTTCTGACAGAATAATCAACCCATGGAACAGAAGTTGCCTTTTGGAAGTTGTGGGAGCTTCATCATTGGAGGCTTTCAAGGGGAGATTGGACTGCCATTTGTCTTTTTTTTTTAGACATTTTATTAAGACTTATAGGCCGCCCTTCTCCCTGAGGGGACTCAGGGCGGCTTACAATCACAAAGGGAAGGGTGTGCAGTAACAAAAGACAAACAATAAGTGACCAAAAATAAAACGATAAACCACAACATGCATTCAACAATCAACACTCGGGCGGGTAAATTGGAAACCTATCCCCAGGCCTGCTGGGAGAGCCAGGTCTTGAGGGCTGTGCGGAAGGTCTGGATGGTGGTGAGGGTACGAATCTCAACGGGGAGATCGTTCCACAGGGTCGGGGCTGCAACAGAAAAGGCTCTCCTCTGTGTAGTCGCCAGTCGACATTGACTGGCGGATGGAATCCGGAGGAGGCCCAGCCTGTGCGATCTAATCGGTCGGAGGGAGGTAATCGGCAGAAGGCGGTCTCTCAAGTATCCAGATCCACTACCATGGAGTGCTTTAAAGGTGGTCATCAGTACCCTGAAGCGCACCCGGAGACCGACAGGTAGCCAGTGCAGCTCGCGGAGGATGGGTGTAATGTGGGCGAACCGCGGTGCGCCCACTATCACTCGCGCGGCCGCATTCTGGACTAACTGCAGTCGCCGGATGCTCTTCAAGGGCAACCCCATGTAGAGCCCATTGCAGTATTCCAGCCTAGAGGTCAGAAATGGTGTAGGGTCTCCCGCTTGGGCTGGGGTTGGACTAGATGACCTACAAGGTCCCTTCCAACTCTGTTAATCTGAATCTAAGATGATCAAACACTGCCTTCATCGCATCTTTTTTGTCACTTGTTTGGCCCCTCCCCCCCTCCATACACCCCCAATTTGCCTATGTAAACCATCTGATATAATTTTGGGGATTTGTTTCTGCTTGTGGCATTGCTGCAAGCAAACAAGCTAAAACCATCCAAAACATCTTAACCAAATCAAACCAAGTCAGTATTTTATTTATTTATTTAATTTACACAAACAAACACACACACACACACACACACACACACACACAGCTGCCCATCACACAACAAAATCTTTTTTGCTTGGTCTTTTTTCCTGGGGTTACCGTTTTTTATAAAAGCATTAAGGATATTGATAATTAGAGCCAAGGTGGCGCAGTGGTGAGAGTGCAGTACTGCAGGCTACTTATGCTGACTGCCAGCAGCCGGCAGTTTACCAGTTTGAGTCTCACCAGGCTCAAGATTGACTCAGCCTCCCATCCTTCCAAGGTGGGTAAAATGAGGGCCCAGATTGTTGGGGGCCAGAGGCTGACTCTCAACCTCTTAGAGAGGGCTGTAAAGCACTGTGAAGCGGTATTGCTAATGCTAGAGTGAAACAATGAAAAATAAAACACCCAGCATAACATTTGTTAAAATGGACAAAAAAGCTAAGATGTGGTGTCTTACAGCCCACAGTGTTAAATACTCTACAAGTAGTCCTTGACTTACAACAGTTCATTTAGTGACCATTCGAAGTTTATAATCACACTGAAGAAAGTGACTTATGGCCATTTTTCACACTTATGACCATTGCAGCATCTCTGTGGTCACATGATTAAAATTCAAACACTTCCCGACTGACTCATATCTATGACAGTTTGCAGTGGCCTGGGGTCATGTGCTCCCCTTTTGCAACTTTTTGACAAACCAAGTCAATGGGGAGAGCAGATTCAACTGTGCCAAGAAAGGTTGTAAAATAGAGCAAAACTCACTTAACAAATCTTTCACTTAGCAACAGAAACTTTGGGCTCAATAGTGATCATAAGTGGAGGACTACCTCTATTTACTTCTTAATCACTTGATTAAGAAGATGCCAAAATGATAGTAGAATAACACAATTTTCCTCATGTAAGGGAAAAATAAGCATATGTGTGGAAAGGGAAAAATAATAATTTATTTTTTTCTCTCCAATATTCTACCAGTCTTTTAATAATTGAAAAATCACTGGGACAAATAATCGTCTCCAATCATCAGAATTATTGATGATGATGGTGATGATCATTAGGATCTGTCCCAAGTCTCCTGCCTCTCCAACTCTCTTCCAGTCACATGGTCCAGATTAGAGCTGCTATTAAAAATTCCAGAAACCAATCTCTATATCCTTTCCTTGTTCTCCATCCATTTGCCCTTTAAGATGGCCTCCTTTCCTCAACCAGCTGCTTGGGAGATCTGCCTGGCTTGAAGGAGGCTTTCCCATTTCCTTATCTGGCTGAAAGAATATTGGCGAAGCTGGGCAGGAGGATCATACAGTTGGTGGAATGGGTAACATGAAAGGAAGCTAAGCTGCTGACCTTCTGCTTTCCCATATGGTGATTGGGAGAGTCTCTGCAAAAGGACCAGTCAGTGCTTTTCTCTGGCTTCCTTCTTGGGTCCCAAATCCAAAACAACAGAAATGTTGGCTGGATTATTTGGCTACATCTGTAAAACATGGCATCCGCTTGGATCACATGGGGATTGCTGCCAGAGAGTAAAATGCAGGGGACCAGAAATGGCAGAGCCGTAGTGATAGCTGCAATCCTCAGATTTTTTTTTTTTTTTCACGAGGACTGGATTTTTCTTGGGGGCTTGAAATGGCTTGAAATGTTTGCCCATAAAACTTCTGTTTTGTTCTTTAGTGAACTTTTCAGCTGGCTTTTAACTGTTATTTAATCTCCAGGCATTTCTGGGTTGCCTTCCTGGACATTGCAAAGTCCATTCTGCAGATCAAAATGCAACGAAATGTACAAAAGCATATTTGATAAATTTAGCATTAATCCAGTATTTCATTCTAGAATCCCAGTTTGGGATAGTGTAGGGTTTCTCAAACCTGGCGGCTTTAAGATGTGCGAACCTCAACTCGCAGAGTCTCAACCATCAGTGATTGAAGCCGGAAAACTTGAGTGTTAGTCCCACCTTAGACACAAAGCCAGCTGGATGAACTGGGCCACTTCCTGTCTCTCAGCCCCAGGAAGGAGTGAAGCAAACCACAAAAACTTCAAGGCAAGAAAAAACTTCAAGGACATATTCAGGCAGTCAAAAACTGGCTCAAAGGCACCAAAACCAAACAAAATTCTAGTTGAGCTACAAACTTTCACTTTACACATCTGAAGTAGCTGTGTAAAAAAATTGATGAGATTTTAGACTTTTGAAATTTAAAAATGTGTCACCTTAAGGAAAACATGAATTCTTTACACTTTGATTCAGCACCCATCTCCACTGGACAAAGTTAAAATTACATATGTTTAGCTTCTTTCAGTGGGTGAGGTTTTATAACTACCCTGGCCAGTTGCTGCTTGTAAAATGAGGACAACTCCATGAGCAAATTAAAAATAAACATAATTCATTATTCACCACACTGTTTCCTATTGACAGGCTATTTGTTACTCAGTTTCTTCTATCTTATGAGCAGAAAGTCCTGTTTATCTATGGGTCAGGACAGTAGGATGCTAGGAGGATTTTTGCAATTCTCCACAGTGTATGAACTTTCACATAAAATTAAACTTGTTTCTGAAAATCTGAAAGAGAAGTCACGGGATAGTGGTCTTGAATTATTTAGAAACACTCAATAGGTTTTGGGAAACTACCCTGTTTCCTCGAAAATAAGACCTCCCTGGATAATAAGCCCAATCGGGCCTTTGAGCGCATGCGCTAAAATAAACCCTCCCCCAAAAATAAGCCTTCTTTGAAAATATTGCAACACGGCAGCAGCCATGAGGTGATTGCCGCCTCCTGCACCCCAAAAGTAAGACCTCCCCCAAAATAAAACCAAGCACTTAATTCAGGTGTCAGGGAAACACAGGTATGTACATGTATAAAAATAAATATAGTGAAATGACTGTTTCTTTGATGGAAATAGTCCTTCTTTTACGATCACAATTGGGACCAGAATTTCTGTTGCTAAGCAAGATGGTTGTTAAAGTGAACTACACTTGATTTTATGCCCTTTTTTCCACAGTTTTTTAAATGAATCACATGGTTGTGGGAGAAATCTGTTTTCCCTCATTGACTTTGCTTGTCGAAAGCTTTCAGGGAAGCTTCAGGGAATGCTGTAGCCATACCTGCCAATTGCCACACACCTGAATTTTAATCACATAACCATGGGGGATGCTGCAACAGTCCTTTGTGCAAGGACCAGTTGTGAGTTCCTTTTTTAATACCAGCAAGTGTTGTAAGTTGAGGAGTACATATATATGAACTAAGAGTCTCACACCAAGATTAATATTTTCCTTTTGTTTTTTTATGCCAGGATGGCCCAGAACAAGTTTCTTGCAGCGAAGCTGAAAAGCTATTTGCGTGAAGACAAAATTCAGCTATGGAAGCCTCCCTATACCAACAGCAACAAGGAAGCTGGAGAGGAGCTGAAGGTAAGCAAGCATATTACCTCTCCTGTCGCATCGTGCGTTTTTATGGCTTTCTGTATTCTTAGCAGATTTTGTTTTTATTCTCCTAGGATCTCACCCAGCAATATTCAGCCAGGCTCAATTACAATGACAACGAAATAGAAGCTCTTCTGGAAGAAATACGTTGCAAAGCTGTCGAGAGAGGGATGAGAAATGAAGCTTTTAAGTCAACAGGCGTGGCAACCCTGGAAGTAGCCTTACCTTCAAGGATGGGCAAAGTAAGCAGCTGCTTCCCATTATCTGAAGAGAATAGCAATAGCAATAGCAGTTAGACTTATATACCGCTTCATAGGGCTTTCAGCCCTCTCTAAGCGGTTTACAGAGTCAGCATATTGCCCCCACAGTCTGGGTCCTCATTTTACCCACCTCAGAAGGATGGAAGACTGAGTCAATCTTGAGCCGGTGAGATTTGAACCGCCAAACTGCAGCTAACAGTCAGCTGAAGTGGCTGCAGTACTGCACTCTAACCACTGCGCCACCTCGGCTCTTGCCCATTGGACAGAAGTCTGTCCAATGGGCATGAGGCGTGTGCATCTTGGTCAAATATCGGAATGATAATACAGGTGGTCCTTGACTTATAACTGGTTTCTTAACTACCACTCAAAGTTACGACCTGCAGACCTATGAGCTGGATCCACCCTTCTGATGTTTGCATCCCAACCCCCGGTCATATGGCCATTGCTTTATGACAGTTTTGTTCAAAATCAATCTCTTCAATCAATCGGCACTCATCACAAACAATAGATTTACCCACAATCAGTATGTTCACTTAATGACCACCATAAAAAAATATAAAATTGGGGCAGGCTGCATTATGGTCATAACTTGAGGACTACCTATAGTTCATTTGTATATAGACAAATAAATGAGACAGTTGAGTGGTTATATGTTATTAGGGCACTGTTGATTCTTAATAGTTTCATAGATAGATTTTTCTCTTTGACGATCTGTCCTTCTGCTCTTCCAACATCCCCATCGCCACTATTTTAACAGAGTCCATCCACCTTGCTGCTGGTCATCTTCATTTTCTCTTTCTTTCCTTCTATCCCAGCACAGTATGTCTATGGAGATCCTCATTCATCCAGGTCATGGCTGTCCTAAAGGTGCTTTTTCAAGAGGCAACTGGACTTCCTTGGTTTTTCTTTGAGCTGAAGAAGCTTCTTGGATGAGAAACAAAAAATCTTCAAAGAAAAACCAGAAAGTCCAGTTTCAACTCTTGAAAAAGCACCTTTGGGGCAACATTATAGACTTTTCAAGAGAGGGGGGACTTTGCATTGATTTGTTGATAGATTATATGCTATCAAGTTAGTGTTGCCTAGCAGCCATATAACATTCTCCAGGAAGATTTTCTCCTCTACCTGGTCCTTCAGCTCTTCCGATGGCGTCCCCTTTGCTACCGTAACTTGAGTCCAATAATCTTGCTTCTGGTCATCTCTTTCCTTCCACCATTACAGATTTCACCAGAAAAATGAGGCTGTTTAGTTTACTTATGTATAAGAGAATAGGGTAGGAATTCCCCTGGAATTGACTTCCTTTCAAAAGTCCGGAAGAGGCAAACTCTCAAGACAAAATATTATTTCTGTTCTCACTACACGCTGAACCGGAAAATGATTTTAGCCTAATGTGTGTTAGGCAAGCCCAGCTGATGTGGTTATGTTTGCTGTAAAACTCGGTCAATTGTCTCAGCACTGATTAAGATAATAGTTGATAAACATGTTGTGGAAACACTAATAAAACCTAGTTAATCCTACATAGGATTGTAAAAGGCAGCTGATTAGGGGAACATAGCTCCAGATGAAATTATTGAATAAAAGCAATGAAATGCATTTGGCAACAATTTCTGGCTAAGACTGAAACCTTCACCACCCCTCACATTAAAAAGAATGCTCGTTTAGTGGAAATATAAAACATGTTGCTATGTTCATTATTCTCTTGTGGCCTACATTTATCCCAGTCATTCATTAAAAACTCTATCCATAAAATGTCTTAGGATTCGGGCACTTGGCAACTGTATTTACAGCAGCATTCCAGAGTCACATGATCACCATTCAAAACCTTTGAACAAGCAAAGTCAATGGGGGAAACCGGATTAAATTAACAACTACGTGATTCACTTAACAACTGCAGTGATTCATTTAACAGCTCTGGCAAACAAGGTTATGAAAAGGGATGGTGACTTGCTTAACAACTTCCTTGCTTAGCAATACAAATTTTGGTCCCAATTGTGATCATAAGTTAAGGATTATCAGTACTGAATTCTTAAGGCCCTGTGTATTTACTTGAAATTGATGCTTCTTGTACTTTTAGTACAAGGATCTCCAGCCTTGGCAACTGTAAGCCTGGCGGACTTCAGCTCCTAGAATTCCCCAGCCAGCTTTGCTGGGAGTTCAAGTCCGTCAGGCTTAAAGTTGCCAAGGCTGGAGACTCCTGCTTTAATAGGACCAAAATCGGAAGCAATCTGCAAGTGAAGAGATTTTCAAGAATGTCTGTGTATAGATTTGTTTTGCCAGATTCTTTTTCTCCTCATTTTCTTTCAGGTTTCATAGGGATAATTACTGTCATTAATTCTAGAATTGAGGTTTGCATTGTTCACTGAAGTTTCTTTTCTTTCTCTTCTCATTTTCCCCCCTCCTCTGCCTTATGTATGTATGTAGAATTATTAACATTCTCATTTGCTCTGTGTTCACTAATGTGTGTAAATTGGAAAGAAAAGAAATGAAAAAAAGTTAGGAAGGAGTGGAATGAAACCAGGCTTACGTTAAACACTGCTGCTCAGTAAATAAGGCCAACATGCTTGAACATCCCAAAATTTTTAAATCCTCCTTAAATGAATCTGTATATTCTATTTTTCATAGATGCCAAAGAATATACTGGAAACCAAATTGGTTATCACAGGCAAAGAGCTGCGATCCCAGTAAGTACTTACCATTCACTTGAGTGCTTTGCTAAAAGTTCCTGTAATTTATTTTTATATAACTGCATACTATAAGTATATCATAGCATACATGCCATACGGATCATTTGCATATATTCAGTCTCAGAAAGATATAAATATAGAAGAAATATATTTTACCAGTTCCTCAGTTTGAATATAGAAATAGATTTTCGGAGTAAGACAGTCTTCCACTTATGAACACAATTGCAACTAGAATTTTCCATTATAAGTCACTGTGTTATAAAGCATCACATGGCCAAAAGGTACATAGCAGTATAATCATGAAGCTGAATTGTTTGCCTAACTATTATGCTTCTTCCCAGAATAGCACAGACATATGGATTTGAAGAAGACTGCAATAAAGTAATTATAGATAAGAAAAATGGATATATAAGATAATTTTGCAAAGTTAGTTTTTTTCTTCAAAAGATACATAGCTGTATAATTTTGAAGCCGAATTGCTTTTACTAGCTATTGTTCTTCTTCCCAGAATAGCACAGACATATGGATTTGAAGAAAACTGCATTAAAGTAATTATAAACAAAAAGCAACTGGAATTAGGTATGTATCTTGTGTTTAAATGCATTTTCAGAATAATTGTTCATTCAGGTTCTGAACAGAGCTGTTTCCTACTTCAGCAAGTTCTCCTGCTTTTGGCTGGAACATCAATCTGCTTCCATTTTTCAGGAAAGACGCTAGAGGAGCAGGGAGTCACCCACAATGTCAAAATGATGGTGCTTGAGCTGAAGCTGAGTGAGGAAGAAGCCAGAAGAAAAGTCCGTGAAGAAGAAATACAGTATGAACAGGAGGCCTTGAAGAAGAAAGAGATCAGTCAAAGGATGCAGAGGACAAAAAGGGGATTAGAAATACTTGCTGAAAGAGGTTAAAGAAACTTTTTCTTTAAGTCCCAGACTACTAAGAGTAAGGTACAAAGAGAGAGAGAGGGAGAGAGAGATTCTTTTTTCCTTCAGATCTTCCAACAGTTTTTGTGCCATTTTTTTCCTTTAAATTTCTCACCTTTCCCTTTTACATCTCTTGTCAACTCCATCCAGCCATGATTTTCTTGGTCTTCCCCTTAACTTGACCTCATATTCATTTTGCAATTTAGTAGTATCTAGCTGATAACGCAGCAGTATAGTAGAAGCCATTTTAAGGCACAACAAGCTGTATCTTAACAGAACCACCACCCACTCCCTGAGGGGTCTGACCCCCACAGTATTTTTCTCCAGAGAGTAAGTCATCTGTGTACCAAGTTTGGTTGAAATTGCTCGAGGCACTCCAGAGTTATTCTGGAATACATATGCACAGGCACACACAGCCATATCTATATCTATATCTATATCTATATCTATATCTATATCTATATCTATATCTATATCTATATCTATATCTATCTATCTATCTATCTATCTATCTATCTATCTATCTATCTATCTATATATATATATATATATATATATATATATATATATATATATATATATATATATATTCTAATAGATACCTTTCACCCTGGCTTCGCTGATAACGGATAAGAGCCTGTGGGATAATGGCTAAGAAGTCTGCATATATATATATGCAGACTTCTTAGCCATTATCCCACAGGGTCTTATCCGTTATCAGCGAAGCCAGGGTGAAAGGTATCTATTAGAATCCCAGTAAGGGTATGGCTAGCTGATGAGAGCTAAATAGCTTGAAATAGATCTATACTAGTCTCCCTTTATTTATTTATCAGCACAAATAAAAAAACAAACACAAATATAACAAAGGCAACAGTAAAAATATTGGGTTTCCGTCATGGATGGACTCTTGTGACGAGCCGATTGACAGATGATGGAAGCAGTTAGCTTCCTCCCATAATTGGGGCTTACCAGGGGTTGTAAATATATATATATATATATATATATGATTTTTATGTGTGTGTGTGTATGTGTGTGTGTGTATATGTATATATATGTATATGTGTGTGTGTGTGTGTATATATACACACACACACACACACACACACACACACACATATATATATATTAGCATTGGCCATGCATTTCTGTTCAAGCTCACTAACCTGATCTGATTTTTGGGGGGAGAGAGGAGTACAACAACAACCCAGTTAGGTAGATCGGGCTTAGAGAAAGTGAGTGATTGAGAATCAACATGTAAACTTGTGTGGCTGAGAATAGAGAGTTAATCTCAGATAAAGCACGCTCCTCCCCCCTCCCCAAAAAATGGCTAATCATTGAGTTATTATTTAGAATAATAACTCATTGATTTAGAAAGAATTATCACCCCATACTTTGTAAAACAAGCAACTCTTCTTTCACAACTATGGAGTGTTTGAGTGAGGAAGGTAGAATTCATTAATTGAAAAATTCAGCCTTCTGGGATGCAACATCATTCCTGGTTGGAAAACTCCTATGAAAATTCTTGTTTGTGAATAGCGAATGAGGGGATTAGATTGGTCATTGTGGTCCAAGTTTTATAGGCATACCAAGGAATTCTTGGTCCCAACTTATTTAGTGACTGCCCATCTGTTATCAGGCTGACGATCGCTCTATCCCTTTGAGTTTACTGGCACAACCCTCTAAGACAGCAATTAAATAAAGAAGATTTTCATTACTTCTCCTCCTCCTCCTCTCCCTCCTCCTCCTCTTCTTCCTCCTCCTCTGCCTCCTCCTCCTTTCTTCTTCTCAATACATATAAATGGCTCTTCATCTTTCTTCTTATTCTCTCTATATAAATGGCGGTGTGTGTTTGTGTGTTCCAGCATAACTCTGGAATGCCTCAATTTCAACTAAACTTGGTACACAGATGGCTTACCCTCTGCAAACAAATACTGTAGGAATAGGACACCCCTAACACCCCCTCGGGGTGTTTGTTCTGTTAAAATACAGCCTGTTGTGCCGTACTGCCATACTGGCTGCTTCTGTACAGCGCAGTGGAGTTGCCATTATAACAGCTTCACAATATTCCACAAGGGGGCTCCCTCTGGTAAGGGGGAAAATCCAACATTAGAAACTACGTTTGGTCCGGACATTTTCCCCTTATAAATAAATACCCGATTATCAGCTAGTTTTCATTAAAAATGTGGCGCTTGTAAAATCCTATTTTTTCTGTCATATTAAATCTTGATGATAATGTTGGGGGATCTCTAGTACCTACACTTAAAAAGTTGGAGCAAGGGCTGTGTGGTCCTCAAAATGTAGCTTGTTCACCTTTTATTTATTTAAAAAATAAATCAGTTTTTTTGAAAATGTGTTTGGTATTTTTTTTATGCGCATGCTCTTGTTCCAGAAAATTCTTTCGATCCGGAGAGCACACCTTACCTGGACATAGCAAACCAGACTGGAAGAACTATTCAGATTCCTCCCCAAGCCAAAAAAGTAAGCGTGAACTCTACAAAAGTTGTGTTCTGCCTGTCTCATCTCCCCCACAACGTGTTTTGTCTGAAAAGCAATTTCTTTCGTCTTCGTTGTGAGTAAAAGGTTTCTTCGCCTCCTCCTTGTTTTTTGGCAGGCTCTTTTAATAGCCATGGGGTACCATGAGAAGGGCAGAGCGTTCCTGAAAAAAAAAGAATACGCTGTGGCATTGCCCTACCTGTTGGATGCGGATAAACACTTTTGGTAAAAAAGACAACCTCGCTTTCCTTTTGCAAAACCTCTTTCAGAACTAATTATAGTGGCTTCGCTTAGCAATTTTATGTACTTGTTAAAATGGGCCAAAAACATTTCGCTTCTGTTCTTGTCATTTCCAAATGTGCTTAGCCCACAACAATAGAAAGAAGCACGGCAGCTTTATAAAGGCTAGCCTTGGCCTCAGCTTTATTGGCAACATTGTCACTGAACCAACAATCCCAGAATGTGGCAACACAGTACAAATTGTCCTCAATTTACAGCCGGTTACTTAACAGCCACTTAGAGTTACAAAAGCTACTTAATGACTCCGGTTTCAAACTGCCCATGTCCCACAATGACATGGTTGCGTTTTGATCACTCAACAACCTGCCCCTCATTTATGGCTGTTTGCAGTGCCCCACAGTCAGGTGGCTGTGTTTTACGACAGTTTTGCTGGAAGCCATTTTTTACTTTTGGCTTCTAGCAAAAACTGGCTCCTAGAGAACAATGGCTTTGCTTGAACGACCACTGCAAAAAAAGGTTGCAAAGTCAGTTCCAGTCACATGGTGACCCGCTTTACAACAGTCACAACTAGCAACCCTAACTACCAGGCTCCGTCGTGGTTGTAACTCGAGGACTGTCTGTACTCTGAAAGGGAAAGAGGCATCTTGTGCTAGCAAGTGTGAAGATAAGGGCATAACAAGGTTGCATATTGATCTCTTTCCCAGCCCAAACGTGAACCTCACAAACTCAAGCTGTAGGCGTAAAGTTCCAGAGAAGCTGCAGGAAAGACTTCATGATCCACCCTCTAAGCATCCCCGACTGAAACCAGTTCAGCTCCTCCTAACAGCCTTTGGACCAGTTTCCATTCAGCCCATTCTAGCCAGTTTGCCTGGAGGTACCTGAGGCTTCTGTAAAGTTGTGTTGTTGTGGCTCGGAGAGAAAAGAGCTGACACATTGGTGTTTCTTTTGGAGTTGGGCGTATTCCGCACTTACCTTGTTCATATTTTGGCTGTTCACTGTGTCCTTTGGTGGCATTGCTGCTCCATACCCTTCTTTGGGGACTACATTTCTCTCATGCTATTTCACCCATCCTGCCCCCCGCGGATGTTCAGTGCAGGATCCCGTCCTTATCCCCCTGGCTTACGAGATCCCCGATATGATGGGTGGCTGTACCGATAGTCCTTGGCTTACAATCGCAGTGGACACCCAAATTTCCGTTGCTAAGCAAGGTGGTTAAAATCAAGTCGCACCTGTCCCTACATTCTCTGCCGCAGTTGTAAAGCAAATCATGGCAGTCGTTAAGGGAATCATGCAGCCATTAAGCAAATCCGGCTTCCCCTTTGACTTGGCTCATCAGAAGCTTTCAGAAGTTTCACAAATGGCGATCACGTGGCCCTGTGGCGCTGCAGTCACCATAAACATGCTGACAGCCAGGCACGTTTTTAGTGCCCTTGTAATTTCGAACGGTCACTAGAATGAACTTTTGTAAGCCAAGGACTCCCTGTATTGCACATCCATAGCACCTCTAAATTCCACCTGCTTTTCAGCAGCTCTGCAGCACCTGTGTCCAATATGTTCTGCTTTTCAGTGAAAGTTGCTCAGAGCTCCTCACCACCGTGGATAATTACGCCGTGCTGCAGCTGGACATTGTCTGGTGCTATTTCCACCTGGGCCAGCTGGAATGTCTTGACGATGCCGAGAAAAAGCTCTTGTCAGCGCACGACTGCTTCAGGAAGTGTTACGGAGAGAACCACGAAAGGCTGGTCACCATAAAAGTAGGTTGGTTACATGTGTTATATACAAGCCCGCATCCTCGAGAGACATTGAATGAATATTAAGTACATGAAAAAGAACTTCAGTGTTTTTTATATTTCTGGGTTGTTGGTTTTTTTTCACATTACAAGCTGGTCCAGAGTCACTGGATAGTGAGATAGGCAACGTAATACGTAAACTTATTAATAAATGAAACTCGTCCTCATTTACATTGAACATTAAGCAAGATATGCTGGAAAGAGTATCCTGTTTCCCCCAAAATAAGACCTCCCCGGATAATGAGGTTTTTTTCAATCAGGCTTTTGAGCACATGCGCTAAAATAAGCCCTCTCCCCCAAATAAGCCCTCCCCTAAAATATTAAAAATGCATGCACAGCAGGTCCATGCCATTTCCAGGGGGGAGATGACATCCCCTACGCACCCCACATGCACCTGCCATCCAGGCGGAACAACCTTGTGGAGGCCGCTCCCACAAACCCTAGTTACAGTGGCCCT
The DNA here is from genome assembly GCF_009769535.1 of Thamnophis elegans. Taxonomy (NCBI): domain Eukaryota; kingdom Metazoa; phylum Chordata; class Lepidosauria; order Squamata; family Natricidae; genus Thamnophis; species Thamnophis elegans. The sequence continues at coordinate 8,855,273 of NC_045558.1, forward strand.
TAGTGGCGGCCGCAAAAAGAGCGGCAGGCCCAAAGACGCTCGGGCTGGCAAGAGTGTGCCAGAAACAGAGACAGAACTTCTGGCCCTCTCTGGATCAGTTGATCCGTGGGCCATGGAATGAGGTGAAGGGGCCTTCTGCACCTCAAAAATAATAAGACCTCCCTGAAAATAAGGCCAAGCGCTTATTTCTGGGGTCAAAAGAAAATAAGAACCTATCTTATTTTCAGGAAACACAGTATTTACACCAAAAGCTTCAAGGAATTAAAAGTTTAAAAGTCTGAATGTTTAAAGCCAAAATATCAGAAGCATTTGAGGGCGTGCCTGTTAAAATCATTTCATTTAATTCTGCAAAGTTCCACCAGATCAGGAACAAACTGCTTGGTAGATGATCCTTGTATAGGTCCTGTTATTTAGGACTCAATCCTCTAATTCTTTTTCTTAATCCCATTCAAATACCAGTGGTTTTTATTATGTATATTTGGATTGTTATTCTGTGATTTGTGAAACCTTCCTTGCATGTTGACCCGTTTGTAAATTTTTCCTTTCCTTCAGGGCAGCTCTGGGAGGGAGAAAGCTTTATTTTTGAGGCTCTACCTACTTGAAGGCATAAGCCATTATCACAATGGCCGAGAGAAAGAAGCTGCCGAATGTCTTCAAAGAGTGAGTGATTGTGTTCCTATCAAGGTTTAAAATTCTTCCATAAAATTGAAAATCTAAACATGTAATTTCTTGGATTAAGCCTCCTTGAATAAAGTGGCATTTATAGTAGATTAATACAATAATACATGATGTTTTCACGACTGCGCCTCTAAACAGCAACCAATTTCTTCTGTAATTCACTCTAGTTTGTTTGTTTGTTTCTCCCTCTCTCTTTTTCTCTCTCTTTTTTTTTTTTGCAGGCACATAGCTTATTCCAAGAGCTGGTCATTGACCCAGAAAAGATCAATAGCTTGTTACTTCTGGGTTTCTCTGCTCAAGAGGCTCGCCTCGGTCTCCGAGCTTGTGATGGCCATTTGGAGCATGCTGCCAATCATATTTCCAACAGGAGGGAGGTAATGAGCCAAGGGGGTATTTTAGGGGCAGGAAGAGTGCTATGCAATTTCATAGCAGGGCGGGATGCAGGGAGTAGTGCAATGGCAGTAAAAATTCACATCTCAAGCATTTGGTGCAGTGTTTCTCACTCTCAGCAGCTTTAAGGTGCTTTAAGACTTCAACTCCCAGAATTACCCAGCCATCAAGGATTACCCAGCCCCAGCCAGCTGGCTGGGGAATTCTGGGAATTGAAGTCCACACATCTTTTAAAGCTGCTGAGGTTGAGAAACCCTGGGCTTGTACTTCTATTTCACACAAGTGCATTGCCTTACATCAGAACTCTGCTTCTCTTACAAATTTGAAATGGCCAATTTCTCCTCGGTTTGCACTGAAATACCAATAAATTCCACTATTTTCTCACCAAATGAATGGTTTCTAACTCTTGATATTTATTCCTTACCAAGTTCAGTTCTGAGCTGGTGTTAAGGGGGAGGGGAGGGGGACAATTGCCTGAAATTAAATTCTTTATTCTTCACCTAAGAGCAACAACAGAAAGTTGTTAGGTGAGTGGCCATCTGGCCCCCTCTATCCAGCACAGATAATGTACATTCCGATCAGATACACTCCCTTACCCAGTCTCCCATTTCCCATCTCAGTATCATTCTGTGTAAGGAACTTCTTCCTCCCTTCCTTACCAAGGCCTCTTGGTTTTTCTGAGAATGAATTTATCTAAACATAAACTGTCTTTGGAATGTTCACTTTATCTCCCTTCAGGTCCTTGGTGCCCCTTGATCTTGGTTGCTTTTCTTCCGCCAGACATATGGCGCTCTCTGATCTTGGTTGTGCCAGACATATGGCGCTATCTGAGCTTGGTTGTTTTCCTCTAGACATCCACAAGAAAACAACCAAGCCGGAGAACACCAAGGACACCACAATGCATCCCTGAACTACAAAATATTTTCTTCTATCAGTTATCTCACTTCCCTGGATAAACTTCTTTCAAGGCCTGGGAACAGTGAGGAGTAAGGAGGCCAGCCAAACTTAAAAGAAAACAAAATGAGGCACGGTTTCTCGGTCTTTATGAAAGCACAAATGCTCAAACAAAACTTTATAATATTATAATTCTATTAAATATTCCAACATGACTGCTAGAATGGAAGGGTTGTTTTGAGAGAACAGGGCTCCAGATTCCTAGAGAAAAAGCTCTTAGACAATTTCACAATTGCACAGTGAAGCATGAATATCAGTGTTTAGCTAGAACAGCGCTATGAGCACACTGTTCAAAGTCCTGGCTAGGGATAAGCGGAGGAAGAAAAATAATTTATCTGTGTGGTTGCTAGAAATTGGCAGTGATTTTAAGATTATGGCTTTGTGACCTGGCACCTCGTCAAAAAAAAGAAGGAAGGAGTGCATTCAAAGTTGAGGAATGATCTATAGATAAGAAGTGGAGTGGAAACCTTCAGTTTTGCTGGATAGTGAAAAGATGCCTTACTGTTGTTCTTGTGCAGGAGAAAGCTCTCATACGGAGAGAGGAGAAGGCAAAAAGGAGAAAGCAATTAGAAGGCATAAATTCCTTGAAAAGTATGGGCTATTCAGAGCGAGCAGCCAGAGAGGCACTTCACAAGTCAAAAGGGAACATTGAAGAAGCAGTGAAGGTAACTCTTATTCCTAGTGTTTTCCTCTGTTCTCATCAGGTCAAAACATTGCTTGCTTTAGACAAGCCCCACTCAACTTTACGACCATTAATTAATCACATTTAAAGTTATGAGGGGGTGGCTAAGACACTGAGTTTGTCAATCGGAATGGACGGCAGTTCGAATCTCTAGCACCACATAACAGTGAGCTCCCATTACTTGTCCCAGCTTCTGCCAACCTAGTAGTTCAAAAGCATGTAAACATGCAAGTAGGAAAATAGGGACCACCTTTGGTGGGAAGGTAGCAGCGTTCCATGCACCTTTGGCATTTAGTCATGCCGGCCACATGACCACGGAGACGTCCTCGGACACCACTGGTTCTTCGGCTTTGAAACAGAGATGAGCACCGCCCCCTAGATTCAGGAACCACTAGCACACATGTATGAGGGAAACCTTTACCTTAAAGTTATGCCAGCACTCAAAAAGGTGACTTAAAACCAATCCTTGTACTTACAGCATCCCCACAATGACATGATAAAAATTTGGTTGCTTGGCAGCCAGCATGTATTCCCAATGTTTGCAGTGTCCCAGATGTCATTTGTGACTTTTCCAGGGTGGGGTTCCAATAAGCAAATGGGGGAAGCAGGATTCGTTTAACAACCATGGCAAAAATGTTATAAAGACCGGGCACGACTCCAATGCTTTGCAATGGATGCCCTGGCCCAGTTCTCATAAGTTGTGGACTGCCTATAAAGTGAAGACTATTGGTACTACCTTGGGATATCCCTCCTTGGTTTAGTTCCTTACATTATTCATTTTGTGCTCTAGATTATACTTGATAATCCCCAATTGCTGTTACCAAATGATGATGCTTCTACTCCAGGGGATGACTTTCAGGTTCCTCAGCAAAGTATTGAACAGGTCAGTTGGGAATGCGGCCCGTGTCTCGTGTGCATTTCCTCTTTTCTCTTCTCTTCTCTTGAGGTCTTGTCCATTTGCAGTTTCCAACTTGTTGCAAGTTACTCATCCCATCTCCAGAGCATCTTGATAAGGGTGCATGGGAGCATTTGTGACTCAAAAAAGATCCCGGTGTAACCAAGGAAGAACTCCTATTGTGAGAAATGCTTTAAAGAGTCTTAGTTTTAGTCAGAATTTCTTGTTTGGCGAAACCCAGTTTTTCTTTACCTGGTTTGGCTGACATTCTTTAATGTTAAAAAATGCTAAAATAATGTGAGCCAAGGGGGGCAGGGGGGCTATTTTAATCTTCTCCGAAACTTAGTCAGATACCAGTGAAAGAAAGGAAGGAGGGAAGGTCTATATTTTAGAAGCTAATGTAAACTTCTGAACAATTCTTGACATTCAGTGATACTCATTGTAATTTTGAAGCCTATTTACATATATACCTCTGTGTGTGTGTGTGTGTGTGTGTATCTAATCCTCACTTAGCAGCCCAATTAGGACAGGTACTAATTAAGCACTTCAGGCATTAAGTAGGTAAATCAATGACAATGATGGGCTTATAATTTCCTAGTTGGACACTAAGCAACTCATTGTGGTCGCTAAGTGAAAACATCACATATTGTGACTTATGAGTTTGCTTCCATGTTCTCCATGGAAGCTTGTTACGAATTGTTTGAGAAGCCTGCAAACAGAGATCGCATAAACATGGGACACTGTGATGGACATAAATGCAAAGATTGGTCCAAAGCTGAGATTTCTTTTTTACACCACTGTAACTTCAGTCACTAAACAAGGCAATCCATAAGTAAGGACTAACTATGGATTCTCAGATTGTCTCCAGTTATAGTGCAAGAATCAGGTGGTGCAGTGGTTAGAACGCAGCAGGCTAACTGCTCACTGCCAGGAGTTCGAGCCTGATGGGGCTCCTTCCATCCTTCCGAGGTGGGTAAAATGAGGACCCCGATTGTTTGGGGAGGGGAAGATGCTGAGACTGTAAACCACTTAGGGCTGTAAAGCACCACAAAGCAGTATAAGTCCTATTGCTATTGGCCTCAGAGTTGGATTTCCTAACCTGGGCATAATTGCACTGCATTTACTTCAATCCCCAGAATTCCCCAGTCAGAGCAGGCATTGCTGAGAATCTGGGATTCTGCCTGTTGGGGGGTGCTTGAGGAAGGTACTAGAATGTTGGAATCTAGTGCATTCATTTTCAGCTTTAAAATTTCCATCGCTCTCTTGAGAGTTCATGAAAGATGAAGCTTTCACCTCCTACTAGGGAATAGGTCTCTTCTGAGATATCAGCTCTGAATTTCTCAGGAGGAGATTAAAATGTGGCTTAATGTATGTTTTCACCTAGCTGGTATACATGGGCTTTAATCCTGGCGTTGCGGAGCAAGCTCTGAAAATATTCCGAGGCAACATTCAAGTGGCTGTACAGACACTCCTTCATTATGGGGGATCCCTCCCTGCTGATTTGCAGACCTCTTCAGACAGCACCACCAGCACTTCCAATGAATCCAGCTCATCCAAAGACTCCCCTACCGATTCTGCAGGTAAAAGGGCCCAGTTCAGAGATGACAAGCAGACCACGGGACTGAGTTGGAGGCAGGGAATTGGGAGAGATGACAAGGTTCTTAATGTGACGCAGCATATGAAGAGGATGGAGTTGATGGGAAAACTGTGGAGTTTCTGTGTGCTTCAGAGAGGTCACACGTTGCTGACTTGGACTTCAACATGCAGTTTGGTCTAGTGCAGTGATGGCGAACCTTTTCGGCACCATGTACCGAAAAGGGAGCGCGTGGGCGGCACCGAGTGCCAAAAAGGGAGCACTTCATGCATGTGCGTGTGCTCGTCTGGGGCGTGATGAGGAAGAATTACTTGGGGCATGTGCATGCCATAAAATGTACTTCCAGTTTCTGGTGCGTGCATGTGCGCTGGCCGGCAAGTCTTCCAGTTACTGATGCGCATGCGCATGCATCGCTAAGCTGGTCAGTGCACATGTGCATGTTGGAAAACGGAAGACCAGCTTTTCAGTTTCCAGCACAGCTGAATGAACAAAGGTCAGCTGATCATCACATGTACATGCAGTAACCCAGAAGAGGAACAGGCACTGCCGAGCGTGCCATCAGTTCGCCATCACGGGTCTAGTGGTTAAGGCATCAGATAGAAACTGGATTGTACTGTCACCTGAGACAGGTGACTTTGGGCCAGTAACTCTCAGCCCAACCCAACAATGGATTAACTTTTAACTCCCACATTCGTTTAACAACTGTTCACATAAAAGGTTGTAAAATTGGATCCAATCACCTGGTGGCCATTTTTATAACCGTCATGACAGCAACCATTATTGCAGGGCTCAATTACACTTACAACTTGAGGATTACCTATATAGGCAGTTCTCAGCCTATGACCACAATTGAGCTTAAAATTCGTGTTGCTAAGTGAGGCAGTTAAGGAACTGTTGTAACTGTCGAGGACTACCTGTCTTTCCATTTCCCACTGGTCTTCATCAAAAGCAGGAACAGTCTTAAACCTTGAGCTTTCTAGTTTGTTTAAATACATTAAAATTCCCTTAAAAAAGGCAGGGTCTTATTTTCTTTTGACTTCTGAAATAAGCGCTTGGCCTTATTTTTGGGGAGGTTTTATTATTTTTGAGGTGGAGGCAGTGAGCATGGTCATCTCATGGCTGCTGCTTTGTTGCAATATTTTTGGGGAGGGCTGATTTTCGGGAGAGGGTTTATTTCAGCGCATGCGCTCAAAAGCCCGAGTGGGCTTCTTATCCGGGGAAGTCTTGTTTTCAGGGAAACAGGGTATTTCACAGATGAGGTAAGAAATTATGGCGCAGTCTATCATTGACCAACTCCCATCTATTCCTGGAAGATGCTCTCTGTAGAGAGGCTGGATTAAAAGAGCCCAAGAAGTGAAATTTTGCTCTGTGTGAACTTTTCGTTTCTCGTGTATTTGTAGGCACATCTGGGGCTTCAACAGACGAAGACATGGAGGTGGATGCTGTCAGTGAAATCTTAGAAGATATTCCGGAACATGAAGAAGATTACTTGGACTTAACTTTGGAAGAGGAGGAAATTGTCATTAATGAGTACCTGTCCTATATAAGACACCTGCAGATCCCTTCCAAGTAGAGGCAAGACTTTGGAAGGCTGCATCTCACTTACGCACTTCAGGGTCTTTTGGGCTAGATCAGGCAGAGTTAGTTGCTTTTAAGTCTCGTGGTACTCAAGAATTCAGCTCACTTAACTGGAACTAATTTAGTCCCGATCCAGAGCTTAAGGTTAGGTCGCTTTCTTATATTTTGCCAGATGCCTTAAGTAGCTGCATAGTTTTGAAATGTTGGCATGCAAAATAAGTCCATTTAACCACAATCTGAAGCCACTCCTGGACAGTATTGTCAGTTGTAGAACAGAAATATTTACAGAAATATTTTTGTAGAACACTTCAGCATATATATATATGTTGATGTAAAATTGATTTATTTAAATCATAGCTTGAATAAAATCCATTTTGCACCCCTTCACAGCAATAGAAGTTTTTTAAAAACAGCCAATGATCTCAGTAGGGCAGCCCTTGAGTAGGACCCCATGAAGATTAGTCCTGATATTTTCTCATTAGAAATAAGGATTTGTGCGTAGAGCAGTTTTTAATGGATTTTTTCTTTCCTTCCTTTTTTAATACTATTGTAAATCTATTGTGTGTGGAACTGAAATACCTTCCTTTTCTAAACAGTCTTGCTAAAACACTATTAACCAATAAAAAACACATTTATCACGGCTACAGTGTTTTTGAAAAGCTGAAAAATACTAGCAGGAACAAAGACGGTCTTGAAAATGCTGAAAAGAATGAGTGTGTTTGTGAGAGGAGGGTGGGAGAGAGTGTGTATTTTTCAGAGTATAAGGCACACCAACATTTTGAAGAGGCAAATTTTTTTAAAAAAGTTTTACACTCTGCAGACCTCCCAAAAACAGCCCGTTTCTTGCAAAAACAGGCCCGTTTTTTTTCTCAAAGGCATGAATAGCCTTTAGGAGGCTTGTAGAGTGCTTCTGGAGGGGTGCCCCCCACTGGGCAAAAAAATGGCTCATTTTTCGTGAAAACAAGCGTTTTCTGTCCAAAAAAAGGGGCATGCATTTAGGCGGCTTATGGAGTGCTCCAGGGAGCAAGATTGAGCAAAAAAACCAGCCCGTTTTTCTCTCATTTCTGCCCTCCCCAGCCCCCAGGAGCACTCTGGAAGCCTCCTAAATGCTATGCACGGCCATTTTGGTGAAGGGAGCGGGGTTTTGGGAGGCAAAAATGCTGTATTCAGTCTATAAGACACACCCAGATTTTCAGCCTCTTTTTTGAGGGGAAAAAGTACGTCTTATACTCTAAAAAATACGGTATGTGTCTGAGAGAAAGAAAATGTCTCTGAAATTTCTTTGTAGCAATTCTCAGTCATCCAGGTCCTGGTTGTCCCAAAGGTGTTTTTTCAAGAGGCACCTGGACTTTCTTGTTTGTATTTCTTTTTCTTTTGAAGGCGTTTCATATCTCATCCATCTTTAGGTCTGACTGGATTCCATTCCCCCCACACCCAGTCAGAGCTGAAGCATCTTCTTGGATGAGAAGCGAAATGTTTGTAAAAGAAAAAGAAATAAAAACCAGAAAGTCCAGTTGATGAAAACTCTCCTGGAAAAAGTCATATTTATATGGCCTTCCCCTTTCACTAGAACCTGACACCAACTGGTGATTTGCCTCAACTTTGAAACCCTAGGTTTACTAATGTCTGCGATCTTTAAAGAAAGTGATATTTATTTGTTTGTTTGTTTTGTCCCATGTTTTTTTATAAATAAGGCAGCAAACATATTTCCTGCTCCTGTTTTCCCCAAGGCAACAAACACCCTGTGGAGGCTGAGAGGAACTGGCTGCTTTTGATGTCTATGGTGGGACTAGAACTGGTGGTTTCCCCAGTTTTTAGCCCAATGCTTTAATCGTTAGACAAAACTAATTCTCTTTTCCAGCTTCCTTTTTTTATTTTAAGCATCTACAGGAGGGCAAAAGACAAAATACACCATTATTAATGCAAACTTGCAATTCACATGCATGTGTGCACCATCAGAATTGGATCAGAATTTCCCTGTAAGTAAGGCAGTTGTTAAGTGAATCAGACTCAATTTTATGAGCATTTCATCATGAGTGTTAAGCAGATTGGTTATTAAATGAATCATGCTATCATTAAGTGAATCCAGCTCCCCTGATTGACTTTGCTTGCCAGAAGCTGGCTGGGATGGTTGCAAATGACAATTGTATGAACATGGGTCACTGCAGCCATCCCAAATATATGCCAGTTGCCAAGTTCCCAAATTTTGATGATGTAGCCGTGGGAATTCTGCTGTAACAGTTACAGCACTGGAAAAGGTGACTTATGACCACTCCTCACATTTACGAACACATACTTTATTATGAAAAGATGTTTGTTTCTCCCATACTGGTGTGCATGCAATCTGGTTATGGGGCCACTTTGGAAATTTGCTTGATAGAGATCTATTTTGTGACTGCAGTTATAAAAATACAAGACGCACCATTGCCTGTGAAAAAAATAAATAAAACTAGGATCGATAACAATGTCATTTCGGGGTTTTCCAGCCTACCTCTTCGCATTTAATAAATCACTTCGTTGCAAGAAAGCATAAGTGCAGTGAATTTAGATTATCTTGCTTCTGTTCTACAGTGTTCGGTGGATATAGGCCTTCTCAATTGAAACTTTACAAGTGTGACTCTTAATATGCCAGCTTGCTTCTCTTGCATGTTGAAGAACCACTTTTGAGTGCGAGGTGAATCACACTTCTGTAGAGGAAAAAAAATATGAAAAACCGGATTCTTTGAGTCTTGCTCAAATGAAAACTAATAAAACAATGCAACCATTAGAGGGCAGACAAAGCTTCTCCACATTTTCAGATCTTCCAAAGCATCATATTTCCTAACTGAGGTTTCTTCCCTGCATTATTGAATGGACCATCCTTAGAATTGTTTAGTCTGGAAAAGAAATGACTGGAGCATTAGTTGTCCACATGCACCAAAGCAGCAGTCAAGTTTGCTCCCTGCTTTCCAGTCAAAATATTTTTTGAAGCTAACCGATTACATGCCTATACATTGATGGGTGGCAGCGGTTTTTTTTTTTTTTTTTGCTTTTTTCAAGCGCTATCATCAGCAAAGCTAGTACCAATTTGGTTCTGTGCTTCCTGTTTACAAGTACAAACCAACATCTGGAACACCAAACATCACCACAATGGAGGGCTAGAGTTGATCCCTAATTAGTGTCATTGTTCTGCCTTGCAGCTGGCAGCTTACAGTAGCTTTTTTATTTTAACAGTGTGGGGCCAGCAGTCATAGGAATTCATGCCAGGGAGAAACAAACACTGAGATATGGCGGGAAAGAGGGAACAGCTTAACCAGACCCGCGAGAATGAAGCTGTAAGTCATTCTGGAAGAGATTCCTGCAGGCAGATCTCTAGATTTTTATGGACTTGGGATTGCAAGATCCAGAAGAGGTGCAAATGAATTCAGCCTTATATAAAATCGATCTGCCAAAATTGTACTGCCAAAAGTCAGAAGAGTCAGCAAAAAATGGATGTCTAAAATGTGTGACTGAACAAGGGTAGATCTAGGGGGAGATATTTATTGTGTGCCCGCCTAATTTTAGGGGTTTTTACTAGAGAGCCAGGCAGCTATTAACTTGCATCTATAAACACTGTGTATTTCTCAGTTGCTTGGCCTTAGGAGGGAAAGACAATGCACAATGAATCCAGAAGCCCCATCTTCCAATGAGCATGCAATTGACGGTTAATCTTAGGGGCTGGGAAATGCTTGAGGTCAGGTATGCACCCCTAATATTCATATCAAAATTATTCACATATTTGTTGGTGATCCAATTTTATTTTGCTTTTAAGAGTGTCTATTGACAAGCTGGCAAATTCTTCATTTTTCAACTTCAGTCTCTCCCATGTTTCTCCATTTCAGCAACATCCTGAGGTGTGGACTTCAATTCCCAGATCTCCTTAGTCATCTCCATAGAGCCAATTTGGTTTAATAGTACCAAGTTGGAAAGGAGGAGGCTGTGAATTCTAGTCCTGCCTTAGGCATGAAAGTGATTTGAGGCCACTCCCTCTCGCACCCTAACCCATTTCACAGGATTGTTCTGAGGAAAATAGGAGGATGAAGGAATATTAGGGCTGTTCATCACCTAGATATCATCATCATCATCATCATCTGAAAAAGTTGGAAAAGTTACCAAAAATGAGAAGCTGAAGATCTTGTGGGACTTTTGAATACAGACAGATCGTCATTTGGAACACAACATGCCAGATATCACTGTTGTAGAGAGCCGAAACATACAATTTATTGACATTGCGGTACCAGGAGACGCCAGAGTAGAAGAAATACAAAAAATAATGAAATATTGCGACCTGGCCATCGATAGTACATGGCTATGGATGAAGCATGTAACAGTGATATCCATTGTCATCGAGGCACTTGGTACCGTGTCTAAGAATTTTATAAGATACATTAACAAATTGCAGCTTCCCGCAATAACATCAGCGGAATTGCAAAAAACTATGCTACTCGGAACATCGTATATTATAAGAAGGTACTTGGTTGATACCTAGGATGCTGGTAGCAAACTGTATCAACCATTAGCACCAGTCAATGGTATTTGTGATGCATTTTTGAATGTTCAGTTGACTTGAGTTTCATGTTTAATGAATAAAGTATATGATGATGATGATGATGATGATGATGATGATGATGATGATGATGATGATGATGGAATAATAAATAAAAATAAAAATCAGGAGTGATTACGTTGATCTGATGAGATCAATGACTTCCAATTTTCTATGAGGAGAAATTTTCACACTGATTAACAGAGGTGGTAACCATTATATTAGCAAGGCCCAGATACAATCCATCACATGTTTACAAAGTGATATATTGATGTCTGTATAGATTCACATTTGAAGACAAAGGTATGGGTTAGAAGGTGCTGTCACCTTCACCTTCTCATAGTAATTTTAAATAATTGGAAACTCACTTCCTTTCTCCCAGTTTAGGATTTTGCTACAATGTTGCGGTAGTTTTTTTTCTTTTCTTCATACTATCATGTGGGGGACGGGACGCAGTGGCTCAGCGGCTAAGACGCTGAGCTTCTTGCTTAGAAAGGTCAGCAATTTGGCTGTTTGAATCCCTAGCGCCGCATAATGGCGTGAGCTCCCGTTACTTGTCCCAGCTTCTGCCAACCTAGCAGTTTGAAAGCACATAAAAGTGCAAGTAGAAAAATAGGGACTACTTTTGGTGGGAAGGAAACAGCGTTCTGTGCGCCTTCGGCGTATAGTCATGCCAGTCACATGACCACGGAGACACCTTCGGACAGCGCTGGCTCTTCAGCTTTGAAATGGAGATGAGCACCGCCCCCTAGAGTCGAGAACAACTAGCACATATTTGCAAGGGGAACCTTTACCTTTACCTACCATTTTGGTGAGTTCTGAGTTTGAGTTTGATGAATGTTAATTACCTCAGAAAAGCTTTGCATTTCTTCTTTGAAAGTTGACGCCATCAAAATCTGCCACTCCAAGGAAAAATTCTGCTCAAGTGTTTGGAATTAGCAAAGAAAAGGCATTGGCAGAAACATTAATCATGCACTCGGCTCAGAAACAGAAAAAAACACATGAAAAAATCATCCATCCACCTCAGTCAAAGCAGGCATAAGAATTGTGTGGAAGCCACCTCAGCTCTCCTTTTCATTGTGGCAAAAGAAATTACCCAAACGACGTCACTTTTTGTTTTGCCAATCTTCATCTTCACTTTAATTTGTCAAAGCGGAGAGCTTCGGGCTGAATTGAAATTCTTTAAGTCAAAACTAGGCTCAGAAGGGAAGAGAACGGATGAGATCTACTGTGATGGAAATTTACCATTTTAACCTTTGTGCATATATCTTCAGGATTAGAAGACTTTGAGAATACGGGTAGCCCTCCAGAGTTACATCCACAATTGGAACAAGAATTTCTGTAGTTAAGGAAAATTACTTATTAAGTGACCAATTTTACAACTATTTTTGCCATGTTTGTCAAGTGAATCACATCTTCATTAAGCAAATCTGGTTTTCTCTGTTGACTTGGTGTCCACGCCTGAAATCCATATTTTCCTTTCTGAACTTTAGGCCTGCTACACTTTCTATTATTCTATTATTTAGATTTAGATTTAGATTTTAATAGCATTTATAGGCCGCCCTTTTCCCTGAGGGGACTCAGGGCGGCTTACAATAACAAGGAAGGGGAGTGAAGACAAAACATAAAAAGAAATGTGCAATAACTGAAAAATACTAAAAACACAACATTCTCTCAGCATTCGGGAGGGGCGGAAGAGTTTATCCCCAGGCCTGACGGGCTAGCCAGATCTTGAGGGCTGTACGGAAGGCCTGGACTGTGGTCAGGGTACGAATCTCCACGGGGAGATTGTTCCATAGCGTCGGAGCAGCAACTGAGAAGGCTCTCCTCCGGGTAGTCGCCAGTCGGCACTGACTGGCGGATGGAATACGGAGGAGGCCCGCTCTATGCGATCTGATGGGACGCAGGGAGGTTATTGGCAGAAGGCGGTCTCTCAAATAGTCAGATCCACTACCATGGAGCGCTTTATGGGTGGTAAGTAAGACCTTGAATTGCACCCGGAGATCCACAGGCAGCCAGCGCAGCTCGCGGAGGATAGGTGTTATGTGGGCGAACCGAGGTGCGCCCACAATCACTCGCGCGGCCGCGTTCTGTACTAGCTGAAGTCTCTGGGTGCTCTTCAAGGGCAGCCCCATGTAGAGCACGTTGCAGTATTCCAGCTTAGAGATCACAAGGGCTCGAGTGACTGTCGTGAGAGCCTCCCGATTCAGGTAGGGCCGCAACTGGCGCACCAGGCGAACCTGGGCAAATGCCCCCCTGGTCACAGCCGATAGATGGTGATCAAAACTCAGCTGTGGATCCAGGAGGACTCCCAAGTTGCGGACCCTATCTGAGGGGTATAAATTTTGTCCCCCCAGCCTGATTGATGGTACGGTGGTCAAATTATTGGGAGGAAAACACAACAGCCACTCGGTCTTGTCTGGGTTGAGCACCAGTTTGTTTGCTCTCATCCAGTCTTTAACAGCTTCCAGACCCTGTTCCATCACGTCCACCGCTTCATTGAGTTGGCACGGGGCGGACAGATACAGTTGAGTATCGTCCGCATATTGGTGATACTTTATCCCGTGCCTCCGAATGATCTCGCCCAGCGGTTTCATGTATATGTTAAATAGGAGGGGGGACAAGACCGACCCCTGTGGCACCCCACATGTTAGGGGCCTCGGGGACGATCTCTGCCCACCCACCAACACCGACTGCGACCTGTCGTAGAGGTAGGAGGAGAACCACTGCAAAACAGTGCCGCCCACTCCCACCTCCTGCAGTCGTCGCAGAAGGATACCATGGTCGATGGTATCGAAAGCCGCTGAGAGGTCAAGGAGAACCAGGATGGACGCAAAGCCTCCATCCCTAGCTCTCCAGAGATCATCGGTCAATGCGACCAAAGCAGTTTCTGTGCTGTAACCTGGTCGGAAGCCGGACTGGAAGGGGTCAAGATAGTTTGCTTCCTCCAAGGTACGCTGAAGCTGGAGGGCCACCACTTTCTCAACAACCTTCCCCACATAGGGAAGGTTGGAGACTGGACGGTAGTTATTAAGAATAGCTGGATTCAGAGACGGTTTCTTCAGAAGGGGTCTCACCACCGCTGCCTTAAGCTCGGTGGGAAAATGCCCCTCCCGAAGAGATGCCACAGCAACCGCTTGGATCCAGCCTCGTGTCACCTCACTGCTGTTGGCAACCAGCCAGGAGGGACACGGGTCCAGTACACAAGTGGAGGTACTCACAGCTCGCATAGCCTTGTCCACATCCCCAGAGGCAACTTCCTGAAACTCAACCCAGAGATGGTTTGCCAAGTCTTTCCCCTGTGTCTCAGCTGGCTCTGCAAGAGTGGAGTCCAGGTCCGCTCGAAACCGGGCAACTTTGTCCGCCAAGAACTGAACATACTCCTCAGCCTTACCCTGTAAGGGGTCCCCCGTCTCCCTCCTATTTAGGAGGGAGCGGGTTATCCTAAACAGGGCGGCTGGGCGGGACTCAGCGGACGCTACCAAGGAGGCAATGTATGTTCTTTTTGCCGATCTTAGAGCGCGAGTATACTCCTTGGTGCATGCTGTTACAAGTGCCCGGTTCAATTCGGACCTGTCTAATCTCCACAGGTGCTCTAGGCGTCTCCTCCGGCGCTTTATCTCCCGGAGCTCCTCGGTGAACCAAGGAGGCCTCCGGGGGCCGCTGACCCGGAGGGGCCGTAGTGGCGCAATCCGGTTTAGAGACCCCGAAGCTGCCGAGTGCCAGGCAGCGACAAGGGTCTCAACCGAACTGTGGGCGAGAGTATCTGGAATAACCCCAAGCTCCGTCTGGAACCTAATGGGGTCCATCAGTCGCTTGGGGCAGAACCACCTGGTCGGTTCCTCCTCCCTACGGTGGGGGTTTGGCCTCCGGAAGTCTAGCCTCAGTAGGCAGTGGTCTGACCATGACAGGGGTATGATCTCATTACCCCTCAGACCAAGATCGTAACTCCACTGCTCACTGCATTTTCTATAGTGTTAAAATGGGAAGGGGGATTATAAAGAGTTGAGTGACATGTAGCCATAACAAAATTCTTTCTAGGAAGCCAAGGTCATCCTTTGTCTCTGCACCTGGCCGGAACTGGATGGGTGGAAGCTGCTAGCATGGCAGTGGGAGATTGGACCATGTGATGGACTTGTGGGTGTGGGGGCAAGATCTTGAACTTTCAACTGGGTGGGGGAAACTGGGAAGCTTTCAGATTCATGCTTTCCCAGATGTGCCAACATGGCTCTCTTATTAAATTGGAACTTTGAGGAATCCTTTGCCTTGGACTCTGATTTAATTTTGGACGCTTTTTGGAACCCTGTCACTTGGCTAGTCAGGCATCCACTGGGAAGGGTCTATATGACAATTTGTCACAGGCAACTTCCTGCGGGACAACTCATTACAAGAGTTACACTGATATCAAAGAAATGGCGGAATAGAATCATTAAAGAAAGGATGCAAAAGGAGGAACAAAAAGAAATGTGAAAGACAAAAAATTATATGTGTTATTTTGAATAATTAAATTGAATTGTTAAATTTTCCTGGGGCAAACTGGCCGTGGTGAGTTGGTCACAGTGGAATATTCTTTTCTGAAAGGGAAAGTTCACGAACCATCGTAAATATATCCCAGTTACCAAGTGCCCAAATTCTGAACATGTAACCGGGGTTGCTACGATAGTTGCTCAATGTGAGGATTGGACACAAGTTACTTTTTTCAATGTCATAATTTCAAATGATTGCTAAATAAATTGTTTTAACTCAAGAACTACCTGTATTATAATCAGAAGACAATAACTGAAGAACGGTTGCTGGAACTGGATATGTCTAATTTATGAAAAGAAGGACTAAGGGAGACATGATAGCAGTCTTCCAATATCTCAGGGGTTGCCACAAAGAAGAGGGAGTCAAACTATTCTCCAAGGCACCTGAGGGCAGGACAAGAAGCAATGGGTGGAAACTAATCAAGGAGAGAAGCAACTTAGAACTAAGGAGAAATGTTTTGACAGTGAGAACAATTACCGTATTTTTCGGAGTATAAGGCACACCCTTTTCCCTCAAAAAAGAGGCTGAAAATCTGAGTGTGTCTTATACACTGAATACAGCATTTTTTTGCCTTCTGAAACCCTGCCTCCTTCACTAAAATGGCCGTGCATAGCCTTTAGGAGGTTTTCAGAGTGCTCCTGGGGGCTGGGGAGGGCAGAAATGAGCGAAAAACAGGCCATTTGTTGCTCAATTTTGCCCCCCCACCAGCTCTCAGGAACACTCTACAAGCCTCCTAAAGGCTATGCATGCCTTTTTTTGGAAAAAAAAATGGGCCTGTTTTCGTGAAAAACGGGCCATTTTGGGGAGGTCTGAAGAGTGCAAAAACTTTTTTTTTTAAATTTGCCTCTTCAAAATTTTGGTGTGTCTTATACTCCAGTGTGTCTTACACTCCAAAAAATACAGTAATCAGTGAAACAATTTGCCTCCAGAAATTGTAAATGCTCCAACACTGGACATTTTAAAGATGATGTTGGATATGCATTTGTCTGGGATAGTGTAGGGTTTCCTGCCTAAGTAGAGGGTTGGACTAGAAGACCTTCATTGTTCCTTCCAATTCTGTTATTCTATTCTAACTGTGATCTATTCAAGTAAGGTGGCTGGTACTTTAACAGGCTTCATCAGGTAATTATGCACAATGAACTGGGCATTTCACTTCCCCAGTTAAGATTCATTTAAAATTACCCAAATTCTTAAGAGATCTTTCAAATCTTCTGTTTGAAGCCATCCCACACTTTAGCTCTTGTGTAATTTTCAAAAAGATTGTTGAAACTTCACAAGCATTTGGCAATTATTTATATTTGGATGCCATCTTGACATCCAAGCGTTGACATCTTCAGGTATTAATTGAGATCATTTGTGGTTTAGCAAGATCTGGAAATCTCAAAAACGTTCCCCCTTACCATCTAAACAATCTTAGAAAGGAAGAATAATAGAATAGTTATTGTGAAAAGGGTTTTGAAAAGTATTATTTCTCAGTTTCTTTTCATCAGCTAGCAAGCAAATTTCATTAATTTCCAAGTTTTGAAGAAGGTCGAGTATATAATACTGTAAGATGCAGTTTGGAAATAGGTGACCCTCCCAAAGTTGCTGAACTTTAGTAGTAGAATTTTAGTAGGTAGTATTCTACACCCTAGGCATAGGCACAACTATATGGAATGCTAATATTATAGCAATGGGAAGACAAATTGGGATAGCTATTCAATGATAGTCATTGAGATTCTCCTCCTCCTCCCCATTTTCCTTTATATTCCTTCTTCATATTCCTCCTCCTCCTCTTCCTCCTCCTCCTCTTTCTTCTTCTTCTCGAAGAATGATAAGAATTGTCATTTCTCTTTTCCCAACTTTGGCCTATCAACATCATATATTTGTCCTGTCCTTCTAAGATGCTTTCCTGGCTACAAGATACAAGATGATCAATTAGCAACAATTTATTATATTTTTTTCCCAGTTTCAGTAATGTAATTGGGACCCAAAAGATGCTTCTTTTTTTCGCATTCACTGTGACCAAAATCAGTCCAAACTAAACAACACCAAGTTCTCTTTAAAAGAATATTTATTTCCAATTTCTTTTATCCCCCACCCCCCCATGGACAGTGATAGGATTACAGTATGTAACGAAGACCCCACCCCCCAAAGTACACAAATGATTAAAAATATTTGTTTCAGCTAAAACAAAATCCACAGTAACTATTATATACTTATGGCTCAGTGGTTATCTAAACAAATGCCAGGAAGAGAGAAAAACTAAGATGAGTTTCATTCCCAGATACAAAAATTCAGTCAACCAGGAAATTTGAAGTATTCCAAAATTCTTCCCTCTTTCTTTTTCTGGGAAATGAATTGTTCTTCACAGCCGTTGCACAACTTCCATTCTCTACCTCAAAACCAAGAGAGAGCCACATTAATTCATTTTGAATTCTGGAACACATTCCCGCAAGGATTTTTAGCTCAAGAAAGTATCATCCAACCCATGTCAACTTCACTTCTGAAAGACTTCCATTTCTGCCCTCAGTCCTGTGGAAATTAGTTAAAATGTCCCTTCTCCCAATAACTTCCCCCAACCTTTACATCTTCTAATCAATGGACTCTAGATCAATATTTCTAAACCTTGTCAACTTTAAGAGGCATGAATTTCAATTTCCAGGATTCTCCAGCCAGGAATTCTTCTCCAGACCACAAGCACGTCTTCCTCAGAAGAAAGAGCTTGAGTCAGAACTGAAAGTCCCTTTGAATCTATAAAAACGAAAATGGAAAACTACAAGGCAGGGTTAATGAATAGCATCAACAGGAAGTCCTTAATGTGTAGGACACAACAGGCTGTTGCTTCGATATCCCTTGATACCCTGATGCCTTCAAACCAGGGGTGAAATTCAACCGGTTCGGACCGGTTCAGGTAAGGATGATTTGACTCAGTTCGCCAAACTGATAAAAACCACCCCTGGTTGGCCACGCCCATGCCTGCCTGCTCACTGCTCACCCTTTCTGGCCACTCGCTTGCCCCTTCCGGCTGCCAGAGGAAATCCAAGCAGAGTGGCACAGCAGGTAACAGTGTGTGCGTGCACAGTGCAGCTCAAGTAATTTTCGCTGCAAGAAGCCTGTACAGCTGCCATCTTTTTTCAGCACAAGAAGCATCCAGACGCACCAAAAAAGAAGAAGAAGAGGCTGCAAGCATTTTGCGACATGCGGGGTGTGTAAGATGCGGGCTGGCGGAGAGCCCAGCGGTGACGGCTCAGCCCTGGCTTTCCTTCCCTGGCAGCCAGCCGTAGGAGGAAGATAAAGATGTGTCACATGGCAAAGGGTGAACGGGAAGCCTTTGATAGATTAGGCGAGGCCTGGGCAGAAAATTGGTAGAATACAAATTCAAAATTTTTTGCTACCAGATTCTATGGACGTGGCTTGGTGGGGAGAGTCATGTGACTGAGTGGGCATGGGAGTGAGTGACATCGAGTTGGCCACACCCACTCAGCCACAGGGCCATCCCCCCCTCAACCAAGCCACGCCCACAGAACCGGTAGGGGGAAATTTGAATGTCACCACTGCTTCAAACTATTTTGCTTTGCTGCCGGATAGGTGCAGCTGAACTAAGCAGTTGACAGAGGAGACGAGTGGATTTGCTTCTAGAAGCATCTCAAGATCTTATTTTGCACTTGGAACAATGGCCTGCTGAAAGTCTTTCTAAGCTGAACTGTAAATTTAGTCTTCTTTTTTTTTAAAAAAAGAAAAAAAGTAGTTTGTAGTTTTGGTGAGTTTCTTACAACATGTGGAAATGGATTCTTTCTTGGTGTTTATCAAAATATCAAAAACAGTACTTTTTTTGCATAAACCCACAGAATACTTTGAAAACATCTTGGGTATTCAAGCCAATTCAGCGGGAGAGAAGGTTGCAGGAGATCCTCAACTTATAACCATTCATTTAATGACTTTTACAATAGCGCTGGGGAAAAAAGGAACATAAGATCAGCCCTCAGGACTCTCATAGTATAACCAAAGTTTATGAACAGAATTTGAGTGTATGTATTTATTGACAGTTGCAGTTTCCTGAGTCACGCAATGCCCATTTTGATCTTCTCAACCAATCTCTGACAAGCAAAAGCTGAGGAGGTGGGGTGGGAGCAGGAAGTCAGATTCATTTAATAGCTCCATCATTCACTTAACAACTGCAGTGATTTGCTAAACATGGCCCCAAAAAAAAAGCTTGTGAAATTGGTTGCAACTCACTTAACTATTACCCTGCTTAGCAATAGAAATTCTGATCTCATTTGTGGTCATAAGTTGAGGACTGCCTGTAAATCTAGCCTGGCAGTTGCCAACTTGAAAACTGCTTTTGTTGGGCAGGTTCCTCTGAGAAAGGTCCTTATTTACAATAATTGTTCAAAGAGCTGAGTTATTTCTTTATCAAATGTAGTTTTGCCTGGCCAATCATGTTGACAAACCTGAAGTCCATTTATGCACTCCTCATGACTAACATTTGAAGTGGTACAAAGCAATTCCAGGGGAATGAAAATATAAATTTAAGAACCCATCACACAAGTGTTTGTCCTGCACAATTGTTTAAGCTTCCTCCAGTCTTCTTTGGAATCCTCAGCAGAGAATGATATCTTTAATTTTTTTTTTTGCAAAAATGATATGCATACTTGGGGAAGTAATGGAGAAAAAAAGTGTATGCTAAGGAAAGTATGATACAAGGTTGTGATGTTTTAAAATTATTGGTGAAAACTGGACAGAATGGAATAATGGTTGGAAGTGCAGAGCAGTGTTTTTCAACCTTGGCAACGTTAAGAGGTCTGGACTTCAACTCCCAGAATTCCCCAGCTGGTTCCGCTCAGCTGCCTGGGGAATTCTGGGAGTTGAAGTCCAGTCCCCCAACATTGCCAAGGTTGAGAAATACTGGCATAGAGCGCTGACAGAATGCCCTGTCAATCCAAAACAGATTTATGCTGATTACTAAGTAGTCAAATTCAGGATGCACCAGAGTCGTTTTGAAGTGAGAGGGGAAGATAGTTCTCTCAACTGTAAAACATGTTCAGCTGGATTCCAATTTAGGCTCAACAATCTGAAAAAATGGCACCTATGCCAATTCCCATGCAAAGCAGCTATTCTTATCTTATGTGTTTTTGGATGTCCCTTCCATCCAATTTGATACCTTCTGCATGCCTGTTTCTTAAAAATCTCTTTCTCTGTCCCTTCCAATAGCATCGATTGTTTGGAATTCCACCCCCAAGCCCTAGACCACACAATATGAACAATGTCTGGACACCGTCCTACAATCCGCATGCACAGAAGCAAAAAACAAGATGGCGGTGCCTATGGCACTGCCGAGAGAACCGGTTAAAGGGCGTGGCAGGCCGAGTTACTACCTACTTGACCGAACTGGTATGAACCGGTAAGAACCCACCTCTGCACTGGGGATGTATTGGATTCAAGAAGGTGAGCAAGCATTGTTATAGCTCATTTTCCATTGGCATCAAGATAGAAATTTACATCTTATCAGGGAGGCTCATATGCTAGTATGTTACACTTTTGTCTGTCATATTCTAGTCTGACATCCTCTAGTCCAGTGATGGCGAAGCTTTTTTGGCTCGCGTGCCAAAAGCGGGGGGAGCGCAGGGGGGGAATGTGGGGGCGTGGCACACCCATAATGCTATTCCACAACTTCAGTGCGCATGCGCGCACAACCAGCATCCCCCCTCCATTTTTGACGTGCTTTTTTCGCCCTTCCCAGGCTCCAGAGGCCTTATAGGAGCCTGGGGAGGATGAAAACAGCCTCCCCCCCCCGGGAAGCCCTCCAGAGGCTTCAGGAGCTTCCCTAAAGCCCCCAGAGTGCGAAAAACTGGCCCTAATAGCAAACCGGAAGTTTGGGAACGGACTTCCGGTTTGCTCGTAGGGCCGGTTTCAGCCCTCTGGAGCCTTCAGGGGCTTTCAGGAGGCTTCCCTGAAGGCTCCGGAGGACTAAAAACGACCCTATGAGCAAACCGGAAGTTCCCTGACAAATGGTTCTACTTCGCCATCATGGTTCTAGCCTGTTTCTTCATGTGGAACCCAGCCCTCAAGTAGATGCTTGGCAGTTCCAGCCAGGCACAAAAGCAAAATGAGGTTTGGTAAGGTTGAGCTCCAATCGCTGGTTATGGTTATTTTCCTGGCTTGCTGCTCACGTTGCTCATCATCTCTACTTCTCACTCAAGTTCCATTGTTTCCCGTGGTCCGCCATTTTCCTGATGAAGCACACAGCCCACTTTGTTGTTGAAAAGGCGAGGCAGGCTGCCCTTGTGGAAATGCCTACCCTGGATAGACCGTTCCTTCAAACGACGCTTGTTCCGCTTACAAATCTGCCGGATGTCCCAGATCCTCAGCGTGCCATCGTGGGAAGCTGTGTACAATAATTCATTGTGAATCTGGAACAACAGGGCCATGCTTAGCATCGACAGTCACAACGCGAGACGGAAGCAAAGACAGAGCAATAGCAATAGCAATAGCAGTAGACTTATATACCGCTTCATAGGCCTTTCAGGCCTCTCTAAGCGGTTTACAGAGAGTCAGCATATTGCCCCCAACAACAATCTGGGTCCTCATTTTACCCACCTCGGAAGGATGGAAGGCTGAGTCAACCCTGAGCCGGTGAGATTTGAACCGCTGACCTGCTGATCTAGCAGTAACCTGCAGTGCTGCATTTAACCACTGCGCCACCTTGGCTCTTGCCAAGAGCTCTCTCTTGCTTTCAAAGCAGAGGGGATTATGTGGAAACGTGGTTCAATCCAGTTTCGATCAATACGTATAACTCAAGGGAAAAAAATCTAAAGTCATCCCAATTCCTCATGCAAAAGAAGGAAATAACATTATGAAAGTATGGGTGATTGTATTTCCTTAGCATTTTTTTTTAAACTGTAGGAGTTATTAAACAAAGTAAAAATGTAAAAGCAAAGGAAGAATTTATAAATAATACTGCAGGGTCCTTGGTGCTCTCTGAGCTTGATGGTTTTCTTTTAGATACCCAACTAGGTAACATCATCATTGCTGAGAGAGGGGTTTGCTCTCTGTTTATGTATAGGTAATTTCCCCCATCAGTGAGCAAAGCTCTCTTCCTTCTCGCACTGATGATGTTACTGTTCTGACCTAGGCTTCCTAACACAGTAAAAAGCAGACGCTTAGTCCCCAAAACCCTCTTTTTACTTCAAAGTCTGTGAATTATGTTCTTTCACAGCCCGTAATGAGTCCCAAACAGTTGGAAAGAGTCCTACAGTAGGCTGCCAAAGTCTTTCGGGATAAGGCTGATAAGCGCCCTCTTTTATCTTCCTTGAAACGCTGCCAAAGGCTTACTTGGCAATTAGCTTGGCAAGGCCACACGGAACAAAGAGTCAAAAAGGAGCTTCAGAATGTAAACTGACCAGCATGAACAAAGTTGCTTCCTGCAAAGGCTCACATGCCTTTGCTCCTCCTTTATGTCCTATGGGAGAGACCAATCACCTCCAAGCCTTACTTCCAAGTCATCCCTTCTATCTTAACTGTTCTTGGCTTCTGGCAGATCTGCGCATGCACGCACTGGGAACAGACTCCCTCTGTTCCTCTGCCTCACCAATGTCCGATTCTGGAGGTTCCGGGGGCAGCACCTAACTCCCAAATGGCGCTGGCCCCCTCTCTGCCTCCGACACAGAGCCCTCATCTGAGCCTTCCCCAGACTCCAGGACTGTCCCATGTTCGTCCCCTCATTGTCTGACTCTGCTGCCAGCTCCACAGGCTGCCTGCGGACCACAACACTTACCTAGTTTGGTAATGAAATGCCTGCAAGAAAAACACCAAGCTCTGGGGGTACCAAAAGCTCCACAGTTCAACCCTAAGCTACAAATATTCTCTTCTATTGATAGAAGAGATGAAATGGCCTTATTAATACTTCGGACTGAATATTTCGGAATATGCAGAATATTTAAAATACATGAACAAATTCATCCATAGTAAAATCAGAGAATTTGAAATGTTGACAGCTTACCTGAATGCAGTTAATAACCAATTTATGGCCGCGAAACACTCTTTGCAGAATGCCAGTCTTCGTATTAAAAGCTCGCGCACAAGCATCACCACTTCCCGTAAACACTGATGAGAAAATTTAAGGATGGAGGCTTATTCAGATTATCTTACATTATACATCTCTTATAATATTTGCATCCCATTACATTATAATCCCAAAGGAAAGGGAACAGCTGTTGTGGCGCAGTGGTAAGAACACAGTATTGCAGGCTAATTCTGCTGACTGCCAGGAGTTCGATTCTCACTACTTGAAGATTGACTCAGCTTTTCATCCTTCTGAGGTTGGTAAAATGAAGACTCAAATTCTTGTGGACAATGTGCTGACTCTGTAAACCACTTAGAGGGGGCTGTAAATCACCGTGAAGCTGTATATAAATCTAAGTGCTATTGTTATTGCTACTGCTATTGTAGCCTACAACAATAAAATGGAAAATAAATAAGGGAAACAAATACGATGCTGTAAATATAATATATAGCTCTGCCAAATATCAAAATTGGGGACAAATCATAATAAGATGCAAATGACCTGGTGGAAACAAAAGTAGAGAACAAAATGGATGAAATATTGAGTCTTTTGGATTACCTAAACTCAAATCTATATTATGAATAGGGCAAAATATAAGTCCCTATAAACAACATATATGAGACTATATAGTGTGTTGTTGTTGTTGAAGTTACCCTCTGAAATAGGCTACAAGGGACACACTTTGTAGGTATCAATGAAATTCCTGTGAAAGGAATTCCAAATCCATTTTTGGGGGGATGAGTTCTGTGTTCATTTTAGTTGATTTTCATCCTTTATAAAGCTTATACATGCCTGACTATGTTTTAACTCCTGGAAATTTTAGTACTATCCCAACTTACAACTGTGACTGAGCCTGTCATAAGATGTGACAGTTGTAAAACAGGTAGCCACATGAATGTGCCTGATTTTACCATCTTTTTGTAGTAGTCATTAAGCAAATGGGGAGGGGATCGATTTCCCATTTTGAATACAGGTCAAAAGTATCTTTTTCATGGTCTGTCGTAACTTAAATGGTTGCTAAGCAACTGCTTTTAGGTCAAAGACTACCTGTATTGGAAATGTGCTTGTTTTTCAGAAAACCATGGTTAGTTACTGTATACTGATTTACAATACCATACTATGAACTGAAACTATAATCAGGGAAATTGCTATTAATTGTAATTACAGTAATTCAATGTGGTATACAAAACTAATTAACCATGTGCTGGAATTAGTATTTAAAGTCACTTTTTATTTTATTGCTAACATGAAAAGTCCAATAATGATTGTGTTAAGTGTCCAATAAATTCATTACATAGAAACAATTTAATAAGAAGAAAACAGGAATCAGTACTTTTTGCCACAGATAACTATAGAATTTCCTTTACATCAATAGAGTGATGGATCGGGGAAGAGCAAATCTGTATTTTAAATTCAAGGCAACTGTTCTGTTGCATTTAAATTCATTAATAACATACCAAGACATTCATTCAGGGAACCTAATTTAACTGAAAATCTTGTCAGGGTTCCAAAATTAAATCAGAGTCCAAGGCAATGTATTGCTCAAAGTTCCAATTTATTAAGAGAGCCATGTTGGCGCATCTGGGAAAACCAGAACCTGAAGGCTTCCCGGTTTTCCCACCCAGTTGAAAGTTCAAGATCTTGTTCCCACAACCACCAGCCCATCACATGGTCCAATCATCCACTGCCATGCTGGCAGCTTCCATCCATCCAGTTCCGGTCAGGTGCAGACAAAGGATGACCTTGGCTTTCTAGAAAGAATTTTGTTATGGCTACATATCATCTAACTCTGTACAATCCCCCTCCCATTTTCCCACAATAGAAAATGCTTAGTAGAATAATAGAAAGTGTGGCTGGCCAAAGATCCAAAAGAAAAGATGGCTGCAGGCCTGGCATATCTATTTGGAACATCAATCAATTGTAATCAATCAATTGCAATCTATTAGGAACATCAAGTTACTCTTGAAATGATTTATTAATAGAACCTCATTAGCAATATTGGGTGGACTATTTTACCAGATGAATCTTGTGGTTTAATTTTTGCTATTTATTGATGAGGAATTAACAATTAAAGAAGTTTTTAATAGTAAACAACAAATCTCTGTCAAATATTTACTCCCTGCGCTACTCAAGATTTCATTTCTCAACATTAAAGTGCCCAAATAACTCCTCCCGCATCCAAAATAATTGTCAACCCTGAAGTTGACCAGACTGAAGCCATTTTGGAGTATCAGTGTTGCTACACTGGAGCTGAGAGATAGGGAGGGGAGGGGAATAGAGATAGCTGGGGTTTTGTGGCCAAAACAAAATACTTTCTCCTAGGAACCAAGGGCATTCCCACACCTGCTCCAAGAGAGGAGGAGTGACATTACCAGGGAACTGGATGGCACCTTGATTGGACCTTGTGACTGATTGTTTTGAGAAAGTGAAAAACTGTTGCTTTTAATTAGGTGAAAACCGTGGGAACCTTCAGAGTCGGTTTTCACCAGAACTGTGCCAATATGATATATCCAATAAAACTATTTTTTGAGGAATCTACCTGCCTTGGAGTTTTGTTTACTGTGGGATTATTATTTGGAACCCTGACAATAATATGGGCAGGCCAATTGTCAGCCTTACCAGGTAGGCCTGACAGGAAACACAACCAGCTGAGCTAATCCTACTTTATTGTAAGACTACACTGGCAGAATCTTGTTAGTCAGAAAATACAAACCTCCCTCTTTCTTCTTCACAGCCTGATAAATTAAGACAGGTTCTTTCTGAGTCTCGTTCTCTGCCATCATGCATCTGATCATTTCCTAGGCAGCATTTATTTCTTTATCCCTTCTCTCAATGTTTTTCTCACAATTAAGTTATAATTTAAGAAACAAGGTGTGGAACAGAATATATATATTGGGTTTCTGTCTGGATGGTCTCTTGTGACGAGCCTAATGACAGAGAGTGGAAGTGTGACCTTCCTCCCATACTTGGGCATACCAGGGGTTGTGACTTTAAAGTATATACCTCCCACCCTGGCTGGCTGATAAAGGAGTCGTTCTCTGTAGCTCAAATGGTTAACTCCCTGCCTGGGAGGCAATAGAGCACAGGTTCGATTCCCAAAAACTTGGGTATGGCTAGCTGATGAGAGCTAAATAGCTTGAAATAGATCTATACTAGTCTCCCTTTATTTATTTATCAGCATAAATATAACAAATATATATATATATATATACACACATACATACATACATACATACATACATACATACTTAAAGTCACAACCCCTGGTATGCCCAAGTATGGGAGGAAGGTCACACTTCCACTCTCTGTCATTAGGCTCGTCACAAGAGTCCATCCAGACAGAAACCCAATATTTTTTACTGTTGCCTTTTTTGTTACATTTGTTATATTTATGCTGATAAATAAATAAAGGGAGACTAGTATAGATCTATTTCAAGCTATTTAGCTCTCATCAGCTAGCCATACTTACAGGTTCGAATCCCAGTAAGGGTATGGCTAGCTGATGAGAGCTAAATACCTTGGAAAAAAAACACACGCACGCACACACACACACACACACACACACACACACACACACACACACACACACACATATATATATATGCCTGCAAAGTGCTCCCGGGAGCTGGGGATGGCAAAAATGATTGAGAAAGGGGCCATTTCTTTTCCTCATTTTTGCCCCCTGGCCCTCAGGAGCACTCAGGAGCACTCTAAAAGGGGGCAGGCTATGCATGCCCCCTTTTTTTGGCAAAAAATGGCCTGGTTTTTGCTTGGTTTTGCTCCCCCCAAGCCCCCACTTTGCACGCCTCTCAAGCTCTCTGCATGCCCTGTTTTTCACAAAAATGAGACATGCAGGGGGTTTGGGAGGCATGCAGAGTGCAAAAACCTTTTTTTTTAATTTACCTCTTCAAAATCTTAGTGCGTCTTATACTCCTAAAATACAGCAGTGGTTTTAAACAACAGAACAATTCATTTTCCAATCTAATGTCTTCCAAAAAGGGCATTTTTGTGTGTAATGTGATAGCTCTTCCCCCCACACCCCAATTCCATCTGAAAGATATCCTACTACTGAAAATTATTCCAGGTTTGTTTGTCAAATCCAACAGACCAGCTGTTACCCTTAAAAGCCAGGCATCCCAAAAGCCAAAAGACAACTTAAAAACTTACAAGATTGGGAACGAAATTTTACAGCCACCATACTGTTCCAACTCTGATATCAATAAACCTTGACTTTATTTCCATCGTCTAATCTGGGTGGGGTAACTGAGTCATTCTTTCTGAAGGCCTCCAAGGCCATTTGTAGACTGCTGTAATGAAGCCACTCAAAAGTTTGGCCCGTGCTTTGTTTCTTTCACTAAGAAATAGTGGCTAAAGATTTCTTTTTAAGATGTACTTCATTGTCAGTGTGCAGGTAGTTCTTGACTTATAACCAGTGGTGGGATTCAGCCAGTTCGCACCTACTCAGAAGAACCGATTGTTAACTTTCTAAGCAGTTCAGAGAACCGGTTGTTGGAAGAAATCTCCTTTTATTTTTTCCCACTTCACAGGGCTAATTCTGTAAGGAAGGCAGGAAGGAAATATTCTGGTGTTGTTTCTAGCCTCATCCTTATTGCCCAGCTTACAAAAACTGCCTCTCCGGTTAACCCTTATTACACTGTAACAGCTAAGGCCCATTGACATGAGAGACATTGAGTTGGCCATGCCCACACAGTCACATGACCACCGAGCCACACATACCCAGCTGGTCATTAGGACAGAGAACCGGTTGTTAAATTATTTGAATCCCACCACTGCTTACAACCATCCATCTGAAGTCACAGGGGAACTGCAAAAAGAGATTAACAGTTGGTCCTCTTACTTAAGACCATCACACCATCCCCATGACCAAAATTAGGGGATATTTATGATGGCTACAGCATCCAGGGGTCATGTAACCTTCCCAGCTGGCTTCCAGCAGGTAAAGTCAATATGGGAAGCCATCTTTGCTTAACGACTGCACAATTCATAACAACTGCAGTGATTCACTTAACAACCATTGCAAAAAAAAGGTTGTAAAATCAGCTGGGACTGCTTTAACTACTATCTTGTTTAGCAAAAGAAATTCTGGTTCCAATTGCAGTTGTAAGTCAAGCAATATCTATAAACATATATATGCATATATGCCTGTGGAGGTAAAGCTTTAATCTTGTTGGAAGCCCGAAAAGTTAATTATATAAAATGGGTAGTTGTACAAATGCTTTAAATCAATGAACTAAAGGTACAGACAGTGCATTCTCATAAACATTGGGACCAGTGGTGGGATTCAACCGGTGTAACAACTGGTTCACTAAGTGCTATGTGCACACACAGTGCATTTGAAAACAGCTCAAAAACTCACCTTCTACTGCAGCCCCAGTCAATAAAACAGCTGAGGCGCAGCAATCTGCTCTGCTGCGCCGATCAGCTGGGCTTCAAACAAAGCAAACATGGGTCAGTATAGCGCAGGAGCGAGCGGGCCCACCTGATCGTCGGAGCGAACCAGTTCGCTCTCAGTTGATCGTCGTAGCCGGTTCACCCAAACCGGTCTGAATCTGCTGAATCCCACCCCTAATTGGGACTCTAAGTTTTATTTTTGAGTCCTCTGAAGTAGATTCAAGAAATTGCAAGCTTTTGGATTACTGCAACTTTGACAGGAATTGAATCCTTGTCATTTTTTGGCCCTAGTTCTACATCATATTGAATCTGGTTAATGAGAGGTTGGTAGAACCCTAAAGGAGGTAATTGTCCATCAAGCAGACTTTATTTCCCCCTCCCCCAAATGTTCCCATATTCTATGGGGTTAAACCAGTGTTTTCTGAACAGGGAGATTTCAAGATACGTGGACTTCCTCAACTCTCAGAATTTCCCAGCCAGCTAAAGTACCATACATCTTAAAATTTTCTAAGGATGCTGAAAAATGCTGGTTCTGACTGACTCACTTAGGAATGTTGTGAAAACACCAAATCTGGCCAAATATTTCTCCCAGGAGCATCAAAAGGAGCTGCACAGAAATTGCATTTGAAAAAAACTGGCCAATGACAAAGAATGAGATGGGTAGCAAAGTTTTGGAAATCACTTCCCTGGAGAAGATTGTAGCAGGGATTCTGTATTCCCCAAATGGCAAATTTTGATCTCGTTAGTGTGATGATGAGATCCCCAAGCCACCAAGAAGATCTACAATGGTTAATTAACAGAATAACAGATTTGGAAGGGTCCTTGAAGGTCTTCTAGTCCAACTCCCTGCTCAAGCAGGAGACCTTATACCAGTGGTCCTCAATCTTTCTGGTTTTGT
This sequence comes from Thamnophis elegans, assembly GCF_009769535.1. Classification (NCBI taxonomy): domain Eukaryota; kingdom Metazoa; phylum Chordata; class Lepidosauria; order Squamata; family Natricidae; genus Thamnophis; species Thamnophis elegans. The sequence continues at coordinate 8,885,489 of NC_045558.1, forward strand.
TGACAGTGGCAGCAAGCAGCGGAGAAGGGATGATTCCACACAAACAGCAGGAATGTGCACAAGCGCAAATGGAGTTTCACCTGCTCTCCTGCTCCCCGGCTGCTTGCCCATTTCCCAATAGGCCACAGCCAGGTATTGAGACACAGCCCAGGGGTTGGGGGACCCCTACCCTCATAATTTTAGACAAACAATTGTAGAATCTCTGCTTAATGGTTGAAATCAAGGGTGGGATTCAGCCGGTTCGGGCAAACCAGATGTTAATTTTATATCCGGTTTGCTGAACCGGTAGTTCCAAGGACTGACTGGCCCCAACCATTTTGGATGACAGGTAAGTGCAGGGCCCACGCAGAGGCTCTGGGAGACCAAAAAACAGGCCTCCCGGAACCCAGGAGAGGTCATTTTCGCCCTCCCGGAGGCTCAAACAAAGCCTCTGGAGTCTGGGGAGGGTGAAAACACACACACACAAACACACACTGTGGTGCAGGAGGCAAAGTAGGTCATGCCCACCATGGCCACACCCACCCAGCAACCAGGCAGAGAACCAGTTGCTAAAAATTTTCAATCCCTGGCTGAAATGCATTGTGCAAACTATTTAACGGCACGAACTGGGTATAGCTAGTCTAGAGAGAATGACTAGGGGTGTCACAATAGCAGTCTTCCAATATTTGAGGGGCTGCCACAGAGAAGAGGCGTTCAACCTATTCTCCAAAGCACCTAAAGTTAGGACAAGAAGCAATGGATAGAAACTGATCAAACAGAGATGCAACCTGGAATTAAGGAGAAATTTCCCGACAGTGAGAACAATTACTCAGTGGAATGGCTTGGCTCCAGATGTGGGTTTTCCATAGCTGGAGATTTTAAAGAAGAGATTGGATAGTCATTTGTCTGAAATGATATAGGGCCTACTCAGGCAGGGGGGTTGGACTAGAAGACCTTAAAGTTCCCTTCCAAATCTGTTCTTTTGCATTCTGCATTCTATTCTGTATAAAAAAAATAGGAAGACAGAGGTAAAAGGTAAGCTACATGTAATTTACTCATGACAAAGATCTCTATCTCCCCACTTTAAAGCTCTATTTACAAATAACTCTGCCTTATGCTCTAACTCTGTCTTACGCTCCTGTCCATATAGATAGAAAGAGCAAGTAAAATATGCCATAGATTTGAAAATATAGGGGTATCCAGCCTTTAAGATTTGGTAAATTCTGCAAATGCTGCCTAAAGAATTCTGGGAACTGAAGTCCACAAGTCTTAAAATTGCCAAGGTTGGACATCCCAGCAGTAGAGTTTACTATACATTTTCTTGATATTTTCAATGTACACCTGTTGATCACAAAGAGAATGCAGGACAGACCAAATATCAGTCAGGTTAAATGGACTGTATATAACATTGCTACATATCCACAATACAAATGAGTTGCTAGTGTCAACACAGCCTGGAAGGATATGAAATTGCTTGAAACAAAAAAAAAAGACATATGAAAGATTTGAAAACCCAGTTTCCTCTTCTCACTGACAAATCAAGAAAGCAAACCAGCTTTGCCAACTGCTGGGACGATTTTATACCATCTGGAAGCATTTATTTATTTTTAAATGAACAAGATTTGGTCTGCTGTTCAAGAAAGGAAGAGAGTTGACGGCATCCTGCCTTTTTCTGAAAATTTATCCGGGATTACCAGAAACTGCTTTCATTTCTGAATTGCTTTCCAGGAAGGGATGGGGTATAGTTAACCAAGCACTGAGACAGTGGTAGGTCTTTAAGAAAGCCAGAGCAGAGAATTGACTTTCAATATGGTGAAAATGTAGGGCCAAGGTGGAAAAATCCAGGTTTAATCCCACAAATTATTATAGAAGCTCTATAATGACTTTGGGCCAGTCCCTCTCTCAAGCCCATGAGCACGTGTGATGTAGTGGAGCAGATATTGGACAAAGAATGGGAGATCTGGATTATGTTTTCTCTTCTAGAAAGCCAAGGAGATAACTTTGGAGGTGCAACACAACAGAAGCACGCTTTAAGGCCAAGATAGAAAATGTGAAGAAGATACGACTTGCTCCTCCTTAATTCACTGGAGCAGTGATGGTGAACCTTTTTTGGCTCCTGTCCCAAAAGCAATGGGGAGCACAGGGGGGTTGTGCACTGGCGTGCCACACCCATAATTCTACGCGTGCAGGGGAAAAAAACCCTGCTTTTGCCGCAGTTTTTTTTGACTTCCCAGGTTCCAGAAGCTTTCTAGGAGCCTGGGGAGGGCGAAAACATACTCCCATCCCCCGATGCCCTGAAACCTCCAGAGGGTGAAAAACGGACTTATGGGGAACCCGGAAGTTCGGGAATGGTGACCTCCGGTTTGTCTGCAGGGCCGATTTTCAACCTCTGGCTTCCCTGAAGGCTCCGGAGGTCGAAAAATAGTCACTTCCAGTTTGCTCGAAGGGCCGGTTTTTGCCCTCCGGAGCCTTCAGGGAAGCCTCCTGAAGGCTGGCCAGCTGACAGGGCAACTCCTCGCGTGCCCTGACAAATGGTTCCCCATGCCACCCGCGCGCCATAGCTTTGCCATCACGGCACTAAAGCAGTGTCTCTCAATCTTGGCAATTGGAAGATGTGTGGACTTCAGCTCCCAGAATATCTTAGGAGGTATGAAGTATGAAGTATCTAGCCAATATTGTTTCTGGGAGCTGAAGTCCATACATCTTCAAGTTGCCATGCTTGAGAGACACTGCAATAGAGTATTAGAAGGAAGGGAAGGAAAGCTCAATCCGGTATTTCAAGATTTGCCTACTATCACCTACATCAGAGGTCAGCAACCCTCAGAATTTCAAGGGAGAAGAAATAAACTTAAAACAGCCCTGCCTTGAGTTTGCTTGGTATAAGATGTAGTAAATAGGAGGGACACGGGCGATCCGCTGCAGGGCAGGGCTGAGGATTACGTCCAATTTCTCGCGGACAAGGTTGCTCGGCTCCGGGCGGACCTGGACTCCAATCCTGCAGAACCAGCCGAGGCACTAAGGGATAATCTGGTAAGCCATCGCTGGATTGATTTTCAAGCTGTTACCCCTGAGGACGTGGACAAGGCGATGAGAGCTGTTGGCACCTCCACATGTGTGCTGGACCCGTGCCCCTCCTGGCTGGTTGTAAACAGCAGAGAGGTGACACAAGGCTGGATCCAGGCGGTTGTTACCGCCTCCCTTCGGGAGGGGGTCTTTCCCCCCGCTTTAAAGGCGGCGGTGGTGAGACCCCTCCTGAAGAAACCATTCTTGGATCCAGCCATTTTAAACAACTATCGTCCAGTCTCCAACCTCCCCTTTGTGGGGAAGGTTGTTGAGAAGGTGGTGGCCTTTCAGCTCCAGCGGTCCTTGGAGGAAGCCAGTTATCTCGATCCATTCCAGTCTGGCTTCAGACCTGGCTACAGCACAGAAACCGCTTTGGTCGCATTGACCGATGATCTCTGGAGAGCCAGGGATGGAGACCATGCCTCCATCCTGGTGCTCCTTGATCTCTCGGCGGCTTTCGATACCATCGACCATGGTATCCTTCTGCGACGACTGCGGGAGGTGGGGGTGGGAGGCACTGTTTTACAGTGGTTCTCCTCCTACCTCTCGGACAGGTCGCAGTCGGTGTTAGTCGGAGGGCAGAGATCGACCCCTAGGCCCCTAACACATGGGGTGCCGCAGGGTTTGGTCCTGTCCCCCCTTCTTTTCAACATGAAACCGCTGGGTGAGATCATTCGACGGCACGGGATAAAATACCATCAATATGCGGACGATACACAGTTGTATCTGTCCGCCCCATGCCAACTCAATGAAGCGATGGACGTGATGAACCAGGGTCTTGAGGCTGTTAGAGACTGGATGGGGGTTAACAAGCTTGTGCTCAATCCAGAAAAGACCGAGTGGCTGTTGTGCTTCCCTCCCACGAATTGGCCAAGTGTTCCATCTCTCAGGCTGGGGGGTCAAATTGTACGCCCCTCAGATAGGGCTCGCAACTTGGGAGTCCTCCTGGACCCTCAGCTGACTTTTGAACACCATTTGTCAGCTGTAACCAGGGGGGCATTCGCCCAGGTTCGCCTGGTGCACCAGTTGCATCCCTACCTGAACCGGGAGGCCCTCACAACAGTCACTCGTGCCCTTGTGACCTCTAGGCTGGAGTACTGCAACGTGCTCTACATGGGGCTGCCCTTGAAGAGTATTCGGCGACTTCAGCTGGTCCAGAATGCAGCCGCGCGAGTGATCATGGGTGCACCTCGATTCCCCCACATATCCTCCGCGAGCTGCACTGGCTGCCTGTTGATCTCCGGGTGCGCTTCAAGGTGCTACTTGTCACCTACAAAGCCCTTCATGGTATTGGATCTGGGTACTTGAGAGACCGCCTACTGCCAATCACCTCCACTAGACCGATAAGATCGCATAGATTAGGCCTCCTCCGAATTCCATCAGCCACCCATTGTAGACTGGCAACTACTCGGAGGAGAGCCTTCTCGGTGGCTGCTCTGACCCTCTGGAACGAACTCCCCATGGAGATCCGGACCCTCACCACCCTCCAGACCTTCCGCGCCGCACTTAAAATCTGGCTATCCCGGCTGGCCTGGGGTTAAAGATTCTAACCCCTACTCGAATTGTATGACTGTTGAGTTCTTAAATGATGTAATGCTTTATGTTGTAAATTGTTTGTCCTTCCCCCACCCCTTTTGAACTGTGAGCCGCCCTGAGTCCCCCCAGGGAAAAGGGTGGCATACAAATAAAGTGAACTGAACTGAACTGAAAGTGAACCTCTGACAGGTTCTCAAGGCTCAGTTATGATGCCTACAAGAATAACAACAGCATAGCATTTAGACTTATATACCGCTCCATAGAGCTTTATAGCACTCTGTAGGAGGTTTACAATATCAGCCTCTTGCCCACGATAATCTAGGTCCCCATTTTACTGCCCTTGGAAGGATAGGCGGCTGAGTCAACCTCGAGACGGTTAGGATCGAACTCCCAACTGTGGGCAGAGTTTGCCTGCAATACTCCATTCTAACCACTGTGCCACCATGGCTCCTAACAATGAAAGGCATTTTTGAAGTTCTTGCTGCTGACATTTCCTACAGAAACAGCGTTGGTGAGATGGTGAAGATGTAAAGATACCGAATTGGCTTTTAATTAGATTGGTTTTGGTCTCACCTTTACCAACTTAGAGTAGCTAAAAGCAGTAAACATTCATAATATTCCTTCCTCTCCACTTTTTCTATACAACAACCACCTTGTGAGGTGGTTGGGATAAGAGAAACGGATTGGCCCACTAAATTGCCTTTCATGCCTAAAATGGGACTAGAATGTCCTGTTTCTTGGTGATTGGCTCACAATCACCTAGGCGACTTTTATGACTAAGGCAGATTTGTTTACAATTCACAATCTCCTGTAAAGCCAGCACCTTAACCTCAACACCAGTAGTTTTCAACCTATGGATTGTGGACCCCTGGGGGCTGTGATGTCATCGCAGGGGGTCCACAAAAGCTTGAAGAAGTGCTATGATTTAAATCTTGAGTTAAGTCTTGGAGATGGTCTATGGCCGTGGAAGATATTTAAAGGTGTCCATGCAGGGGTGAAATTCAGCAGGTTCTGACAGATTCTGGAGAACTGGTAGCGGAAATTTTGAGTAATTAAGAGAACCGGCAAATACCACCTGTGGCTGGCCCTAGAGTGAGGTGTGAATGGGGATTTTGCAATATCCTTCCCTCAGGAGTGGGGAGGGAATGGGGAAATTTGCAGTATCCTTCCCCTGGAGTGAGGAAAGAATGGAGATTTTGAAATATCCTTCCCCTGGAGTGGGGAGGGAATGGGGATTTTGCAGTATCCTTCCCCCTGGAGTGGGGAGGGAATGGAGATTTTGCAGTATCCTTCTCCCAAGAGTGGGGAGGGAATGGAGATTTTGCAGTATCCTTCCCCTGGAGTGGGGAGGGAATGAGAACTTTGCAGTATCCTTCCCCCTGGAGTGGGGAGGGAATGGAGATTTTGCAGTATCCTTCCCCTGGAGTGGGGAGGGAATGAGGACTTTGCAGTATCCTTCCCCCTGGAGTGGGGAGGTAATGGAGATTTTGCAGTATCCTTCCCCCAAGAGTGAGGAGGGAATGGAGATTTTGCAGTATCCTTCCCCTGGAGTGGGGTGGGAATGGAGATTTTGTAGTATCCTTCCCCCAAGAGTGGAGAGGGAATGGAGATTTTGCAGTATCCTTCCCCAGGAGTGGGTTGGAAATGAGGACTTTGCAGTATCCTTCCCCTGGAGTGGGGAGGAAATGAGGATTTTGCAGTATCCTTCCCCTGGAGTGGGGAGGGAATGGAGATTTTGTAGTATCCTTCCCCCAAGAGTGGGGAGGGAATGGAGATTTTGCAGTATCCTTCCCCTGGAGTGGGGAGGGAATGAGGATTTTGCAGTATCCTTCCCCTGGAGTGCGGAGGGAATGGGGATTTTGCAGTATCCTTCCCCCAAGAGTGGGGAGGGAATGGAGATTTTGCAGTATCCTTCCCCTGGAGTGGGGAGGGAATGGAGATTTTGTAGTATCCTTCCCCCAAGAGTGGAGAGGGAATGGAGATTTTGTAGTATCCTTCCCCTGGGGTGGGGAGGGAATGAGGACTTTGCAGTATCCTTCCTCCTGGAGTAGGGAGGGAATGGAGATTTTGTAGTATCCTTCCCCTGGAGTGGGGAGGGAATGGAGATGAGCCGAGGTGGCGCAGTGGTTAAATGCAGCACTGCAGGCTACTGCTAGATCAGCAGTTCAGCGGTTCAAATCTCACCGGCTCAGGGTTGACTCAGCCTTCCATCCTTCCGAGGTGGGTAAAATGAGGACCCAGATTGTTGGGGGCAATATGCTTACTCTCTGTAAACCGCTTAGAGAGGGCTGAAAGCCCTATGAAGCGGTATATAAGTCTACTGCTATTGCTATTGCTATTTTTCAATATCCTTCCCCCTGGAGTGGGGAGGGAATGAGGATTTTGCAGTATCCTTCCCCTGGAGTTGGGAGGAAGGAAAAGAAAAGGTTAAGAACACCTCTACTCTAAACTAGCTCTCTAGCATGGGGGAGGCTGCAGTATGGCCCTCTGCTCAATCTATTTCAGTGAATGGTTGTTGTTGTGGCAAGAATAACAGGACGATGAGGCTTTCAAAACATAAATAGAACACACAAGTAAACAAACATATGATGGCATAAGTTGGAACTTACATATTCCAGCATGGTATTTCAAAGCACTGACAGTGTGTTTATGAGCCTTGTAGGTCCTTATCCTCTCTCCAGTGTCAGCCAACCAACACTTCACTGTTTTGTCCGTGCTACCTGAATACAAGCATCGGTTCACAAGCTGAGACAGATAAAAGAAAGAACAGAAAGTTAAAGAAGAAAGATCATGTGAAGTCACAGTTACCTTCCATCTGGTCCAGGGATGGGTCCTGCCAGTTCTAACCTCTTCTATTAAAGAGGTTCCACAAATCTACAGTGCCGTTTCGAACCGGTTCCAGCTCCCTCCCCCTGCCCGTCTGCACATCATCAAGATGAAGAGCGAGAGGAGGAATTCTGGGAGTTGAAGTCCACAAGTCTTAAAGCTGTCAAGTTTGAACACCCCTGGGTTTTTTTTCTAAAGGGTTAGGGGTGCAAGGGTCTTGTAACTTGACAGCTTTAAGACTTGCACACTTCAATGTCAGAGCTCCTGAGCCAACATGACTGGAGGAGGAATTCTGGGAGTTGAAGTCCACAAGTCTTAAAGTTGTCAAGTTTGAACACTCCTGGGGGGGCGGTTCTAAAGGGTTAGGGATGCAAGGGTCTTGTAACTTGACAGCTTTAAGACTTGCGTGCTTCAAATGCCAGAGTTTCTGAGCCAACATTTTTGGTTGCTAAGCAAGAGCATTGTTAAGTGAGTTTCACCACATTTTACAAGTTGGCCATGCCCACTCAGTCACATCGCTGGCAAGCCACTCCCACCCAGTCACATGGCTGGCAAGCCACTCCCACCTAGTCACATGGCCAGCAAGCCACTCCCATCCAGTCACATGGCCGGCAAGCCACCCCGACAAAGCAGGCCACACCTACAGAAGAGGTTCTAAAAAAATTTGAAATCCACCACTGATCTGGTCTTTCTCTTCATAAACAGAAGGAGGTACATACAGTAACAGCAATGTTGAAAGGGTAATATAGACCTTTGAAAGTACATTCTGTATAGAACTAAGCCCTAGTGACATTCAGAAGAGCTCAAAAATTAGGTAGGAGAGATGTTTGCTCACTATTTGTCTAAGATGAAGCTAGTCTTTAAAGCTAGTGAAGCAGTGGTCCATAGGAGCCATGGATTTATTTGGTCCAAATAAGGTTTTTTTATTAATTGCATTTGATTAAATTTACAATGTACAGTTCCAGGGATACTAAACATTATTTGAAAATTTCTTCAGTCCACAACCCATGCGAGCGATGAATTCTGTAGATAAACTGATGAGAAATTTCCTGACAGTTAGAACAATTAATCAGTGGAACGATTTGCCTCCAGAAGTTGTGAACGCCCCAACACTGGAAGTCTTTAAGAAGATGTTGGATAGCCATTTGACTGAAGTGGTGTAGGGGGTTGGCCTAAGCAGGGGGTTGGACTAGAAGACCTCCAAGGTCTCTTTCAACTCTGCTATTCTCTTCTCTTCTCTTCTATTCTATTCTAACTTCACATTCCCTCTTAATTTTATCAGCCAAAGATTCCTAAGTATGTGCATAGTCCTTCTTTCTATCGTAGAATTCAAATCATACTTGGCTAGGCTAGCTTCAGCAAACACTCCATATTGTGTGCCATCAAATATGAAAAGAATAACAGAGTTGGAAGGAACCTTGGAGGTCATCTAGTCTGACAACTCCCCCAACCAAAACAGGAGACACATGCCAGTCCAGTCCCTTCTTGAAAGCCTCCAGGGATGACGCTCCCCCATGAGGAAAATTTGTTCAGGAGTTCATAAAAATTTGGGTTAAAGCAAATTCAATTACTTTTTAGATTTTTTTTCCTGTCAATTATCTGTAGCAGTTCATGTACATTGCTTGGAACATTTTCAAATGCTCCACTGAATTATTATTACAATGATCATCATTACTATTGCCTGTCATTACTGAAAGATACACATGGGAAGATACAAAGATATGCTATATGATGTTGAATTAAGATGCCTAGACAGTCCCAGGCTGAGTGACTTTAAAAATATTAGAGGAGACCCTTGAATCAGATCAATGATCTTCTATTACAGGGGTGTCAAACTAAATGCCTGCGGTCCGGATCTAGCCCACAGCGTCCTTAGATCTGGTCCACAGAGCCGCCCTGATAACAGGAAAGGACTGGGCCACGATGCTCTACCAAGAAGGCCACACACAGCCCTTCCGGCAGAGGTGATATTCAGCCAGTTCCGACAGGTTCTGGAGAACTGGTAGCGGAAATGAGTAGTTCAGATAACCGGCAAATAGGCTGTCCCCACCCTCACCGCCTCCCAGCCTCCCATCTGATCTTCTTTTTGTTGCCCTGCCCAGGAGAACGGAGCTGGAAAGCAGGTTAGTGGGGTGGGGAGGGAACAGGGATTTTGCAGTATCCTCCCCCTGCCACGCCCACAGAACCATTAGTTGAAAAAATTGAATCCCATGACTGCCTCCCAGGCCCCGTTTTCCCTGGCAAAGGGCTAGCAAAACAAACTAAAAGAGAAACAAAACAAAAGGAGAAATGTTTCCTCTTTTGCAATCGAGCATGCCAGAAGGAACAGGGAAGGAGAAAGAGAAAGAGGAAAGAAAAAGTAGGGAAGATGGGAAGAGAGCAAGGAAGCAAAAATAATGAAAGAGGGGAAGGAAGAAGAAAGGAGAATGAAGACGGAAGGAAAAAGAAGAGAAGGAAGGAAAGAGATTATAATGAGAGGCCTGAGGGAAGTCCTGCCTTAGCACTTGGCCACCACAGGTGTCCCCAACATGAGTGACCGAGCTGACCACGGCCATCCTGGCCACACCCGCCCTGTCCCCCAGAGGTCAAACGCAACCCTGATGTGGTCCTCAATGAAATCGAGTTTGACACCTCTGTTCTATTAGCACAGTATTTCTCAACCTTGATAGTTTGAAGATACGTAGACTTCAAGTCCCAGAAATCCCCAACAAGCATGTTGGCTGGAGAATACTGGGAGTTGAATTCCGTACATCTTCAAGCTGCCAAAGTTGACATAATACAAATATTATGTATTACTGAGTTTGAAAAACACTGGTACATCTGAAATAAGAGGGGAAATAAGTGCCATGATGGCATAGTGGTTAGAATGCATCATTGCAGGCTAATTCTGTTGCCAGCCAGCAGTTTGAGTCTTACCGACTCAAGGTTGACTCAGCCTTCCATCCTTCTGAGGTGGGTAAAATGAGGGGTTCCACCATAAAACCGCGGTAGACTAAAGCACGCTCGCTGAAAGCACGTACGTGACGTCATCACAGCGCGACGAAAACATCGCGCTGTGAGCGGTAAATTTAAAATTAAAGCGAAAACCTTACCCTAACCCCCTCAAACCTAACCCTAAACCTAACCCTTAACCTAACCCTAAACCTAACCCTTAACCTAACGCTAAACCTAACGCTAACCCTTAACCTAACCCTAAACCTAACCCTAATGCTTAACGTAACCCTAAACCTAAACCTAACCCTTAACCTAACCCTAACCCTAACCCTTACCTTTACGTGAATCGGCTTGCTTTAATTTAATTTTAATTTTAATTTAATTTATTTTTAATTTTTTTCGTCGCACTGCTGATGACGTCAGGTACGCGCTTTAATCGGGCGCGCTTTAGTGGACCGCGGTTTTGACGGGTCACGAAAATGAGGACCCAGATTGTTGAGGACAATATTCTGACTCTGTAAACCTCTTAGAGAGGGCTGTAAAGCATCATGAAGTGGTATATAAGTTTAAATGCTATTGCTAGTTTTAAAACAATCTCTACTTGTACTTCTAATATAAAATTTTCTGAATCTGGACTAAGGAGCAATAGCAATAGCAATAGCAGTTAGACTTATATATCGCTTCATAGGGCTTTCAGTCCTCTCTAAGCGGTTTACAGAGTCAGCATATTGCCCCCAACAACAATCCGGGTCCTCATTTTACCCACCTCGGAAGGATGGAAGGCTGAGTCAACCCTGAACCGGTGAGATTTGAACAGCCGAACTGCAGAACTGCAGTCAGCTGAAGTAGCCTGCAGTGCTGCATTTAACCACTGCGCCACCTCGGACAGATATTTCTGAATGGACCGGGAAAAACAATTCAATTCAGACTAAAAAGTCTGAAGCAAGATCATCTATAAGTATTTACTTAATAACAGTCAAAGGTAAAATAGGATCCGTTACAAATCCTTAGGACATTGTATATTTCATCATCAACATTTTCAATTTATTCTACCAATGTTTGTATATTGAAAACCTTCCCTCCTAAGCAATGTTTCTCAACTTTGGTAGCTTTAATACAGGTGGACTTCAGTTCCCAGAATTCCCCAGTCAGAATGCTGGTTGAGGAATTCTGGGAGTTGCAGTTCATATTTATTAAAGCTGCCAAGGTCGAAAATCACTGCTCTGCAGAAAGTCTGCCTGGGTAAGTAATTGATTAACATTCCCTTCCACAAAGCTTCCATGTGTTGCAAATCCATCACTCCGTTCTCAAAAATCTCTTGAAGGAATGAACGCTTCTAAAAGTGACCCATTATTTTAAATTTTTAAAAAAATGTCCGTGCAATCTCCCACAACATTCATTTGGCTAATGGAATGTAAAAACAACACAGCCTGAGGCTCAAAGTATCCTATATCACCAGACACATACCAAGCATATTATGAGAAAACCTACAGGTTCTTTGCTGTGTTTATGTCAAAATAAAATAAAGTGGTCAATCAAGAAAAAAAAAACACTCTGTTTTTTTCCCCCTCTTCCATTAAAAAGACAAACTTTCCATCAACAAAAGTAAGGATTAATTTTCTAAGATTTAGAGGGGACAGGGGAAGTGGTAGTCAGGAAAAGAATCTTTTTAACAATAGTTTTTCCAAATATAGATAGACCTCAACTTACAATAGTTCATTTAGTGACAGTTTGAAGTTACAACAGCACTGAGAAAGGTGACTTATGACCTTTCTTCACCCTTACGACTGTTGCAGCATTCCCAAAGGTCATGTGATCAAAACCCAGACCGTGTCAACTGACTCAAATTTATGACGATTGCAGTGTCGCAGAATCATCCTTTGTAAGCTTCTGACAAGCAAAGTCAGTGGGGAGTGAGATACACTTAACAATCGTCTTATTAATAGCTGCAGAGATTCACTTAACAACTGTAGGAAGGAAAGTCATAAAGTGGGGCAAAACTCAGTTAACAAATGTCTCACTCACTTAGCAATATAGATTTGGGGCTCAGTCATGGTTGTAAATCAAGGACTACCCTGTTTCCCCCCCCCAAAATAAGACCTATTCAGAAAATAAGCCTACCATGTTTTTACATGGTAAAAACATAGGAGCCGAGGTGGCGCAGTGGTTAGGGGTGCAGTACTGCAGGCCACTTCAGCTGACTGTTATCTGCAGTTCAGTGGTTCTAATCTCACCGGCTCAAGGTTGACTCAGCCTTCCATCCTTCCGAGGTGGGTGAAATGAGGACCCAGATTGTGGGGGCGATATGCTGACTCTGTAACCGCTTAGAGAGGGCTGAAAGCCCTATGAAGCGGTATGTAAGTCTAATTAATAAATAATAAATAAATAAATAAATAAGCCCTACCCCTGCGCAGGTGGCAACCCATCCGTTTTGTCTGGTTGCTCATGGTGCTGTCGCCTTGAGGCAAGGCAGGGGGGAGTGGAGCTGCCCGTGTCCTACACCGCTTTACCTCAGGGCCTCTGCATGTCCTGGCACATGCCTCACAGTGGCAGCACCAGCAGCCATATCCACCAGGAGTCCACGGGGCCGCTGGCTCATTTCTTCTGCTTGCAGCTGCAATGGACCAGGAGGCTGGGTGGTGTGCTGCAGAGGTGGGTTGCTGCCGGTTTGGCCCAGATTGCCAAACCAGTGGTAGTGGCGGTGGGAGGCTCTGCCCACCCGCCCTGGTGCTTCTGCGTATGCACAGAAGCATTGTGCACATGTGGGAGCAAGCCCGAACCAGTAGTAAAAGAATTAGCAACCCACCTCTGGTGCGCTGGTGCTGTAGCCATGAGGCAAGACAGGTGTTGCGGTGTGGGTGGCCTGGCTGTGGGGGCCTGGCTGTGAGATAAGCCGGTGAGGGGCGTGTGGGACAGCTCCGCCCCTCCACCTCATGGCGGCAGCTCTGACACGCCACGCAGCCTCCTGCCCTGCTGAAGGCAAGGCAAAGAAGTGGGCCTCCCTTACATGGAAACAAAATAAGACACACCCACCCAAAATAAGCCCTGATGCATATTTTGCGGCCCAAGAGAAAATAAGATCTGGTCTTATTTTCAAGGAAACACAGGGTACCTATATATTCAACAATGACTTTTGTAAAGGCATGGCCAGAGAGAGACAATTCCAATTTATAATCCGAAAATGGCTTAATTGGTCTCCTCAGTTGGATTTGAAAAAGATTTTATTTGCTCTGTTGGAGCATGATACTACAGATCATAGAATGCAAGAACAATTGGGCTGAGAGACTGTTCCAAGTCTTGATAAAAGATCAAAATTTTCCTGGAAAAAGCAAATGCTAATATTTTGCAGGCATGTCAGAGAAATATGGAACGCTGCGGATTCCCAGAATTATTTATTTTTATTTAAGTGTTTATTTACTGAAATTATTTATATAGTAGTCTGTCTTCTAACCAAAATGCTTCCTTCATACCCACCAGCACAAAACAATTGTCTGTATTTAGAGTAATCCATCACTGTATTAATCACTATCAAGATCCATGGATTCTTTGCCTAAAAACTATCCATAGTTCTATGGGCAGCAATGTAGCCAACTGCTTTCTAGGTGCAGGCAGTCCTCAATTTACAACCATTCGCTTAGTGACCGTTCAAAACTCAAGTGAAAAAAAAAGTAACTAATGAACAGTTATCGCATTTGTGACTGTTACAGTGTCCCTGTGGTCACATGTTCAAAATTTGGACTTCTGATCAGCAAAGTCAACGAGGGAACCTGAATTTCTTCAATGACCATGTGCTTCACTTAATGACCACCTTGGTTAACAATGGAAATTCTGACCCCAATTGTGATTGTAAGTTGAAAACTACCTGTACCAAAGCATTACCATTTCCTAATTACCTTACCTTACATAGATATATTAAATGCTTTCCTTGGA